>NC_071355.1:115233996-115608996 GCF_943734655.1 Sabethes cyaneus
GCGTCTTGTAGATTGTTAACTTCGTGCGGTGGCGAATTTTGTTTGATCGCAGCGTCCTACGGAGTCCAAAGTAGGCACGATTTCCTGCCATAATGCGTCTTTGTATTTCTCTGCTGGTGTCGTTGTCTGCGGTAACCAGTGAGCCCAGATACACGAACTCTTCTACCACCTCGATTTCATCACCGTCTAAATGAATCCGGGGAGGAAGGTCAGCATTCACTTCTCTAGCACTCACTTCCTTTCATGTATTTTGTTTTTGATACATTAATGACAAGTCCAATCCGTTTGGCTTCAGCTTTCAGTCCGATGTACGTTTCCGCCATCCTCTCAAAGGGACGTGTAATGATGTCAACGTCGTCAGCGAAACCAAGAAGCTGGACGGACTTCGTGAATATCGTGCCACTCGTGTCTATACCCGCTCTTCTTATCACACCCTCCAAAGGGATGTTGAACAGCAAACATGAAAGCCCATCACCTTGCCGTAACCCTCTTCGAGATCCAAAGGGACTCGAGACTGCCTCTGATACTCGAACAACACACATTACTCGATCCATCGTCGTCTTGACCAATCGCGTTAGTTAATTGTAATTGTAATTGTAATTGTAATTTATTAGATATACGTTAACCACTTAGTTAGTTTATCCGGAAATCCGTAGTAGTGCATAATCTGCCATAGCTGATCTCGATCGATCGTGTCGTACGCCGATTTGAAGTCGATGAATAAATGATGCGTGGGCACTTTGTATTCGCGACATTTCTGCAACACTTGCCGAAGCGCGAAAATCTGGTCCGTGGTGGCACGGGCACCCATGAATCCCGCTTGATATTGCCCCACGAACTCCTTTTCAAATGGTGATAATCGACGATATAAAAGTTGGGAGAGTACCTTGTAGGCGGCGTTCAACAGTGTGATTGTGCGGTAATTGCAACAATCAAACTTGTCGCCCTTTTTGTAGATCAGACACACGATGCCTTCCGTCCACTCCTCCGGTAGTAGCTCATCCTCCCAAATCTTGACAATGACCCAGTGCAGCGCTCTAGCCAGTGCGTCACCACCGTATTTCAGCAGCTCGCCGGGTAGCTGATCAGCCCCAGTCGCTTTATTGTTCTTCAGCCGACCGATCTCTTCTGCTACCTCCTGGAGGTCGGGGGCTGGTATTCTGTCGTCTTCTGCACGTGCTCCAAGATCTATTGCCATATCGTCACCTCCATGTTCAGCTACATCGGTGTTAAGGTGCTCGTCGTAATACTGCTTCCACCTCTCGATCACCTCACGTTCGTTCGTGAGAAGATTACCGTCTGAGTCTCGACACATATCGGCCTGCGCCACATAGCTTTTGCGCGAACGGTTTAACTTATAACGTGGGCTGCTTGCCCGCGATTTATCTCCCGTTCGCCAGAGCTCTTCAGGCCGTTAAAGGCGAGTAGCTTAAGCGCCACCTCTGGAAGAGGACCACTCGCTCGGTTAAGGTTGCCCAGCACGAAACCTAACCTCAGGGCAGGTTGTTGAAGATGGGTCCCGAATCGCGCAAAGGAACGGTTGATTTGCACACCTGGGACGTTAATCTACCCACGTCCAGATGGTGCCACTATTACCTTTAGCGAAGACAACGACCGCCTTACCGGTTCAAAGAAGACAGAACCTATAAGTAGAATGTTATCATCACCGGCAAAAATCTCCCTATCCTTCTCTCCTTCTCGCTTCAGGGTAATAGTGTGGCTGTTTCCCGCCAGCCAAGCGGAGTAGAAAACAACACAAAATTCAAGATCTTGGACGCGACTGTGAGCAATATTCTCAGATGTGACTTATAACAGGGAGTAGTGAGGGTTACATGTAAAATACCGCTATACAATCAACAATTTATTTAATTCGGTCTGCTTTATCGACGTTTCCTATTAATAGGCCTTACTCTCGTTATCTCTTTCCCCCCTTTTCCTACAGTGCGGTCTCCCTCAGCTCGTTCTGAAAATAGATGCAAAACGGCACGTAGGTCTACTCCTTTAGTTTTTCGAGATTTCAGAAGGTGTGTTGTGTGTTTGGCTTTTAAATTTTACGCGAACGTTTGTTTACTCACGGTACTGAGAAAACTGAGCCAGCTGATCAGTCAATTGTTTCTGGCTGCTGCTGTTGACAACAAACGGCGTCGACCGTTGCAATGATGGCGTCGCCGCGATGGCGCTGGACGAGATTTGCGATGGCGTCGACCAGCGTCGTTCGGCAATGTGGTGCTACCAAGGCGGCGCGGCAGTGTGAAGCCGTTGCACTAGCGATGGGTGAGCGCTGCCAGAATACAACGAAGCGCGGGGTTTGCTCGGCGCTGCTTTTTGATGTCGTCGTGAAGTGGTGGTACCGCCTAGGCGTCGCTAGAAGCGGGTTGGCAGAAAACGGTCGCAGCAAAAGATAATCTGACAAAAGAAGCCGTCGAACGGTTGTCGACGCTTTTGAGTATTTTTGCCAGCACACACCTTTTCAAATTATCTTACCTTCTTGTCTGTCACACAACACACGAAAAATCGTCCGTAGACGAAGGACCGCGCTGCCTAAGCTTTCGACCGCACTAGCCTATTCTTCTACCTAATTAGCGAAAAGGAACTTTGTTAAAAATCAACCGTTAAACTCTCACATTTGAATCAAACTTACAAAATAACGCACGCGTAACTACTAAAATACTACTAGTCTCTTCCACGATCTGGATCGAAATGAAAAGATCGAAATTTGGGAATCCTCAGATAAAATAGTAGGCATTCTAATTCTTTTCACGGAAGTACGTTTTCTTTAAAAAACGACTCTTCAACGTTCGTGTCTTTCTAAATGCTTAATGGCATCATCTCGTTCTTTCGCATGTCGGTTCAATCGCGGTTCCCTTCTTTTGCACGGCTTTGGTGAGGCGGAAATGGTGGGTAAGTTTTTGAAAAGCTCTGAATTTTGAACGCGACGGAGATATTTGAATACAAGCGTCGGACTAAACGTGATTTCTGCAGTTTTGAACAGTGGGCGTAAGTGGCGTATGATGCGTAAAAATTGTAGAATGATGACCATGCTACATCATCCTCCACAAACTGTACAAAAATTTGATTAAAATTGGAACAATTTTAATCAAATTTTTGTAGGGTTACATTTTGCGTAGTTTATCCAGGCTATGGTACTATGAAATCTCTACAGTAGATGGCAAGCTTCCCCAACACAAATTCTCAAAAAAATTCGAAAAGTAGGGGAATTGTGTATAATGTGCCCCCCCTAAGAATAAATGGATATATCTCTGTTATGCTTCCCCAAATTAACATGACAACTGCGAGTATATGTTGGTATTTAAGCTGACAACCAATTGAAATTGTTTATTTCATTTAGTATTGTGGAATAAACATGCTAGGAATTATTTAATAAAAGCACCTATATGTTGTGTTTCTCGTCTGCGCGGGGTAAATGTCCTACCTGCGGTACAATATGCTCAATGCGGTAATTTGAGTATTTCTACCAGTAACAGACCAACTCTATTTTGTAGAGAGTAAAACTATTTCCACAGACAAACAGACGAGACACTCGCGATGATTTCATCGTCCAATCAAAAACCACTCGTTTTTCAAAAAAGCATGTTTCGCAACATGGCCACACCGTGGCGTGCAAGTGTTGCTTTGAGTTTTCAGTATAAAACCAATCAAATGTACAAAACCCAACAGCATAAAACCCTGCAAATGCAAGCTACTCCGCAACATGCTTAACAGAGGGTGCCAGTGCGCAAGCAAAATGTGCAGGACGATGGTTTTTAAAGGATTTTCTTCTAAGTGGCATGTCACTTCGTCAGTGCTATTTTCTTTGTTTTGCAAAATATCGTTATTTTATATAAAACTAGCTGACCCGACATACTTCGTATTGCCACAAATTAACCTGTGTTGTACATAAATCATGAATCTCGGATGATCTTTGTCACAATCTCGAGTTTTGCAAGCCCCCCAGTGGGCGGCGCTTCCGACGGCGGGTCACCGGTAACACTCGCGACCGTCTCGTCCTGAATGATCTAGTGTTACTATAGATAGTTTTTGTGGTCTTGTATTGACTAATGTTTTATGGAAGAGTCTCGAATTTCTAGAGTTCAATTAGTTTTTGAGTTTCGCAAAAATTTCTGTTTTATTTGTATGAGAGTCCATATCTCCCTACCACAGGGGTGAGAGGTCTCTAAGTACCGTAAAATAAATTCAAGACTCCAAAATCTCCCACATGCCAAATTTGGTTCTATTTGCTTGATTAGTTCTCGAGTTATGAGGAAATTTGTATTTCGTTTGTATAGGAGCCCCCCTCTTAAAGTGAGGCAGGGTCCCAGTTCATCATAGAAAAAATTTTTGTCTCCAAAAACACCCACATGCCAAATTTGGTTCCATTTGCTTAATTACTTCTCGAGTTATGAGGAAAATTGTGTTTCTTTGGTACAGGAGCCCCCCCTCTTAAAGTGGGGAGGGGTCCTAATTTACTATAGAAAATATTCTTGCCCTCGAAAACCTTCACATGCCAAATTTGGTTCCATTTGCTTGATTAGTTCTCGAGTTATGAGGAAATTTGTATGGAAGCCCCCCCTTTTAAAGAGGAGAGGAGTTATAATTCCCCTTATAAAGAGGGGAGGGGTCTCAATTTACCATAGAATAAATTCTTGTTACCGAAAACACCCACATGCCAAATTTTGTTCTATTTGCTTGTTTAGTTGTCGAGTTATGCAGAACTTTGTGTTTCATTTGTATGGGAGCCCCCCCCCCCCTCTTAGTGGGGGGGAGGGGTTTCTAACCATCACTAAAACCTTTCCTGGCCCCAAAAAACCTCTACATGCATATTTTCATGCCGATTAGTTCAGTAGTTTTAGATTCTATAAGGAACATACGGACAGATAGACAGAAATCCTTCTTTATAGGTATAGATAAACCTAGTTTCGGCCTTCTGGTGTGTGGGATACGAGCGAGACTATCCATTGCGAGTCAACTATAGTTCTTCGATTGATATTGAGCAGTATGCAATGGTTCCCCTTCGCAGCAGCATACATTGATAGTTGTGAGGCATATTATCGAGATAACACATACACTAGTGTATTGATATAAACCGGCCTCTTCGGCTTTCTGGCATCGTTCATCAGGCTCTTCATTCTCAGGCAGTCCAGTAGGTAAGACGTGATCCCGAATAGCAGTGGTTGGCGAGATTCCACATGGTGCACTTTTTCTTTTCTGCATGGGGCACATTATATTGCATCTGTGGCATTTTGTACCGGGTAGTTGAATTACCTAGAATTTGGACGTTGGTAATAAATTATTCCCACCACGGTTGCTCTACAATACTAATTGAATTAAATAATGGCAATTGGCTTCAACTTAGATCTATGTTTATAGCCACTTTTGCAAGGGGGGCAAATTGCACCACCGCAAGTGGGGCATATTGGCCTGCTTTTACTTATTTGAAAAAATATTAAATGCTAAAGCAAATCAAGCGTTTCATACCGTTATTTTTGGCAGGGATGTCTTTTTGAAGCTCGCTTTATGCAATCGAATCGCAACAACCGGTTATTTACAGATTTTGACAAGAAAATAGCTTATGGAAATGACGCCAAAAGCTACATCGGAAGCTGCTCAAAAACAAATTTATTTTTGTTTTGTTTTTACAGCATGTGACAACTGTCATACTTGCATAGTAGGCTAGTTCCATCAAATACTATGGTTTCTGGGCGGTTTTGCATTTTGATTTCGCTTGTTTAGCGAAAAACGAAGGGGGGCACATTGGCCAGGGGGGGCACGTTATGCACAATTCCCCTACTAAAGTAACAACTGGAATTGTTTAATTATCCGGAAACTTATCCAAAGTCGAGGGTCATTATGATTAGGACCAGGAAATACGTCGTCACATTTGCACGAAATACGTGTCACATTTGCAGATTTATACAAAACCCATTTAGGGGAGCTTCGGATACTGTCTCGAGTGACATAAACGTCCTTACACGTTGAGACTCCAAATAAGACTGATCTTTATTGCGCGCTATGAGTATCTTAAATGAGTGGAACTCATTCCCATTACACCTCCACCCTTAAATTAATTCACCTACTTTCAAGTCTTATTTGCACCACCACCCTTAACGTAGTTTTAATAATATGAAAATAAAAAGTGTAATCTACATTATTTGTCTCGGAGAAATGTGGTTGGTTCATTGCTTTTTGGATAATTTTTCTAAATTTAGATTGCTGTGCTTTTTGTTCCTTGTCTTTTGGACCGTCGCACAGTGGTTCAAACAGCGAAATACGTGATCGTGTGTAATTGTGCCGAAACGTGAAGTTTTTCGCATGTAGTGTCTTTAGGAACATTTCTCGGTATAACAGGCCCCTTCTTGTGAGAGAAATCTTTGGGTGATTAATTCCCTTAAAAGTGAGATACGAAATTTATTTTCCCGTATATTCGAGATACAGGTGTGGTACTTTCGGCAAAGTTGTAGTAAATATTATTACAAACAACTTTGTCAACAACACCATACTTGTATCTCTTCATGGAAATTATCTATTAAGCGTTATTCGTGGACAAACCCTTTAAAACAGTTTTTAATCCCCAACTTATTCTGGTCAATTTTTACGTGTTCATAGTGTTATAGAAAGTTGTTTATCTTGCAAAAATCAACGTTTCTGTAGAACATTATTATATGTTATTTTCCAAAGTTTCGGAGATTTTGAGCTTTTTTGGTGAAAAATAGCACTTCTTTGAGCTTAAATATTTCCCAAGGTGGCAAATGGTGGCAGATCAAACAACTCCTGCCTAAAAGTACAACAAAAAACCTATAAAAGCAAGTGTCAACTGACTGTATCCGTTTGTATCCAAAAAAGTTATAGTTGTTTTAAAAATCCATCTCAGTCATGTTTACAGAACAATTAAACTGTACTTCGGATGCAATAATCGCCATTTTGTTTACGTTGACAATCTCTTTCTAACAAGTTAAGTTACCAGCCATTTTTCGCCTATTTTCGAGTCGAAAATGATTGTAGACTTAAAATTAAAAAGACTTAAAAGCTCATGAAGTGGAGATAAGATAATATTAAGTTTGGGTACAAACTTCAAATAAAACGAAATCATTCCGAGAAATGACTTTAGCTGTGTAGGTGATGTTGGCTCTGGCACGGCCGTTATCGCTCTCACTTTCTCTGGATTTGGCGATACTCCTGCCTCCGAGAGAATGTGGCCCAAATATTTCACATGGGAAACAAACCACTGACACTTTTCGGAATTTATTTTTACGTTATAACGCTCTAGCCTATCTAAAACCATTTTGATCGTTCCTAGTAATTCCTCATCTGTCTCTGCCCAAATAAGGATATCATCAATATATACTTGAACCTTAGGGATCCCTAGAAGAATTTTATCCATTGCTGACTGAAAGAGTGTTGCCGCCGGTTTCACTCCGAACGGTAACCGCTTATAAGCATATAACCCTTTGTGTGTGTTAATAGCAAGTAAGTTTTTTGTATCGTCTGACACCATTAGCTGTTGATAAGCTCCCCTCAGATCGATCACTACAAAGGTTCGCGCTCCACTCTTGTTAGTAATTAACTCATCGATTAACGGGAGAGGATAATGATGAGACGAAATATATGGATTTATCGTTTTGGACCCATCCATACAAACTCGAATATCACTCTTGTTTGGTTTTACGACTACTACGATAGGAGAAGCCCACTCAGCGTGATCAATTTTCTCAAGAATGCCCTTGGATTCTAGCGCATCTAAATGTTCAGCTACTTTTTCGCGATGCTTAAAAGCCACTGTGTACGGCTTGTGTTCGAGAACAGTTGTTTTCACCCATTTTTCTCTTCGATCATCGTATTTAATTGTATTGAGCGAAAAAGTTTTTCTCCAATTTGGCCAAATTAAGTTCAACCAATCTCTTCCTAAAAGCGGAGTAAACTTTTTAGGAGAGTGAATTCCTATTAAAGGCAGCTTTAGTACTCGGTCATTTATATTGACATTCACTTCGATTTGACCTAGGATAGGTACTCTCTCTCCAGAAATAACGAAAAAGTTTCTACAGATTTGTAGTAAGGGGATCGTATTGAAATAATCGCGATAAATTTCATAAGAGCAGATGGTGGCATAAGCACCCGTGTCACACTCCATGAGAAATTTTTTATTGTTTATTGGCAGTTCCACAAAAGCTGGTGTTGAATCTATAGACTTACCTATAATTATGTTGTTTATCCAGCTCTCTGGTTCTTCATCCATTTCCGGATCATTCGCTGATTGGATATCGCTTAAGACGTCATCTTCGGCCAAACTTGCTTTTAATTCCTCCATTTCAGCGGTGAGTTGATTTATTCTCTCACTGAAAGCTCTTTTACGGTTCGTAGTGTTCCTCGATCCATACGAGGTCAAACGTGGCTTCTTTGCTTTTGGCAACACACAACACATCGTAGGACAAATGGCCTTTGTTGTGACAATTGTAGCACACAGACTGAGTGCTTGGCCTTGAATTGCTTCTATAGCTATATGCATCAGACCTCTGCTGCTGTTGGACATTTTCGTTCAACCTACTCGCGTGTATAATTGGTTGCACACTGCTTCTCGCGTGGCGTGTCCATTTTCTTTTTTCCGTCACATAGTTCACTTCATCTATAACATGCGTAGACATTTTATGCACTTCTTGGGCTGCTACCTCAATAGTTTTCGCATTTTCCATCAGCTGTCCTAAGTTCTGCTGATGAGTCGCTTCACGTAGCATTGCTTCCCGGGTTTTTTTATTTTTCAGTCCAGCTACGAACATTGATTGTACTAGCACTGCTTCTGTTTCTGCAGTTACACTGCAATGCTCTACAATATTTTGCAGCTCGATTGCGAAGTCGTCCAGCGATTCACCTTCTGCTTGCTTTCTGGTTATAAGCCGATATCTTTCCGCAAATACATTTTTTGCTTCCTCATGCAACTGTTTAAATTTACACACAATCTGTTCATACGTTTTGTCCACTATTTTGCCTGGTTTAAAGCTACCGATAATTCTGTTCGCGGTTTCTGGACCGACACTAGTAATGAATTCTAAAGCTTTCTCCTCGTCTGACGTTTTATTTAATTTAAAAAAAATATCCACCGTTTGCAAGTATGAATTCACATTCAGCCCTGGTACATACACTGGGAATTTGCCTTTTGTTCTTTTATCCCCTTCCATTGTACCCGGCTTGATATCACAATTTGAGGTCATGAAAGACACTGTAGTACACACAGTACTTCAAACGAATCGGGATTTCTAATCCTCGTCGCCAGTTTGTCACATTTGCAGATTTATACAAAACCCATTTAGGGGAACCTCGGATACTGTCTCGAGTGACATAAACGTCCTTACACGTTGAGACTCCAAATAAGACTGATCTTTATTGCGCGCTATGAGTATCTTAAATGAGTGGAACTCATTCCCATTATAGTGGAATCATGTCACTGAAATCTCACCCCTAAAAGTGACCCGCAAGCAAGATGATCTAACTAAATAAGTAAACTTTCCATGTATATGGAGTAAAAATATACCTAACAACATGAAACGAATCTAAGGCTAACTATTTAACTTGCATATTAGACCGCAACTCCCTGCTATTTTTCTCATGTTAGTTACGTAGTTCGGACACATAAAGGCTGTCGTCAACCCTCGGTCTAGTTTGGTCGCACAAAGTGAAGCTGTGAAAGTTGTGAGTCTCCACTTTGTTAAGAGTTCGTCAAAAATTGGGATGTCGTCGTGAAGTGGTGCTACCACCTAGGCGTCGCTAGAAGCGGGTTGGCAGAAAACGGTCGCAGCAAAAGATAATTTGACAAAAGAAGCCGTCGAACGGTTGTCGACGCTTTTGAATATTTTTGCCAGCACACACCTTTTCAAATTATCTTACCTTCTTGTCTGTCACACAACACACGAAAAATCGTCCGTAGACGAAACACCGCACTGCCAAAGCTTTCGACCGCTAATTAGCGAAAAGGAACTTTGTTAAAAATCAACCGTTAAACTTTCTCACATTTGAATCAAACTTACAAAATAACGCACGCATAACTACTAAAATACCACTAGTCTCTTCCACGATCTGGATCGAAATGAAAAGATCGAAATTTGGGAATCCTCAGATAAAATAGTAGGCATTCGAATTCTTTTCACGGAAGTACGTCTTCTTTAGAAAACGACTCTTCAACGTTCGTGTCTTTCTAAATGCTTAGTGGCATCATCCCGTTCTTTCGCATGTCGGTTTAATCGCGCTTCCCTTCTTTTGCACGATTCGGCTTTTGTGAGACGTGGGAAATAGTGGGTAAGTTTTTGAAAAGCGCTGAATTTTGAACGCGACGGAGATATTTGAATACAAGCATCGGACTGCAGTTGCAGTTGTTTCTGCAGTTTTGAACAATGAGCGTAAGTGGCGTATGATGCGTAAAAATTGTAGAATGATGACCATGCTACAAACTTCTCGTAGAACTTTCGTTTATCGTTAGCACGGTACAGTTCTTCCATCGCCTCGCGATCTCGATCTTCCTATTGACGGTTTTTCCTCCGGAAGACCGAGTTTTGCCTGTTCCGTGCTTGTTTATATCGTTGTTGTTGTTGTTATATCGTTAAGTGCATCGATCTGTAAAAGTATAGCTTTGGAAATCTTTTATAATTTGCGACGAGAACTTTTTCGTTGCGTTTTAATTTTAATTTTTCATTGTTGCATCTGTAAGGATGTGTATCTCCTCGTTTTCTTACTCTTCGCATATTTTTACGTGGTGATACCTTTGGAAATGGTTTTATACGGGTGTTTTGATAATTAGATAGATGTTTTGTAATTGTAATTGTCTACAGGTGTTTTGATAATTGTATTGTTCGAAATAATCGATTTTGGTACCCGATTAATAGAATTCTTCAAAGGAGGTGAGTTGTTTTGTTCAGATGAATTCTTTGTCCGAGCCGTCTTTCTTCTTCCTTGGAAAACGCACGGGTTGCTCCTCCGTAGTCCGGTTGGTAAATGATCTTTTCAGAAGCATTTTTTCGTTTTCTCACATATCGCTTAAGTGTAGGGCTGTCGGTATTGGGCGCTTTTGGTGAAAACCGGTATTTCGGTGTTGACGTAGAAAACACCGGTAGTACCGGTAAAATACCGGTATTGGCAGATTATTCGAAATCAATAGAAATGTCGTTGTTTTTCAGTAAATCTTTTTATTTTGAAACATTAGCTTCAGTATTGTTGCTTTGCAAAGTAGAATTTAAGCAAATATAATACTCTTAGCGATTTAATTCTCTTACTAGAACTTAAATTCGTTCCCACACTTCCAACAATTGCCAACACTTCCAACAATTGAAAAAACATCTGCTTTCATCGATGTCTGGCGAACGGCTCTAAGCTAAAGTGACCAGATTTTTTTGGATGAATGCGGGACATATTGAATAGCTTATTTGCTAAATCTGTTGGGTAGTAAAGATGGGATCATTTAGAAATGAGGCACTTCATTTTGGCGATAGCGGCGTTCCCAGCGGCCGTGGATGCTAACTTTTGGTAGCGTTATGTTATTTGTAAACAGTTCGGGGCTCGGTATTTTTTTTTTGCAGATTAAAGGTAACGTGGTTTCGAGATATTCATCATGCAGGAGGAGAAATGGTAGTAACTATGGGCGGTCACCTGCAGAATCCATCAGCGTCGGCTCGGGACCTGGCGGCTCTGACGGATTGTTCTAAAAGGGCGGTGGTGTGAGTAATTGAGGGTTGCAAGGAAACTCTCAGGGTTGTCCACAAGGCGCAGGTCAGACATTGGAGTTGCATTCTTGATCGTCAACTGCGGTTGAGGGTCATTTGGAAAGTCAAGGCTGATCTCAGCATCACGGATTGTGCTTTGGCGACAAAAACTGAATACTGACCGCTGTACGGCGAATCCGTCTCGGAATGGCTACACGTGTTACCGAGGAAGTGGGGAGCCCAACAGAAGCCTCAAACAATAAACAAAGGTTAGAATGCGGTCTCGTGGGATGCGGCCGGGTGCTGACGAAACGCGATGCATGTGTTCATGCTCAGGTTCGCGGTAGGGTTTGTGGTAGATTCGAGATTGGTTTTGGGGATGGGTTCATGATAAAAGGTCATGACTTGGCAAGGGATCTGTTTCACTGGCATTCGTGTGAAAACCAGTATTTTGTGACTGACAAGAATTCGGAGATACACAGGGTTAGGTGCCTCACCAGGCGGATTTTGCCATTCATTAAGTCCCATGACAGCCTACCGCAGTTTTAGCTTGCATGCTACAATGGACCATGGACTTCTGCTCATCTCAAAAGAGCTGAGTGCACCAAATTATCCCCGGGTTCTTCCAGTATTCAAATACTGGGGGATAAAGAAGCGAAAGCTGAAGATGAACAGAACAGTCACCAGACATTGGACAGATGAGGAGTTCGAAGTGCCGGCTGGACGTGGCCGTGATTGGAAAGGGTGTGCACTGGCTAACGACCGGTGTCAGCAGTAGGTTTGTTCATGCAATGTTACTTAATTTCCTATGTTGCATCCTTGGAAACTGTTTCGATTAAAAAATTAATCAATGCGGGACATTTTCCGGAACGCTTAGTAATCCGGGACAAGCCATCCAATTCCGGGACTGTCCCGCATAATCCGGGACGTCTGGTCAGCCTACTCTAAGCACATCAGGAGTTTTCCTTTCATTTCTTCAAATTTATAGCAGGGAAACCCGCCTTTAGTTATTTACAAAATATCTTGTATTGTAGCTTCCAGTATAATTAATACCCGGTCTCCTACAGCCTCTCAACAATTTTTATTCCATCCCCAAACCGGAATTCCTGCATAACGTCATCCTCTTCATCATCGTTCACAAATACCTTCTTTCTCTATTAGCAATCCCACTATTCGAAGATAGTGGAATGCAGATTTGATCTCTTTGTTTAATCAATATTCCAAATTCTTTCCTGGCAGATCCTTTGATGGCAAGAATGCTCAAAAAGCGCAAAGATCCCCGCATTCTGATCAGAGCGCGGCATCGTCGAAATAAATAAATGAAGCTAACTTTCCCTTACCTTCGCTTCATACATGAAGCGACTTTTTTCATTAGTTGAACAGAACGTTTCAAGCAAGCTTTAGCTGAAGCTACTGACTGTGTCAAATGACGTCGATTGACAGTCAGCCACGTATAGACCAAATCATCATACCGTCAATTGACAGATAGTGGCGCCCTTGTTTACATTTTGGAAAACTTTCTTTTCCGTTTATAGGGAATGTAGCGTGTATTTTAACATTTTACAGGCATAATGGCTTTTAAATTTAGTCCCAATGCTGTTTAAACTCGACTTAAACAACAAACTTGCCGTTTAAACAGCTGAAACTTTTTTGGATTCTACGGTCTGTTTGTAAACAAGGGCGCCAGTATCTGCCAGATGACGTCACCTTGATTTGGTCTATAGACCTTGTTTGTGTATAGCCTTGTTTACAAACAGACCGTAGAATCCAAAAAAGTTTCAGCTGTTTAAACGGCAAGTTTGTTGTTTAAGTCGAGTTTAAACAGCATTGGGACTAAATTTAAAAGCCATTATGCCTGTAAAATGTTAAAATACACGCTACATTCCCTATAAACGGAAAAGAAAGTTTTCCAAAATGTAAACAAGGGCGCCACTATCTGTCAATTGACGGTATGATGATTTGGTCTATTGTCGATGTTGAGTAAATTAATCATAATATGCGTTAAATTGTAGGAAATGTTACTCAAAATCAATTCAATTGCATTCAAAGTCTAGGCTGACCTTTTTCTGAATATTTGAAAGAAAATGAAACTTTAAAACCGATCGTCATGATGAAATGAAAATCCCTTCAATGACGCTGATTCAAGCTAGTTTTGAAACGAAGCGGCGCTGCTTCTGTTGAAATTGAAGCTTCATTACTTCATTGTTGAATAACAATTTACTATTGTAAGTGACGTTTCTGGGCCCTGGTCACAGAACAGAAGTGGAAGTCCGAATGATTCGGCGATCAAAACTGATAACAGAGTCTTTTTTGTTTTTATTTTTCTTTGGGAAGGTTTTCACATAGAAGCGAATAACAGCAATATAAGCAGAACGCTCGCTGCCAATCGCATAGCAGCTTTCACATGCTTTCGTGTGCATTCGTATGCGTTGGTGTGTTTTCATGCAAAAAAGTGACTCGCTACCGCCTGATTCACCAGTATCTGTACACGCAGAAAAAAAAATTGTAAATGCAAAAAAATTCTGTTTAAATTCAACAAAAAATATTGTAGACTGAAGGCTAACCCAGATATTTTTTTGATTCTAACTGCTTGACTTTTTAGTTCAACAATAAGGTTTGTTATTTCGAATAATTGCTAGTTTCTATCAAAGAAATAACTGTAGAATCAAAAATAAGTACTTTTGGGTTTATAAACGATCTAGTAGAAGCAAAAGGAGTATGAATTCAGTTTAAACAATATTTTTTTGATTCAAAAATATGATACAAGTTGAACTCAACAACAGGGAATTGTTGTTTCAAACTATCATTATTTTTCTGCGTGTAGAAAGTAGCATGTACGTGTTTGGATTTCTACTTCCACTTCTGTTCTGTGCCCTGATCTTGTTTCCTAAATTCGTTATTTGAGGCCTTCGAATAATTTGGTGACTTTTGAATATCAAGTTGTTCAAAAATAAATTGAAACGCGACGTCTGGCTCATACAATGACACATTTTTACAGCAAAGTTACGCTACTGTGCCTTAAGCGGGTTCAAGACTTCAAGAGCTATAATTATTTGATCCACAATTACACTCTCTTCATTGTTAGTAGTCGAAGAATCTCTTCGGCATTAACACCAAGTTGGTTTTCTAAGAGTTTTATAATCTTTTATCAAATTTAGTTCTTATTCCGGAAATACCGGCTTTTTGCCTTTCCAAAACCGGTATTTCGGTATCCAAAAATTGTCCGGTATTACCGGTTTCGGTACTACCGGTATTACCGGTTAAACAACCCTACTTAAGTGTCGTTACATACAAATTGAACATTTTTGCGGTCGTTCTGACCGGATCTCCGGATTATTCGTGATTTTTACATAACGAATGTTTACGATATGGAGAATTGTTCAATTTATTATTTACGACATTACGGCCTCCAAGCTCTTCATTTACTAACAAAAGGATTGAGTGTCACTGAAATTATGTGGATCAAGTGTACCTGTCGTAGTAAATTTTACTGAAAATTAATTTTGTAAAATATATACAAGTTTTATTGTAAAATGTATACAGCATCAATGAATAAACATGTTTAGCTAATTTTTTTGTTTGAAAAGCAATTCAAAAATGTTAAAACAGTTCTCCGTAGCTAAAAAGTTGGACTTCACTAAAAAAAAGTATAGAGAATTATTCCGTTGCAAATCTTATTATATTATATTTTTCTTGCAATGTAAAAATGTATTACATTTTTGTTTTGAGGTTTAGTTAGTTGAATGAAATGTACAACTTTATTTTTTTCTGCATAAAAGAACATTGTATTTACCGAGAAACAATGAAAGGATCAAGTGTCCCAAGGGATCAAGTCTACCTGGTTTCCGCTACGTAAAGCATCAGTAACAATCACTGGGACAAAACCCTGAAACGATATGAATCAGAAGCAAAGAACCTAAGAGTTCTTGGACTTCGGCTCATCAAGGACACATGGGTGCGATTTTAATGAAGAAGATTTCAAGAAATTATTTCTGGTGGCCTGAGATGTCCGAGCAGGTAGAGAATTTTGTTAAAGGCTGTGAAACATGTTTTCGGCTGTCTACCTGTTCACATGTTCCCCTGACTAATCGTGAATTACTCGACGGGCCCTGGGAAATTCTTCGGATAGATTTCTTTTCGTTTAAAGGTTGTGGATCTGATGGAGAATTTCTAGTTGTGGTAGATACGTACTTGCGTTGTTGAAACATTGTTCAAACATTGAAATGAAAAGTACTGACGCAAATAACACCAACGCAGCATTGAACAGGGTTTTCCAGGTATTGAGATTCCCCATTGCTATTCAAAGCGATAATGGTCCACCGTTTCAAATTGAGAAGTTTGGCAAGACATAGGAAGATAGAGGAATCAAAATCAGAACAGCGATCTCATTAAGCGCTCAATATAACGGGGCTGTAGAGCGCTAAAACAAAGATCTTAAGGACGACATGACTGCTGCCAAACTGGATAGTCCAGATTGGCTTTTGAATGATACTTACATATGCATAATAAAGTTCGACCGCTATCGAGACTCGGAGTACCGCCGTTCGAGCTGCTTGTTTGCTGGAGATTCAGAGGAACGTTCACGTTTCTACGGGAAACGGTACCCACCAATCCCATTGATCGACAGTATATAAAGGAAAGGACTTCCTGACTAAGCTGGATAGCAAGCAATATGCAGATTTGATCAGAGTAGCAATGCAATCCGAAATTTTGGTTGGAGATAAAGTGCTGTTGGCTCAACATCCTAGATGTAAAGGAGAGCCAACGTTTTCGGAAGATCATTACACCGTATTGACCAGAGATGGAGCGAAAGTCATAGTACAAAGCGATCGAGGGGTTCAATATTCGAGAAATGTGCAAGATATAAAGTAAATACCCATAACGCTGCGAAGAAATACGAGTCCAGAACTAACAAATCATGGTGATATATCGTCAGAAACTGTTGTCCAGATGTTTCTTCTGATGTTGTAGCAGGACAAGAAAGGAAGACCCAAAAGATTGAGTAAGATACCATCTCGTTTGAATGGTTATGTTTTCCGAATATGATTAAAGTAGAGAAATAGAGCATTGTAGGATAAATACCTAATATGAATAATAATAATCAATAACAGAAAAAAATGATGACTTCCTTTTAAAAATAAAATATGTCTGAAAATAACAAATCAGGCACCCTTGCACTATGGGGGATTTCCATACAAGCAGGCGGACAAAAATATTTTCGAATTTTTTCTAGGATTATTGACGTTTTTCTAGTTGATGTGATTAAAATATGTTGTTAGAGTACATTTGCAAACATTTCACGAACATATTTTGAAAAGGGTTTAACTGTTTACCTTTGTCATATGTGAAAAACTAAGATGGGTCATTCCATCTCAAACGTTTGGATTCGACCATCAGCGATTTCAACCAAAGTTGGCATAATTGTTCATTCCGACCCCATAACCAATTTCCCGAAGTTATACGCCGATTGATCAATTCCCCTAGCAGTGGCGCTGCTTACTTTTTTACAGATTTTCAAAAAAAGTCATTTTTCGGGCTTAAATATCTCTGCAACAGTTTGATGTGAAGACATGCTCAAAATGTTCCCCAGACAAATTCTACATAAGAATCACTTAACTAGAAAAGACAATATTGGTAGTTCGGGAGATATGGTGTTTTGAATATCCGGGGCATGCGTTATCCTATCTGAATTATAAGTAAAAGTATGTTTAAATACGTTTACCTGAAGCTGTCAGACATTTGTATGACTAAATAATGTATTTTAATGAAAAAGATGCATTTTCAACATAGAATCAACATAATAAATTTTGAGGTTCTGGATACTTTTATATGTATTTAAATAAAAGTAATAATTTCGTACCAATTTTTATAGTTCTTTTATTTAATTGTGCTATTTATTTGTGCAATATAATGCATTTCACTGATAAAATTATTATGGTATTTCACTTCTGAAATTATTCGAAACTTCGAAGTAATTTTGAAAATGGCTTTATTAGCACTACGGGAAAACCTAGCCTAAAACGAACGAAATTCAGAAACTGCCTGGCAATTGATCAAATATAACTGACCTTATGTAAAATTTTCCGGCAAATCTCATGGTGTCCACCCCTTCCTTAATTGTCATCGGAAAGTATTAAGTTTTGCTGATTTTCCCGTATTCTTAACAATATTTTAACTTAATGGAGTTTATCAGGCCAGTTAGGTTATTCAGTCGTCCCATATAAGCTTTGTAAGATTTACCGATATTGGTTCATAAGTTCATCAGATCTATAACATATCTTGAAATAGGCCATAGGTCTAAAAATTCAGCCTACTCAATATGGATTGCAATTTAAAATTTTCGAAGACATTTCTTCGATGAACTTAACAGGAGGGGCGCATGTATTCTTCATCGTTCCATTAACGTTGTATGAAGGAAATCTCGATGGTGACTCCCTATGAATTATTTCATATTGAAATCTGTTTAACCCAGTTTCTAAATATGATTATACTAAATGCTTCTTCTGTTGACATAATTTCACGTTATTTGCTTATTTAGATCACCGTGACACTAATATTATTAGAACTTGTTGATTCTTTTCGGTGAAAATCAAAAACTATTGATTTGGTGTGACGTTTCTGCCACTGTTTTCCTTCGGCCATCATCAGACGTAATAACGCGTCAATTCTGCATCATCACTCATAACCAATTGAATGGTGGCATGGTGGCACGTAATTCTTTCATAAGTTGATAGTATATACCTGAGACTTAACCCAGAAGGAGGAATTAACCTGGAGATATCTGGAGAAAAAAAGTTCTCGACTAAGAAAGCAGAAAATTCTCTTATTTTTTTATATTTTCCTGCTTCTCATGCTTTTTATTATTATAATTTCTCCTCTAGCCGTCTAAACCATTTATTTTTCGGAAAGCTCATTTCATTACCTTTCTAATGATATATAATACAAAAGATTTAATTTTGGAAATAGTGTTCAAAAATTGATTTGAAAGTAAACGTGTTTGAATGGAAAACAGCGTATATGTCATATCGTTTTTCAACTTTGACAGCCTCTATCTCAGAAACAACATCGACTACAGACTTCCTATTTTGGGTTTTTCTTAATTGAAGTATTTGCTATCAGCAGAAAATTTCATTAAGCGGATTAGTGAAAGTCAGTTTTCTGATTTTTGTCCGCCTGATATCTCATAGTGCCTTGAAAACAAGTTATCCTGTATCCTACTCAGGGCTGCGAATTTTCAATTTCAATATCAAAATTTCGATGAAAATGAATGCAACTATTAGTCAAAATCGGCATCATAGCACAGCAATCGAAAAAGAAAATAACGTGCTGTACCCGAATGAAGATTCTTTTCAGATCAATCCGTCAAAATTATTTTGGCAGTAACGAGTTCATTCACTATAGTCTGTCTGTGCCAGTGTCTGTAGTTCGAATGCAGACACTGAGGAAAGCTGCAAGTCGTAGGCGAAATACGTATCTGTCAAGAATAAAATATACATAGCAGAATTACATTGGATGAGTTTTCTTTTTATTTGATTTCCAAGTTTCGTATTCTACTAAGGCGCTCCAAAAACTTCAGTAATGCTTTATTCTAAAATTTCTCAAGTTTGATTAGTTTTTGAATTACGCAAAAAATTCTGGTTTATTTGGTCCTTATTCTCCTACCTCAGGGGTAAAGGGTCTCAAACTATCGTAAAAAAATTCATGCATCCACATTCCAATTTTGGTTCCATTTGCTAGATTAGTTCGCAAGTTATGAGGAAATTTGAATTTCATTTGTATGGGAGCCCCCCTTCTTAAAGGGGGAGGGGTTGTAATTCGCCATATTAAAACTACAAAATATACAGCCCTAAGGGTTGTACGAAAGGGGGACGTAGGACTATATCAGATCATTAGATCAAAGTCTAATGTCAACTGCATTTCTGGCATATGTATGTTTATAAGAATCTGTGAGTGCCATTGTTTGAGTGATTGTTTAAAAGAGAAGAGCGAAATATTCAGATTCAATTCTTCTTTGAATGCAATGGTGGCTTTGAAAATACGTGAACGGGGGTTCATAAGTACAACGCCCGCAACCATTGAGACATAGAGATTTCTTTTAAAAATCACTTGTGTGCATCATAAAGGTTGAAATAGTAATGAATGACCAGCCCACAGATTATTGTATTAAATATGATTATGCGTAGCTTGACATGTTTCAATAATCTTACTTTAACTCGCTTGTAGCCTTTAAAAGAGCCATTGGTTACAAATAACATTAAAGCCAAAGCACGTTCATCGCAAATATGACGTGCCATTCGAATGTGCTTCTTTTTTGACCTGAATGGCAACAGGTACGCACAGACTAACAGACGTAACACTTCGAACAAATTTTCTAACAAAACATCGTTTCAATGACACCCCTAAAACTTGGAAAAAACACTAGCATCACCTGGTGCAGTCTTCGTGCTACGCAGAGCAACTCGCTATAAATTTAGCAATGCTATAAATTTACTTGTATATTATCTGACAACAGCGCCAGCGCAAGCGAGCAGCATTCTCGCGCAGCGACTGTTGTTCGAGTCTTGGCTTAAGTGAACATTTGAAATTACCGTTTTTATTGGCGATGGAATGAGCCTTCGGTGTTACGTCTTTTAGTCTGTGAGGTACGTAAGTTAGCAGCAACGTTTCACTGTCTTTTACTACGAGAAGGTTTTACTAGCTTATTTTCACAGCTTATCGCTTGTTCTACTAGATTTGATGTTTATTTGTACGAGAGTCCTTGTCTTCTTACCACAGGGGTGAGGGATCTCAATCCATCATAAAATAAATTCATGCCTCCAAAAACCCTCACATGCCAAATTTGATTCCATTTGTTTAATTAGTCCTCGAGTCGAGTTTTGATGAAATTTGTGTTTCATTTGCGTGGAAGCCCCCCCCCCCCCCCCTGTGAGTCTCAGTACACCATAGAAAAATTCTTACCTCCGAAAACACCCACATGTCAAACTTGGTTCCTTTTGCTTGATTAGTTTTCGAGTTTTAAGGAAATTTGTTTATTACTAGGGGCGTCTCACTAGATTTATATTAAATATATTCATTGCAAATGCTGCAATCACTGCGAATATCGCTTTGCATCCACTGTTGCCGCCAATAAAGAAATTTTGCAGCAAAAAAATCTCGCTTGCATTTTTGCAGTGAATGCAAATGATATAAAAAGCTAATGCAAAATTGCGAAGTGAGACTAAGGGGTGTTTATTATTTGTATGGGAACCGACCTTCCTAAAGAGGAGAGGAGCTTCAATTCACCATAGAAAAAATTTTTGCCTTCTGAAAGGTGGTTTCATGGGGGATATGCCAAATTTGGTTCCATTTGCTTGATTAGTTCGAGATTTATGAGGAAATTTGTATTTCATTTGTATGGGAGCACCCCGTCTTAGGAGAGATACGGGTCTCTAATTGTCATAAGAACCTTTCATGGCCCCAAGAACCTAACAAAATGCAAATTTTCACACCGAACGGCTTAGTAGTTTCCGAGTATATAAGGAACATGCGGACAGACAGACAGATAGACAGAAATCCATTTTTATAGGTATAAAAAGATACCATAAAATTACTGGTCATTCTATCTATCCGACGACATAAATTGTTCAGTTTCGTTCAGTAGTTTAGTAGTTATTATCATTTGAAAGATTCATTAAAACGTTACACTTCTATTTTCGTTTTCACAAATTGCTACCCAGTATATGTAAACAAAGACGTAGTCCTACGTCAAAAATGTAGTTATTATCATTTGAAAGATTCATTATTGTACCTGGCAGCAAATTAACGAGTTCTACCTAAATTCGTTTTTTATTAATAATTATCCTGTACTTACTAAATACATTGAAAATATATTAATATTTTTTGAAACGATAGTTCTACAATTGATACAACGCTCTTCCCCACCTTCACCAAAAAATTTTCATTTCTTTCCCCTACCGTCCCTTCATCAATTGTAGAACCATCGTTTCAAAAAATATTAATATATATGTATGACCGCATTTCAAGGTCAAGACTAAAAACTTGAGATTAGTCCATTGAAAATATGCTTGTCAAGCAAGGAGAGGTGCAGTGGGGAGGCAATAACGAAAACCTGGTGGTTGAAATTGCTAATTTGCAAAAATGTGTGGTAAACGCAGAAAATAACCACGCTAATAATTTTCGCGTGGGACTCTAAATAGGTGGAAACTCCGCAATAAAACGTTACACTTCTATTTTCGTTTTCACAAATTGCTACCCAGTATATGTAAACAAAGACGTAGTCCTACGCCAAAAATGTCACCCGAAACAGTTACGGGATATTCCGAAACCGACGCTGAAGTGACCATTAGTCAACAACATATTCATCAACTTGCTTTAGGTGCCAGTTTTGGGTCATATCTTTGAAACGAGATAAAGAAAACGAAATTCGGATTGAAAACGGTAGAATGAGGGCAAGCTCAATGCTTAAGCTCAAATAATGTGAAACTTTTTCCCGATGCATTATGAAGGTTAATTACAATTAAATATTCATAATAAATCATACTAAATTAGATATTTTAATAGAAATAACATATTCGAAATGAGTATTTTCTAACCATTTCCCTCAATAAAATGAGTAGTTTCCACCCATTATTCTAGTTAATTAAACTGAGTAGAAACTACTCTGTTTTGACAAAATGCCCGGTTACTCAAAAATGAGTAGTTTCCATCCATTTATCCAAGTAAATAAAACTGAGCAAAAACTACTCATTTTGGAGAAAATGTATGCCTACTCATTTTTGAGTGACAGCACCTTTACTCAATTTTGCGTACCCACGGTTTTTCCGAAACTGAGTAGTCTTTTACTCAATTTTGAGTATCCGAGGTCGAGCGTTTCGGTTCTATCACGTATTGAATGGTGCTGTCAATATCAGTATCACTCAGAGATGCCAGAAGTGAAGACATGTCTTCATTTTGAAGACATTTTTGTTACAAAGAAGACTTTTATTTTGAAATGTCTTCACTTGAAGACAAGTCTTCACCATGCAATTCAAATGGGTAAAAAAATCTGGAAAGCCGGAAAAAGACAAATGAAGCCATTTTTCTTGATTTGTGAAGACTTTTCAAAAAATCACCTGGCATCCCTGGTATCACTAAAGGTCCAAACAGAATGCTGCGTCAACGCATCCGTCAGCGTTATTCTGACAGTTTTCCCGTGGGTTTACTGTCAAATTGACGCTAACGGATGCGTTGACGCAACATTCTGTTTGGGCCTTAAGACATTGAATCATATCATTGAAAATATTATCATTTTCAATGATATTATCTAGCTCAATTATATAATCTTATAATATTTTTTTAGCATTTAACATTAGACATTCATGATGTTGACAGCATCTCAATGATATTGATATTTCAATATCAACTGGATCTTAATGATATTGATATTGTATGCCAATCACTGCTCAATATATAGGAATGACTAGAGTGACTATATACAGAGTGGCGACAATGTGGCACTTCATTTTGGCGATAGCGGCGTTCCCAGCGGCCGTGGATGCTAACTTTTGGTAGCGTTATGTTATTTGTAAACAGTTCGGGGCTCGGTATATTTTTTTTGCAGATTAAAGGTAACGTGGTTTCGAGATATTCATCATGCAGGAGGAGAAATGGTAGTAACTGTGGGCGGTCACCTGCAGAATCCATCAGCGTCGGCTCGGGAGCTGGCGGCTCTGACGGATTGTTCTGAAAGAGCGGTGGTGTGAGTAATTGAGGGTTGCAAGGAAACTCTCAGGGTTGTCCACAAGGTGCAGGTCAGACATTGGAGTTGCATTCTTTGATCGTCAACTGCGGTTGAGGGTCATTTGGAAAGTCAAGGCTGATCTCAGCATCACGGATTGTGCTTTGGCGACAAAAACTGAATACTGACCGCTGTACGGCGAATCCGTCTCGGAATGGCTACACGTGTTACCGAGGAAGTGGGGAGCCCAACAGAAGCCTCAAACAATAAACAAAGGCTAGAATGCGGTCTCGTGGGATGCGGCCGGGTGCTGACGAAACGCGATGCATGTGTTCATGCTCAGGTTCGCGGTAGGGTTAGTGGTAGATTCGAGATTGGTTTTGGGGATGGGTTCATGATAAAAGGTCATGACTTGGCAAGGGATCTGTTTCACTGGCATTCGTGTGAAAACCAGTATTTTGTGACTGACAAGAATTCGGAGATACACAGGGTTAGGTGCCTCACCAGGCGGATTTTGCCATTCATTAAGTCCCATGACAGCCTACCGCAGTTTTAGCTTGCATGCTACAATGGACCATGGACTTCTGTTCATCTCAAAAGAGCTGAGTGCACCAAATTATCCCCGGGTTCTTCCAGTATTCAAATACTGGGGGATAAAGAAGCGAAAGCTGAAGATGAACAGAACAGTCACCAGACATTGGACAGATGAGGAGTTCGAAGTGCCGGCTGGACGTGGCCGTGATTGGAAAGGGTGTGCACTGGCTAACGACCGGTGTCAGCAGTAGGTTTGTTCATGCAATGTTACTTAATTTCCTATGTTGCATCCTTGGAAACTGTTTCGATTAAAAAATTAATCAATGCGGGACATTTTCCGGGACGCTTAGTAATCCGGGACAAGCCATCCAATTCCGGGACTGTCCCGCATAATCCGGGACGTCTGGTCAGCCTAAGTTATACGCGCAGCCCTTTTTCGCCCGAAGCAGGACTGTGCATTTGGCAACATGAGAGCGAAGTCGTGTCGCGTCGCTGTCGCGTTTACTCTGTACGGGGCCTAAGTGAAACAAATGCAAGTAGTCGAGAGGGAACAAATATTGTGCACGCATTCCCTTACTGAACACGACGGTTGACACAGTCGTGTTTCTGAACGGTCGTAAAAAGGGTCGTTTTTAGCTTTTAACAGATAAAATGTCAAAATGTCAAATTGTCTCATCATCGCTGTTTCATTATTGGAACCAATCGAGCAAAGTAAATAAACCTAGGAATTACCGTTCTATCAGAAGAAACGGAATGAAATTCAGCATGAAATGAATTTGTATTTTCAACGACGGTTTGCCGAAATTTCATAGTGAATAAAGCGTAGTTTATCCTTCATTATCCAAACAAGCAATAACAAAGCAATAACGTTCGTATTCGAAAACAATTTGTTTAATGCTTTTGTATGATTAACACGAAGTCACGATCAAGGTTGCGACAGAAACGCAATGAGCCTGTGTTGCCAGTTATGGCGATAAAACATTACGAACTGTGTTGCCAATTTAGTCATTTTTTTACCTTTGGAACGTTTGAAACAGTACCTGAACTCCCCTCGGAATCCATCGATCAAGTAAATGCACAATATAAATGACAGCGAAAAAGCTTTCTGTCAAACGTAATCCTTTACATTGAGGTTAAAAAGTTTTCGGCGATTAAGTTTTCAGTCGAAAAATTGCAGCACTGCTCCCACTTCGTTTCCCCTTCGCAAAATGAGCAAGTCCTCAACTATATAAGGCTGTGAACCATTTCGCGAAATTTTTAACTTTTTGGTTAAAATTTGACAGTTCGATGGTTTTTCGAAAATAACCCTGCTCGGAAGCATGGTTACTGTGTAACCTGACTCACTGCGAATATGCGTTGTATTCGCGGGATCATGTTGGTTCGAAAGGTTTCGAAAATTATCGCCCTTGTTTCGAAAATATCGTTAATTTTGATCACTAAAAATAACGTACTTAAACGTTATATTTCATGTGTCAGTAGTACGCAATAATTGTATTGTGAAACTGAATTGTTATTTATGCAACTTTTTACAAATTAAATGCAATATTTAAGAAAAGCACAACTTATAAAAAATCGTTTGTTATCGATATTAACTGCATATGCGTTATAAACGAACAAAACGTATGATAACGTTTTATTTCAATAATACGCATATTCACAGTGCGTCAGGTAAAACAGTAGTTTTGACAGTTCGACGGTTCGCTTCTGAGAGCCAATGAGATATGCCACAGGTGAGGAAAGAGCTTCGATGTGTTTCACTGATTTTAACTTGAATTTTTTTCTCCAATGTATGGATGTTTAACGTATAACAAGTTTGTTTATTCAACCCGAAATGAAATGAGATAAATTTTATCTATCAAATAGGAGCAAATGAACACCAAAAATTTATCCAATTCCAACCTGACCTGAATAAATAAATTCGCTGTTATAGAAACATATCTTCATCCTCACCTTATATATTGTGAAGTTTGTCGGCACTTACTGAAACGCGCGGATTGTAGACGAGGCGGAGAATCAAACTAACAGACAACTTAGCCGGGTAGTGGCCCGTATCAACCAACTGGCTGTGGGGTTACCCTATGGAACTGTTCATCAATTTGGCGATGGCCCAGAAAGGGGTCGCGTTGACAACTCAGAGATCGTGTGTAGAATGGCTACTTTATTAACACATTTCTTTTTATAGGCATTTTGTGCCACGAAATAATCGATAACGCAGATCGATATTTGGCTTATTCTAATAGGTTCTTACGGCTAAAAAAGAGATAGACTACCCGAGCAAAGTTTTAGATTTAAATTTGATACCTTGATGTAACTGATTTTGATTACTCGGTCTGATTTCTTTTTGGTCGACTTAGTGGTTAAAATAAAGTGACCAGATTTTTTTTGGATGAATGCGGGACATATTGAATAGCTTATTTGCTAAATCTGTTGGGTAGTAAAGATGGGATCATTTAGAAACGAGGCACTTCATTTTGGCGATAGCGGCGTTCCCAGCGGCCGTGGATGCTAACATTTGGTAGCGTTATGTTATTTGTAAACAGTTCGGGGCTCGGTATATTTTTTTTGCAGATTAAAGGTAACGTGGTTTCGAGATATTCATCATGCAGGAGGAGAAATGGTAGTAACTGTGGGCGGTCACCTGCAGAATCCATCAGCGTCGGCTCGGGAGCTGGCGGCTCTGACGGATTGTTCTAAAAGAGCGGTGGTGTGAGTAATTGAGGGTTGCAAGGAAACTCTCAGGGTTGTCCACAAGGCGCAGGTCAGACATTGGAGTTGCATTCTTGATCGTCAACTGCGGTTGAGGGTCATTTGGAAAGTCAAGGCTGATCTCAGCATCACGGATTGTGCTTTGGCGACAAAAACTGAATACTGACCTCTGTACGGCGAATCCGTCTCGGAATAGCTACACGTGTTACCGAGGAAGTGGGGAGCCCAACAGAAGCCTCAAACAATAAACAAAGGCTAGAATGCGGTCTCGTGGGTTGCGGCCGGGTGCTGACGAAACGCGATGCATGTGTTCATGCTCAGGTTCGCGGTAGGGTTTGTGGTAGATTCGAGATTGGTTTTGGGGATGGGTTCATGATAAAAGGTCATGACTTGGCAAGGGATCTGTTTCACTGGCATTCGTGTGAAAACCAGTATTTTGTGACTGACAAGAATTCGGAGATACACAGGGTTAGGTGCCTCACCAGGCGGATTTTGCCATTCATTAAGTCCCATGACAGCCTACCGCAGTTTTAGCTTGCATGCTACAATGGACCATGGACTTCTGTTCATCTCAAAAGAGCTGAGTGCACCAAATTATCCCCGGGTTCTTCCAGTATTCAAATACTGGGGGATAAAGAAGCGAAAGCTGAAGATGAACAGAACAGTCACCAGACATCGGACAGATGAGGAGTTCGAAGTGCCGGCTGGACGTGGCCGTGATTGGAAAGGGTGTGCACTGGCTAACGACCGGTGTCAGCAGTAGGTTTGTTCATGCAATGTAACTTAATTTCCTATGTTGCATTCTTGGAAACTGTTTCGATTAAAAAATTAATCAATGCGGGACATTTTCCGGGACGCTTAGTAATCCGGGACAAGCCATCCAATTCCGGGACTGTCCCGCATAATCCGGGACGTCTGGTCAGCCTAGGTTAAAATATCAAAATTGATAGCAAAAATTCCACACCGTGAAATGAAATTGAATACTACTTTTGCTATCAAAAATATCAAACGAAATAATAATTTTGCTGGTATTCAATAGTAATGGGAAAGCTGAATTAGTTGTCATTTTGCTATCATATCATCAGGATATTGCTATCAGAAAATACTTTGAACTGACCATTTTACTAGAAAATATTTATGTGAAAATAGCTTAATTTAAATATTGTAGGTTTATTTACATCATAAATAGAATTTGTCAGCACTTTTTTTTCATTCAAAAGTACGGAGTGTGTTAATACTGAAACATGCTCAAAGTGTAGTAGAAAGCACAAGACATCTGATTGCTCTTCAACTGAGTTCAATTGCGTAAATTGTATAAAATCGAATAAAGAACTAGATATGAATTTGGACGTAAAACATCCAGCATCTAGCTCACAGTGTCCGGTTTATCGGAGGCTGGATGAAAAAAGAAAAAGCAACATATTGTCAAGTAAATAGCAACAAAAGAAATTGCAATGCGATAGGAAATTAGATATAGTCTATCTGAACATTGCTGGTTTATCTGCAAATTATGTTGCTTTGCGACATCTTGTAGAAATAAAACGTCCAATGTTGGTAGCACTAGCTGAAACTCATATAGTGGACGCTGATGCCTTTGACCAATATAGTATACCGGGTTACAAAGTTGCTTTTTGCCTTTCGCATTCCAGGCATACTGGTGGTGTTGCTATTTATGCCAGGGAATCAATTAAATTCAACATTCGTTCAAACGAATCTGTTGAGAATAATTGGTTTCTAGGGATTTCAGTTGAAAGAGGCATGACGATGGGAAATTACGGAATAATATATCATTCCCCTAGTTCAAGTGACCAGCGCTTTTTAGAAATTTTAGACAACTGGTGGGATAGTTTCATAGTAGAATCAATATATATAGAATGCCAGTGTCGCTGCAGTGCTCGTGGTAAACATCACATATTTGAAAATTATGTATTTACATTGTATGCGCATATGTGTGAGTGATCGATTCGAAACGGGAATCTAATTGTCAAACTAAAAAGGCAACCCAATAAAAAATCGTTCTGCTTTTCCGTGAATCACGTAGGATAAACCACCCGATTTGATCGTTTTGGGGTATTTCATCAGCAGGAAAATTTTCTATTGGGCCATTTGACAATGTAGTTCCCGCATTCAAGACACGAACCAGCAACATGTTTGCCACCAAAATATCCAAGAAACACCAGCGACACTGGCATTCTATATATATTGATTATACTAGTTTCATAGACCTAAATAAACTAAATATTATAGCTGGTGACTTTAATATTGATTGGCTTAGTGGACAAAATTCGAATCAATTAAAGCAGTTAGCAGATTTTTACAACTTAAGACAAACAGTTTGCCAATTTACTAGAATTTCCAGACATAGTCGAACGCTAATTGATCACGTGTTTTCTAACTTTGACATGGTGCATTCTATTACAGAGGCCGATTGTAAGATTTCTGATCATGAGACAATTTTTATTTCCATCGAGAATGACCAAACCCGTGACGATAAATTGAAGATAAAGTGCTGGAATAGATATTCGAAGAAGGCAGTGTCTCAGCTTGTTTCGAGAAGCTTGGATTTTCTTCCAATAACTGGTGATGTGGACCATAAAGCAGCTATTCTTACCAACACGCTGAAAGAGTGTACCAATAAGCTTGTTATTGAAAAATATGTGGAACTACATAATACGAACAACTGGTACTCTTTAGATCTAACACGTTTGAAACGGGAAAGAGATAAAGAATACAAGAAGTTACGTAGAAGTAATAATAATGATGATTGGAGTAGATACACAGCCGCACGTAACGTATATTCACGTGCCTTGAAAAAGGCTCGATGTGATTATATACAACGGAAGATTGATCACCATCAAAACAACAGCAAAGAGTTATGGAAAATTCTAAAACAGTTAATAAAATGTAAAGATAACTCCCCGCGCTCCATAACTTTTAACGGTATAGAAGAACAATCGTCGCAAGTAATAGCTAATAAATTTAACAGTTATTTCGTTGATAGTGTTCAGCTGATCAATCAAAGTATTGACTTGGTCAGTGAACCTCCCGAAATAATACAGCCGATTTCTAATAATATCAGATTTAGTGGATTTCGCCCTATTACTTTTGCAGAGTTGAAGGATATTTGTTTTTCTTTAGAGAAATCGGCGGGTATCGACAATGTCAACGCAAAAGTGATACAAGAATGCTTTCATGTCATTGGACGCGACTTGCTGGACCTTGTTAACGAATCGTTGCAAACAGGGCACGTGCGTAAGGTTTGGAAAGAATCAATTGTGATTCCTATTCCCAAAGTTAATGGGACGGATAAAGCCGAAGAGTACCGTCCTATTAACATATTGCACACATTAGAGAAAATTCTCGAACTTATTGTTAAAGGCCAGCTAATAAATTACTTAAAGTGTAATCATTTGCTGATTCCAGAGCAATCAGGCTATCGAGAGGGACACTCTTGTGAAACTGCATTAAATCTGGTACTAGCAAAGTGGAAGGAAAAAATCGAAGCTAAAGAGACTATTCTTGCTGTATTTTTGGATCTAAAACGCGCTTTCGAAACAATTTCTAGGCTCATACTGTTACAAACTTTGAAGCGATTTGGTATTGCAGGGATAGCATATAAATGGTTTGAAAGCTATTTATGTGGTAGAACTCAGAAGACTCGCTTTGAAAATTTGAATTCTGATTCCCTTGCTAACACACTGGGTGTACCGCAAGGAAGTGTATTAGGGCCTCTTTTGTTTATAATGTATATAAATGACATGAAACGAGTTTTACGGTTCTGTGACATGAATTTATTTGCTGACGACACTGTTCTATTCATTGCGGCTAAGGATCCTAATGAAATTGTACCACATTTAAACCAAGATTTACATTATCTATCGAACTGGCTAAAATTTAAACAACTTAAACTCAACATTAGCAAGACAAAATATTTGATTATTTCGATCAACTCCAGACCAAACGTAAATGTTGAAATTGATGGTGAGGCAATTGATCGCGTAAACGAAATAAAGTATCTTGGAGTAATCATTGATGACAAGTTAACCTTCAAGCCTCACATTGACAATGTCATCAAAAAAATGGCGAAAAAGTACGGTGTCTTGTGCCGTTTAAGAAATGAATTGACGATTAGTAGTAAAATTCTTTTATATAAGTCAATCATTTCACCACATATAGATTTTTGTTCATCCATCCTGTTCCTCGCAAACGATACAGAAATATTGAAGTTGCAGCGCTTGCAAAATAAAGTTATGCGATTGATTTTAAGATGTAATAGATACACTTCCTCATATATTATGCTGGACGCATTGCAATGGCTTTCTGTGAAGCAAAGAGTTTATTTTTTGACAATGGTGTTTCTATATAAAATTCTTAATGGGATGCTGCCTCGATATTTGTGTGATCGAATTGAAAGAGGAAGTAATTTGCATTCGTACAACACTAGAAACGCGAATGATGCAAGAACATCAAATTTTTTGTTTGGAAGACCACAGAACTCTCTGTTGTACAAAGGAATGAACTATTTCAATTCGATGCCTAGACAAATAAAACGTGCAGCAACAATGGCGGAATTCAAAAGGCTTTGTATTTCACACATAAAATCTACTTTATAGTCACAATTCGATTTTTTTGTATTTTGAAGTAGGACTACTTCTTTGATTTCTATATTGGGGTGCACTTCAGAAAAACGAAAAGGGAACATGTAACGAAAAGTGGTTATGGTTTACACGCTTATAACTCAGTCATCCCTCAATAGATTCTAGAGATATTGGTATCAATCGATTGGAAATTTTTAAAAAAATTCATTTCTACATAGTTTATTACATGTTTCCCTAACAGACATGTAATAATTAAGAAAATGTTAGACGAACATTCATTAATTCAATATTTTCATTTTTTCCCTCCCCACGTCAATGCTTCCCAAGCACAGGTGACAGAAATATATACGAGATGAGCTATGGTTTAAGCTTCCTTTGATTGTATTTAGTTTACGCCTTGTAATAGAATCCGTTCGAAAATTGTTAGGCTTTAGCTGTTGCTGCTTGCTGCTTCTCCGGAATAAGGCATCGAAGACTTCCAAATTCACTGAGCGAGACGCCAACAAACCGAAGAAGCCATCGACTCGTCCGCCAGCGAACGATATGGTTTTCGCTGCTATCAATGCCCTGAATAAGCAACGGATCTTCGCTGCAAGCCGTCTTCAAGTAAATCGCCGCCAGCCACAATTGTGACGTTTCAAGCTTGGTCACATTCGTGAAAATGGTTTTGAAATTAGGTAGCTGTCGAAAAGGTCGAAAAGCTGGTCCAAACAAAGAGAGCAGGCGCTTCCGATTCGTTCAAGGTTGATAAAACGGACGATAACAAATTAAATTTGCTAACTGCTGTAAAGGCGGCTCCGATTAAAGCTGTACTACTGGAGTAAATATGCGGCTGCCCCCGAACAAAAATCTACTAAGCCAATGGAATCCACAGCAAAGGCACCGAAAGCCGCCAAAAGAAGTCGTTCCAGCGGAGAAGGTGGCACGAAAAAAGCTGCTGCCCAGATGTAAATTTCCTTGATTTGCATTACTAGTATCTGGTAGAAAACAATCAGTTCTTTTAAGAACTACTGAATAAGTGTACGAAGCAGTTAAATTGATTTTTCTCACATTTTTCCTCAATTTAAAATGAACATGACAAATTGGAAGTTTATCAAGTATGAACGTACGAGCCCGCCAGTAATGTTTAAACTATATTACATGGCAAAATCCTCTGAAAAGCAAACTGCGCCACTTCGTAATTCGAGACGAAGCGTTTAGTGAGAAAATCGAATTGCATCTTCATGTATATATTTGGCCCTAAAAAGGGCTAATTGTTGGATAGTTACAGAAACCTGACCAGATACATTTACTATGAGTATTTGTACTTTGGTGACTGTTTCGGTACGTTCCGAGACGGCGCGCGCATGGCAAACTCACCCGGCAGCCAGCCACACTCACTATAACTTGATATTATGCTTGACTGAGCCGTAGTCAACAAACGAAAGAAAATAGCGTAGCTCTCCTAGCGGCGTGGCTTCTTCTTCTTCCTATCGCTTTTTGCGGCCTTTCCACTGGTTGTCGGTGCCATGACATGAAGACGATGCTTGATCTACAGAAACTGGAAGCTTCAAACAACGTACAAAGTCACGCCTTATTTTCTTCTCTGCCATTCCCTTTTCTACGTGGATCAGCCTTTGTTACAAATTGCTGCCGTTTGCTCTGATATATAACCAACGGTAATCCGAGGAACCACATCATTTTCGCATGGGCATCGGTACCGAGAATAACGATCCAAAGCCAAAAAAAAGTCGTTCCAAGGAGAATGCGGTCCGAAAAAAGCTGCTACCAAGCAGTAAATTTCTTCGATTTGTATTATTAATATCTGGTAGAAAACAATCAGTTCTTTTAAGAACTACTGAATAAGTATATGAAGCAGTTGAATTGATTTTTCTCATGAATGATATTCCTCATTTAAAAATGCACATGACAAGTTGGCAGTTTATTTATCCAAGCTTTAACACGTACAGTAATTGGATGTTTAAACGGCATTACGACAAATATTGCGAACTCATGTTAAAAGCATCAGGTTATTGTAACAAATGAACAAACAGATGCAAGCATTCACAGTTTCATTTTGTTTTAATAAGTTGCCTTCTTTCCAGCAACTTTCCCACAACAGATCCATTATGGAGTCGAAAAGACCATTATAGTTTAGCCAAATTATTAAATATAAAAATTCCACACCAATTTCCAACAGTTTCAATAAAAGCGCTCGTTAATGAGCAGAAAAAGTTATTGAATAATTGTCCTGTACTATAACATACTTACCGAATACAACTGATCATATACCTACCTACATATGCAAAATTATGCCATTTCGTGATTCTTTCTGGAAAGCATGAAACGGAAAAGCCACATTACCTGGCAAAATTCTTTGAAAAGAAAACTGCGCCACTTCGTAATTCGAGGCAAAGCGTTTAGTGAGAAAATCGAATTGCATCTTCATTTATATATTAGGCCCTAAAAAGGGCTAATTGTATAGTTACAGAAGCCTGACAAGACACATTTACTATAGGCCGCTATACTTTGGTACCTTCCGAGACGGCGCGCTTGGCAAACTCACCCGGCACAACCACACACAACTGTGAGTGCACGTCTGCCATGCCCGTTGCCGTGCCATCCCTGTCGGCATTAAATGAAAGAAAATAGCGTTGCTCTCCTAGTGGCGTGGCTTCTTCTTCTTTTTCCTATCGCGCTTTGCGGCCTTTCCACTGGTTTTCGGTGGCATGAAGACGATGCTTCATATTAGGTTGCTCTGCAGAAACTGGTAGCTCTTCATTAAGGAACCACCGGACACCGGTTTTGTTCAAACAATGTACGGTTTCGTTGTACGTTGTACCGCCTTTCTTTCGTGTCTATGATTCTCTACCCTACGTTGATCCGCCTTTGTTACAACTTGCTGCCGTTTGCTCTGGTATATAATCAGAAGTAAGCCGGCGAACGGCATCATTTTCGCATTGGCATCGGTACGGTGCCGAACAGGCAGAAGTTGCCGGAGCATCGATCTATTATCAGCTATATTAGAACCAAATAGTTGCGGGGAGCGGAAGAGCTTGAATCAATGGAAAATGCTCTGTCCGGTAACCATTGTCACCTGGGAGGTGTTGTTTCAAACATTCAAGCCATTCTGCTGGCCGGATTTTCAACCACATAATTTACCACAACCCGTCCTTTTTAGGACGAACGAATTTGTTTATGAAGAGATGAAAATTTTCTGGTCCAAGCAAAGAACTGGCGCTTCCGGTTCGTTCGCCTACCAAACTTGCTAGCGAGAAGCAAGATTACTAAGTCAATGAAGACCATAGCAAAGGCATCGAAAACTCTAAAGCCAAAAGAAGTTCTAACGGAGAATCTGGTCCGAAGAAAGCTGCTGCCAAGCAGTAAATTTCTTCGATTCGTATTATTAACAGCTGGTAGAAAACAATCAGTTCTTTTAAGAACTACTGAATAAGTATATGAAGCAGTTGAATTGATTTTGCGAACGGCATCATTTTCGCGTTGTTTGGGTTACGATTTAGTGAGTGAGAGTTACGATTTTATCTCCCTGTCCGGACGCGACAAAGGTGGTAAAACTCGGCAGCAGCCGATTATTGTTTGGTGTAGAGTGCGCCGAACGCGTTGGTACCGGAGCATCGATCTATTATCTGCTATATTAGAATATTTGGTTGCGGGAGCGGAAGAGCTTGAATCAATGGAAAATGCTCTGTCCGGTAACCATTGTCACCATTGCCCTAGGAGGTGTTGTTTCAAACATTCAAGCCATTCTGCTGGCTGGATTTTCAACCACAACCCGTCCTTTTTAGGACGAACAAATTTGTTTATGAAGAGATGAAAATTTTCTGTATACTAAATTTCTTTAATTAAATTTCCAAATGTCGCTGATTCTTTAAATCATGAAGAATTTCTTCTGATTTGATCTATAAAACGTTAAATATGTGGTGACTCGCGGTCTTCTAACTCATGACGTTGCTTTAATTTTATTTTTGCTAAAAATTTTTGCTAAAAATTTTTGCCTTCCCACGCCAATGCTTCCCTAACACGGATGACAGAAATATATAGGAGAAGAGCTATGGATTAAATTCCCTTTGAATCAAAGGGATCAAAGTTTGATTGTATTTAATTTACGCTCTATAGAATCCGCTCGAAAATCGTTGAGCTTCAGCTGTTGCTACTTCCCCGGAATAAGGCAACGAAGACATCCAAATTCACTAAGCGAGACGCCAATAAACCGAAGAGTCAACGGATCTTCGTTGCAAGCCGTCTAGAAGTATATCGCCGCCAGCTACAATTGTGACGTTTCAAAGTTGGACACATTCGTGAAAAAGGCTTTGAAGTTAGTTTTCAACAAGAGAAAGCTGGTCCAAACAAAGAACTGGCGCTTCCGGTTCGTTCGCCTTCCAAACTTGCTAGCGAGAAGCAAGATTACTAAGTCAATGAAGACCATAGCAAAGGCATCGAAAACTCCAAAGCCAAAACAAGTTCTAACGGAGAACGCGGTCCGGAAAAAGCTGCTGCCAAGCAGTAAATTTCTTCGATTCGTATTACTAACAGCTGGTAAAAAACAATCAGTTCTTTTAAGAACTACTGAATAAGTATATGAAGCAGTTGAATTGATTTTGCGAACGGCATCATTTTCGCGTTGTTTGAGTTACAAATAATAATGAGAGTTACGATTTTATCTCCCTTTCTGGACACGGCAAAGGTGGTAAAACTCGGCAGCAGCCGGTTATTGTTTGGTGTGGAGTGTAAATTACGCCGACCGTGTTGGATTCGAAACATCGATCTATTATTGTCAATTGCAAGGAAAATTGTCCAATCAATAAGTGTGCAATCGCTCATAAAAGTGCTATTTTAGCTTAAATCGTTTCGGTTTCTTCGGCGCACTTATTGCTTGGAAGATAACGAAAAAGTGCGCCGAAGATACCGAAACGATTTAATGCAAAATAGCACTTTTATGAGCGATATCGCACTTTGGATGGTACAATTTTACTTGCAATTGACAATAAGCTGCTATAATAGAATATTAAATAAGCTAGAAAACCCAAATTTTGGTCGCGGAAGCAGAACGGCTTAAATTGGTGGGAAATGCTCTGTCCGGTGTTACGATTGGGAGACGAATTGCTCTACATTCGTAGTCCTACTTCAAGCCTGCGCCCGTGCCACTAGGCATGGACCCTTATACTTTTTTAAGAAGATTGTATATTTGTTTATTTTTTGTATATTTAGTGGATATAGTAAGTTATCATGTTCACTAATGATGATGGATTTGAAATTGTTATTATTATTAATTAAAAAAGTTTAGAGAAGGCTACACATGTTTGAGCCACGCGCGCGAGAACAGACATACACAATCTGGAAATTGAATGATCAGGTTAAAGTCCTGAACAAAGGGTTTGGAGCGGAAGCTGGACAGGCTTGGGTTTGCTTGTGAACTTTGGAACTCGTATACCATCGCTTTGTTGCGGAGTTGTATATCGAGCACAAGAGTTCTGTAGAATCTCCCTCGTAGTTCTAGATCGTTATCTAGAACCAACTCTGACCAGCTTGTGCTCCTAAATATTAGGTTCAATTCCTAATCAAGTCCAGATAATTTTCGGGTTGGAAACGTTTTGGACGAGCCTTGGACAGTTACTGAAATTTTGATATTCGTTTGAAAGTTGGATATGTCTGTATTAGAAGCCAGCTCGTTATTTGCTTTTACCACCTGGCTACATTGTTATATTATAAATATCTTAAGTAGATAAACCGTCCTGCTCAAACCGTTGTAGGGGTATGAGGTGGGGCCATCATCATCATCATCATCATTAAGAATGAAAACAAAATGAAAGTAAAATCTGATACATCATAAGTGCCATTTGGACTCGGTATCAAAACATGATTGCTAGTTGATATCAACAGCACAATATGTAATAATTTTGATATACTTTTGTTGTCAAATCTTGCTCGGGTACCGGGGCAGTATGGGAATGCTCTGTGTTCAATTTGTTTGGTTGTAATTTGAGTCCTTACTGTGCGCCGAGCACACAACGGCCACCACGGCTAGTGAAGGCAATTCAGCGAAAACGCGCTCGCTTATGAATTGAATGCACTTGCCTACGGCGTGCGCTATGTACTTCAGTTGCTGTTTGCCTGTTTTGCTTCGTGCTGTTATGTACAATTTGTTTACGTGAAGAGTGATGTGTGTTGGTTCGGGAACGCATAGTACACCTCTCCCCTTTTTACCTTTGTTATACTATATAACAAAGGTTTAGAAATTGGTCGAAAAACGCGACCAATAGAACCAAGGCCCGGAGGGCCAAGTGTCATATACCAATCGATAGGGTTCGACGAATTGAGCAATGTCTGTATGTGTGTGTGTGTGTGTGTGTGTGTGTGTGTGTGTGTGTGTGTGTGTGTGTGTGTGTGTGTGTGTGTGTATGTATGTGTGTGCAGCTCATTTTCTATCGCCTGTTTCTCGGAGATGGCTAAACCGATTCATCCGCTATTACTTTTGTTTGAAAGGTATTTATGCCTAGTATATCACCATTCAGTTGTTTCGTGGTACGACGCTTCGTTTAAAAGTTATAGGCAAAAATGTGAAAACTACGTGACACGGTTTTTTTCCGGAACTACACAACGATTTTAATGATCTTAGTACCAAATGAAAGCTCTTGCTATCTCTAAACTTTTTACCAAGTTTCATCGAAAACAAATATGTAGTTTAAAAGTTACGCTTAAAAAACCAGTTTTGACAAGGTCCAAATGATCGCCTGTTTCTCAGAGATGGCCAAACCGATTTATGCGCTATTAGTCTCATTTGAAAGGTAATATAGCCGGATAGATCACTATTGAATTATTTTTTGATTGGACGTTTAGTTTGAAAGTTATAAACAACCGTATACACCACACCAAAATTAACTATAATTTATAATGATTTTAACCAAGTTAATTTGCCTAATTTCAATTATTTTAATTTCAAACGAGAGGTTTTGACACTACGAATATATATGAAAAATTTCACAAGAATTGGTTTTTCCGGTCAAAAGATATTAACCCTCGAACACTCGCGCCAACTTTTGTAACACAGTTACTCGCGCGCACAATAGCCCAAAACCAAAGAAAACGTGCGCGCTAGATTTTTGACTAGGAAAACTTGGTTTTAAGTTTATCAAACCTTTGGAAGAGTTTTTTAAAATTGAATGCTCTATCGTCTAATAGCATTTAAATTTTGACTAATCCCCCTACAAGTAAAATAAAAAAATATTTTTCTTCAGTTTCAATATAACACATTGATGTGTTCTGCAAAGTTTTAGAGCATATTGTTACAAGAAATTTTGCTGAAGACAGTAACCTTCTATCTCTTCAGCGAAGATAGAGAAATCTCATTTATTGTAAATGCACTTGTAAAATCAGTTTTTCTTTTTCGGCTCTTTTTGTAATCGTTGTATAACTTTTTCATGTATTACAAAGTTGTACAAATAGTAAAAATACACAACTTTACTGAATGTAGTATACCTCTATGTCTGCTTGTTTAGGGTCCGTAGAACTTTGATTATAAAAAACACCCTAATTTTGACTCCGAATTATTCGACTACCAACAGACGGCTACATTTTAAACATTTTACATTTGCTGATAGTTTTGCTGCATACAGATACCATTTTTCTATATGAAGAAACGAGATAAAATGTCAGTTGAGGCCAATTGCGGTACACCTCATATGCTGCTTGCTTCGTTTCTGTAATTTTCTGTCGGTTTATGCTGATCTGTTTTCCTAACAATTTAAAGTATTAATGCATCTAATAATTCTGACATTTTGCTCACAACAAGTTTATTGAAGAATATAAGTTGGTTGAACAATGATTTGTAACTATATAACAACACATGTTGTACAAAATACAGCAGCGTGAGTAACCGAAGGTTCCCGAGTAGGAGCGAATAGCAAAATAATATCAAAATGTGTTATTGGAAGTCGAATAACTCATATCAAAATTTGGTCTTGTTTTGACTGACATAGTTGGTAAAATAACAAAAAATAATATCAAAATTTTACTCCTTTAAGGCCAAAAGAATAACTACTTGTGTTATTTGAATAACAAAGCAATAACATGACTGTATTCAGAGTTTAGAATAACATATTTTAGTATTATTAAGGTATTGAATGAGATATTGAAAAATCCTTTTATAGAATATATTATAATCTAAAATTTCTTTAATCAATAAAAAAATTGTATGAAATATATCGAATGTCATTTTAAGGCCAAAATAAGATATGATAACAAAATCAGTTATTATACTCATCTTACAACCACCGTTTTAAATATCTACTCAATAACAAAATGTGTTATCAATGTATCTCCATATCTATTCAATAACAAAATATACCATTATAACACAGTTTGATATTGTTTTTGTATTATTTTGCTCTCGCTCCTGCTCGGGTTAATAAATATTGATGAAATTTATTCAAGAAAACTTTATTGACGTGAACCAAATAGAATGGCATTACAGGAAATTATGCATAGTTCAAAAACCTATAAACTAGACCTTTACTACGCAATGTGTATGTTAAAGAATAATATTTCTTCTTACAACTTAATTTTACTTGCACTAACCCACATTAGTAACAACTTACTCAGCAATTTCATGAGAAAAGGAACTATCAAAATTTATAAGAGCTGCCAATAGATATTAATAGGAAAATAGAATTATTTTCCGAAGGCGGGTCGATTTCTATCTCAAATAGCAAGTAAGACCGTATAACAAAGGTTCCTTTCACCACTAGGTGGATTAAATCAGGTTTTTGAATAATGAAGTGAAACGTAATTATGCATGAAAAAAATAGCTGTCCCAGTTACCTTTACAAAAATGTAATTTGTGTTTAATTGGAAAAATATATTTTTTTATGATATTTAGATTTACTTGTGATTGCATATAAAAATTAAAATGTATAATATTTGCTCATTTTGTAGTTTGATGTTGCTATGTGGTATTTGTTACTATTCACATTTTAATAACTCTATTTTTGTGTACAGTATTCGTTGTATTTAATGTTAGATCTTCTATTGTGCAATTTTGTTCTTGGATTTTTACTACTTTAAAAGGTCCTATGTATTGTGCATCTAATTTTTTCCTGTTTTCATTTGTTATGTATACCAGATCGTTGATGTCTAGTTGTATAGGGTTTATGTACTGTATTACTAATTTACTATGGATTATCTGCCTATAGTTGAGACTTCATGTTTCTATATAATTTTGTCAGAGTAATTTAACAATACACTGAAGTTTTGATTTCGTACTTGTGCTAATTTTGAAGATTGTATGTCTATAAATCTGTAATTTGAATTAACGCTGTCTCAGTAAATTTTATACCGTTATTGCACAATAGAAGATCTAACATCAAATACAACGAATACTGTACACAAAAATAGAGTTATTAAAATGTAAGAGTAATGAATATAATGTTATTTGTGTTATTATCGAGGTTTTGATATTTTATTAGCTGGTTATTTTGGTGGTTTTATTAGGGTTTGTTTTGTGTTTATATGTTAATTTTCAGAATGGTATGTTTTGGTGTTATATGGTAGTATTTGTTTTGTTTATTTGTTAATTTTTTTTGTTACCTATTTTTAGTATTTTATGTAACAGTTTTTATGTTGGATTTTTAGAATTCATGCATTTATGTTTTTAGTTTGTTTATTAATTTTACGTATGATTATTCATGTCTTTGTTTTTTTGCTTTGATTTGACGTTCTTTTGACTATTTTTTAGTTCAGACATCCGAGAATCAAAAAATCCATTTTAGGTCACGAGAGCGCTAGAGCCTGTGCCTTAACTAGTATTTAACAATATTTGCCAACGGACACTAATGTCTGCGCTGATTGTTATATTTCGGGCATCCGAAAACCTTTTTTTTTGGTTCGGGCATCTGGGGCTACAAATAAATATTTAATTATGTGCAGGCCTGCCAATAATCGTGAATGCTCCCAGGTATTTTCTACACCATGCCATGGATTTTAAGCCTTTTCGCATGGCATGATAGGCTCAGGGGCGGACTGGCCCACCGGGCAACCGGGCAAATGCCCGGTGGGCCCCAGTAAAAATTTCGTTGTTACACAAAATGAGATTTTCCAAAATTTTTATTTCAGCTAAACTCTTTCTACGACTCACAAATGTTCAATTCCTGGGGCCCCATGTTTCATGAAATCAACCGATTTGATGATTGAAAATTCAGCTTCAAATGGGACTGTTGGGGCCCCGAACTTCATGTTCGATTGTTAGGGCCCCATGATTTATGAAATCAACCGATTTGATGATTGAAAATTCAGCTTCAAATGGGACTGTTGGAGCCCCGAAGTTTAAACCAAAATTTCTCTTTCAATTGAACTTTTTCCATGACTCACGAAAGTTCGATTGTTGGGGCCCCATGATTCATGAAATCAACCGATTTTATGATTGAAAATTCAGCTTCGAATGGGACTGTTGGGGTCCCGAACTTTGAACCAAAATTTCTCTTTCAATTGAACTTTTTCCATGACTCACGAAAGTTCGATTGTTGGGGCCCCATGATTCATTAAATCAACCGATTTGATGATTGAAGATTGAAAATTCAGCTTCGAATGGGACTGTTGGGGCCCCGAACTTTCCAAAATTTCTATTTCAAGTAAACTTTTTCTATGACTCACGAAAGTTTGATTGCTGGGGCCCCATGATTTATGAAATCAACCGATTTGATGATTGAAAATTCAGCTTCGAATGGGACTATTAGGGCCCCGAACTTTAAACCAAAATTTCTCTTTCAATTAAACTTTTTCCATGACTCACAAATGTACGATTGCTGGGGCCCCATGATTCATGAAATCATTTAAGTTGAGCTGTTGGGGTCCAAGCTCCGAAAATATTACCAGCTTCAATTCTGAGTATTTAAAATTAGAATTAGTATTTCATCCGCAGTTATTTGACTACTTATAAATATTCAACTGTCGGCTTAAGCTCCATACTCTGTTTACTTCAGTGGCGACGGTTCGTTATCGATCCTGCGCCGAATGAATTATGGTCCTACCTTTCTTCAAACCTCTCGAACACCAGCTGAACGTGCATCATCCTCGATAGCACATATCTATAAGTGCGATGTCTACTCCGAAGTATACGGCCTCTTCTTGATTCTCTGCTTACAATAATTTTGGCTCCTCTTTCGACGGGCCTTCTAGACACGTGACCAATCCAGCGCAGACTGCCACACTGTGCTATCTTCATTATAACAGCATATTTGCATTCTTAAGATAGCTCGTGGTTCATGCGTCTGCGCTACACTCCATTTTGGATTTTGCCAAATTTTACGCTAAAACCCCAAGCATTCGTCGATCAGCTTCTTTTAGCGTCCATGATTCATGTCCGTAAAGGGCCACCGAGAGGATTAGCGTTCTCTAGAGCATCTGTTTTACGCGAATTTGCAAGCTACGGGACTTCAGCTACAAAATGTAATGCCTGCGTAAAGGCCAATTCGCAGCTGTAATTAGTCGTTTTATTTTGCGACTTACATCGTTGTAAGAGCATACCAAAATATATTCAGTTCCTCTTCGACACCAACACCATTTGGATTTCCACGCCATGTACTTCGTTTTGGCGGTGTTAATGGTAAGTCCCAATTTCTCAATAAATGACCTAAAGGCTTCTTTCGCTGCTTTACTTTTGATTTTGGTATATCGACGTTCTCCGCAAAATCAAAAAGCACGTGAGGTCTCATCTGCTATTCTGACTCATAATTTTTACTCATCCAGCGTCACACGAATCAACGTAACTAGTCCTGTGGGAAAACCATGTCCTAGCCTTAACTGTTACATCTCATTTCGTTTGACTGAATCGTATGCCGCCTTGAAATCCATAAAAATATTATGAGTCTGCAAGTTGCACTCCCGGAACTCGTCAGTTACTAGACGCATGGTAAATATCTGATCTATCGTGAAGCAACCCTCATGAAAACCAGCTTGATACTCGCCAACGAAGAACTCAGCTAACGGACTCAGTCTAAAACACAGAATAGGGAGAGCACCTTATAGGCAAAATTGAGTAACGTAATGCCTCGATAGTTTTTACTCTCATGTCGATGTCCGTTTTTAAAATTATGGGAAATGAGGTCAATCAACCACTCCGATATTTATTTTCCTCCCATATTCTGTTCCTGACAATGAGGTGGCGCTCGCTCCCCGTTTTTAGAAGTTCAGCCATCCTTTACAGGATACCATCCTTTACAGCAACCTTACCGTTTTTCAGCTCACTGATTGCTCTTTTGGCTTTCTCCTGTGTTGGCGGCTCCACAGCTTGGCCTTCGCTCAAAATTCTTATCCTGTAGCTGCTGATCTTCGTGTTTACTTCTCTATTCAACAGCGTCTGAAAATACTCTTCCACCTGGCTGCTACCGTCGTTTGGTCAGTAAGCAGGTTGCCAGCACTATCATTGCACATCACAGGCATGGCAAAATTCTTGCACCTGACCGTTTTGTGGAAACTCCGTGTGTCGTTGCTGACGAACCTCTCCTCTGGACTGGCGAGCACGTGCTCTTCGTACTAGCGTTTTTAGACGGTGGGTTCTTTTTTCCGCAGCTCTACCAGGATGAACCAAAAAGATTCGCGCAGAGGCTCGGGCATTCCTCACATTGAAATCGTGTGAAGAAATTCTAGGATTCGCACAGAATACCTTGCTTATAGAAGCATGATTCTTATAGGAGAATCCAAGAGTTGAATCCCAGGGATAGCTATGACTCGGCACGGGAATCGCCTGCACTATGAACTGTTCTGTTCTGACGTGTAGACGCAGTAAGCTACTCATATATATTGAACTATTGACATCATATCATTTATCACGCAAATCAAATCAAATGTTCACGCTGCGGCAGATCCTCCAAAAAGTCCATGAATATAGAATTCAACGGACAATTATTTCATTGATTTCAAAGTTGCGTATGATACCTTCAACCGTAAAATCATGGCCATTCTAACCTCGCAAGGGACTTTATCAACGTAATGGTTCCTTATGTGGGCTGTTTAACATGCCGTTACAGGATGTTATCAAAGGAGCAACACACAGGCACAATCTTCAGCAAATCTAGTTAGTTCGTCTGTTTTCCCAATAAAATGGATATTGTCGATAGAACAGTATCTGGGGTGGTGGCTGAACAAACTAAAACTCAAAGCAGCGAAGATTGGGTTGAAGAAAAATGCGTCAAAACTAAAGTACCGTGAACCGCTAATATGACGCACATGCTAAAAGCTGGTAACTCGGTTCTAATAACGATTGAGTTTGTTTTGTTTCGAGCATCGAGCCGCTATGCTGCCCGTTCTCCCGATACTCGACACTCGACAGTGCCTGAGTCGAGTCGAGTTGCACGACATGACTTACAAAATAGAGCCCATATTCATTCGATTTACTGTCCTTGTAACGCTGATGTCTTTAGAGTAGATGTCTTTTTTTGTGTTAATTTACTAACATGAGAATATTGCAAACTGGGGCCCCTAATATCAAAGGTCCGGTGGGCCCTTTGGCTCCCAGTCCGCCCCTGGATAGGCTGGTCTTTTAGCATCAGCTCTTTGAACTAACTCTGGATTTTAAGCCTTTTCGCTCAGTAGTCAACGTGTTTTGGTTTGGGTATTAATTTTGCCGATACTCCGTTGGCCATTGGAGTAAAAGCTTCGTCGTTCGCACTCACATAGGTGACCAGCATTGTTTTTGCGGACGAGATGGGGGGTAAGATAAAGGGGGGGGGGGGTAACTAGGGTTAACTGTTTTGTGCATAAAAATGAATTGAGTTTGAATTCAATCATTTTTGACTTTCTTGGCAAATACCTAGCGAAGTTCAATTTTTCATAATTAATAATATTTATTCGAAGTAGGGCTTAATTAAAAAAAATGTATCTACGCATTCTACGCAAATTTTGTTCCTTTAGCGTTGTTAACTAATAAATTTTTATGTTTTGTTTAGTAATGTAGTAATAATATAAACTTTGTTATTATTTGATATAGTATTCATTGTGTAATAATAAAAAGTTAATTGTTATAAAATAATATTATTTTAATGTGTGGAAGTTTTTGGGATAATAAATTTGTTTGTGACGTGTTGGAGAAGGCATAATTTGCTTGATAGTAATTAATTATAAATGTTATGATGTTATATATCTAATTTAATTATAGTGTTTTGAATGTTTTAAAGGATTATTTTTATTGGTATTATTTTAAAATTGTAAAGTTATTGTTAAGTTGGTATGAAAACTTAGCATCAAATTTCATCTATATTAAAAAAATCAGAGGGGTTGTGTACAAGACACGACCACATATATAGGTGACGCAGGACTACGTAAGTCTCTTTGTAGTGATAGTAGCATGTATCCATGCTTGTAATCATTCTTCATGTATATATGCTATATGCAACATATATACATGCTACATGCGTTGTATGTAACATTTATCAAAGTAGTAACATTGCATACGTTCAATTCTCAAAAGATAGTGCATTTGAAAACAATTTAACAAAATCAAGAACACAAACTATTGCTTTCCTGCTACCTTACTGAAATTAAAAATTGTTTTATTACCCATGGTTCCCCACGTTGAAGGGATTTTACCAATTAAATCCTATTTTATCAACAGCACATCTTTTCAATACACTTCTAATAAAACGGTAAGCATGCGTATTCACGGAAAACTAACAGTCATTGACTTTTCGTCGGAAAGCCCAATTTCGGAAGCAGCTTTTCGGCCCAAAAGCGGGATTGTGTTTATAAAAATGTACATACTGCATTCTTCTTGCCAATCTAAACACAGCGAATATATTTTCATAAACCGAATTTTTGTTTCAAACAAAAAAACTGCTTTTAAAATTGGCAGAGTCGATGATGACTAATTTCACCTTCATACAGAGTCGTATTATAACCGAGCACTACAGCTGTAGCACATTTTTCCAACACAGATATCAAATTCGTCGAGGTTTAATCGTCTCGCAGTAAAGAATTTGCGATCTGTCGGGACAACTAGCTTGTGTCATTTTTTCTGGCACACTTCCTTAACACAGACATCAAATTGGACTAGGTTTAATCGCGTTCGTAAGAAATCTGTTGGCACGAGGGGGCTTTGTCACTCTTTCTGGCGTACTTCCCAAGCAAGGACATCAAAATGGTCTAGGTTTAACCGCGGTGTTAAGAAATCTTGTTGAAATGCGGGAACTTGGTCACTTGTTTTGGCTTACTTCCCAAGCACAGATATCAAATTGGTATAGGTTTAGATCATCGCAAGGAATCTTCCAACCAATCACGAAGCGAGAATTCTGGTAAAACATAGGTTCATTATTTTCAATTTTTCAATAGTTCAACATCAAGAATCCATACTTTTCTTCATTTGGGTCAATTCTTAGAAGATTTTCCGATCGATTGGTGTAAGAATATTGAAAATCGATAGGAAAACCGCTGAGCTATTACCCGGTCAACACTGAATGTAACACAATGTTGCTGTTATGTAACACAGAAGCAACATTGTAATGTAACAAAGTTATCAAAATTTGACGTAACATTTAAATAAAAAAATGGTAGCATTGTTACGTTAAAAGGTTACCTGTAGGTTATGTAACAATAACATTAAGTTTGTTACATTACAAACTTAATGTTCTTGTAACATAACCTACAGGTAACATTGTAACGTAACAATGCTACCATTTTTTCATTTAAATGTTACGTCAAATTTTGATAAAAGTTGTAATGTTACACATTTAATGTTATTGCTACATAACCTACAGGTAACATTTTAATGTAACAATGCTACCATTTTTTTATTTAAATGTTACGTCAAATTTTGATAACTTTGTAACATTACAATGTTACTTAACAGCAACATTGTGTTACTTTCAGTGCTAACCGGGTAATTACTATATATAGTTTCCTTGTGTAATGTTACAAAGTTATCAAAATTTGACGTAACATTGAAATAAAAAAATGGTAAAATTGTTACCTTAAAATGTTACCTGTAGGTTATGTAATAAGAACATTAAGTTTGTAATGTAACAAACTTAATGTTATTGTTACAAAACCTACAGGTAACATTTTAACGTAACAATGCTACCATTTTTTTATTTAAATGTTACGTCAAATTTTGATAACCTTGTAACATTACAATGTTACTTCTGTGTTACTAAACAGCAACATTGTGTTACTTTCAGTGTTGAACACCGTGTGTTCACCACAGAGGTGCTGGACAAAATAGACTGCAAACCCCCCTTATTAAGCTAGCGACATGGGTTGGGTTATTTTTAGACACCAACTGTGCCTCTTCCTTCGTCTACTGTAGAACCACCGACCGATAAGTTTAATCTAACTTTATTTTTACTGGCGGGACGACGACACTATGCAGGCCCTTGCGACTTACAAGGCACTGCGTGTGACGTTTGATGCTTACCAAATGAAACTGGTACTGGTATATCGATACTTGTCGAACTGTACCAAAATCTGCAAAAATAACGGAATATCTAAAGTTTCCACCACTATAGGTACTACCACAACTACTCGAGCATCTACTCTACATGAATTAAAAGGAATCGAATAATATTGTACCTTGCAGAAATTTTACGAGTCCTACGCAAATACGTTTTTTAATAATAATTATCCTGTACCTACTAAACACAGTGAAACTATGCTTGTCAAGCAAGGAGGGGTGCAGTGGGGAGGCAATAACGACCAACTGATGGTTTAAATCAAGCCCCTGGCAGACAACCATGTTCTCGCCGCCAACATCTCGTGTGTGCGAAAATGAGATAGCAATTCAGCACTGCGTTTCACTCAACTGCCAGTATTCTGATTTGGGCCCGCTGTCAAATTTTGAGCCCCAGACATGCTGTCGCTGACGTTTACTGCAGCTCGATATAGAGATGTCGATGGGGTGGTTTAAATTGCTAAATTGCAAATATCTGTGGTAAACGCTGAAAATAACTACGCTAATAATTTTCGCGTGGGACTCTAAATAGGTGGAAACTCCGCAATAAATGATTTGGAATCTGAATGTACTTTTTATTTGTCGATTATTTAAGGAACAAAGATTGGTGACGGAGGCCTGAATATATGTAAAGTCTTGAAAATACTAGGTGAATTGACTATGTAGCTGCTAGTAAATGCGCTTGCAAGCTAATCGTAAACTGCGTGAGTTTATGATCAGCTTTTAAGTGCACTTGCTAGCAGTTAGTCAATTTGCATAGTATTTTCGAGGCTGTACATACATTCTGGTGGCAAGTATTATTGAGGTGTCACAGTTAAGTATTTTTTGTGACGTTAAAAAAACATTTATATTGTTACATAACAGAAATAATAGGATTGTTACGTAACAATGGCAATAATGTAACGTAACGTTACATTGCTTTAATGTTATTGCAATGTTATATAAACATTATCGCAATGTTACATTGTAATATAACAATGTTATGTAAAAAAGTGGGAAATTTCAATCATCCTGTTACTCTCAGGTTACGTAATTACAACCTCACATCATAAACATTACCGCAATGTTACATTGTAATGTAACAATGTTATGTAAAAAAGTGGGAAATTTCAACCATCATGTTACTCTTAGGTTACGTAACTTCAACGTCACATCATAACAGAGTTACGTAACAATCTGGTTAATGTTATGTAACAATGTTGACCGGGTAGCGCTCAAAACCTTTCATTTTTCGTGACGCTCGCATTTTTCGATTTTTTGGAATGACACCCTATCTCAAAACTTGCCGTAAGACGTAGTCCTACGTCAAAAATTTCCTGATTACGTTGTAAATTACTGACACTTTGGTCTACAAAAATCTGTTTGTTAAAAGAAATGCATATACACTCACTTAAGTAGAAGATGCTTTGCCTTTCGTCCTCCGTTAGGTTAGTCCAATCGTGGAGGAATATTTTCCTTTGCCAATTCCTTGATAATGTCATCAAGCAGCTCACCTAGTTCTGCGTATACAGCTTCTTCGTCCGGTTCCATGTTGTTTATCGTATAGTTCGTCAGTCGTTCAATTGGTTCATCGTGCTCGTGTAGCAGGTGGATCAGGAATTACCAGGAAAATTTTCTCGGTTTTCATGAATAACCCCTCTTGATGTCATCTGGATGATGCGGAACGTTAACAACTGGTACTGGTATCTGACTGCTTCTGCTGCTGTCGTTGTATTTTTATTCACTATTTATTCACTGATAGGCGTGGTAGAAGCCTTTTTATAATTTAATTCACGTTTATTGCACTATAAGTCCTCGCGATAGAATAAATTCGGCCACGCCTGATTTGTTCACTTGCGGCGTGATATCATATTCTTCACTTGTTGGTTTCACTCGCGGCGTGGTGTCGAATTCTTTCTGCGGCGCACAGTGGGGCAGATAGACCCGGCGCTCGGACAAAAACTCTTAACTTCTCTGGTACGCTTTGTTGTCATAGTTTTCGTTAGATCCGAAGATTGTGGTTCAAGCGTCGCGTGTCGCCATGTGAGGGTTGTCGGCACTTACTGAAACGCGCGGATTTTAGACGAGGCGGAGGATCAAACTAACAGACAACTTAGCCGGGTAGTGGCTCGTATCAACCAACTGGCTGTGGGGTTACCCTATGGAACTGTTCATCAATTTGGCGATGGCCCAGAAAGGGGTCGCATTGACAACTCAGAGTTCGTGTGTAGAATGGCTACTTTATTCCAAAAACGCATTTCTTTTCATGGGCATTTTGTGCCACAAAATAATCGATAACGCAGTTCGATATTTGGCTTATTCTAATAGATTCTTACGACTAAAAAGAGATAGACTACCGGGACAGTATGGGAATGCTCTGTGTTCAATTTGTTTGGTTGTAATTTGAGTCCTTACTGTGCGCCGAGCACACAACGGCCACCACGGCTAGTGAAGACAATTCAGCGAAAACGCGCTCGCTTATGAATTGAATGCACTTGCCTACGGCGTGCGCTATGTACTTCGGTTGTTATTTGCCTGTTTTGCTTTGTGCTGTTATGTACAATTTGTTTGCGTGAAGAGTGATGTGGGTTGGTTCGGGTACGCATAGTACAATATGCTCTCATTGAGTAAAACAACAATCAATCTGTCAAATATGAAATAGTTCGCATTCTGAACCACTTGAGGCGAAATAACCATCGAACTGTCAAATTTTAACTAAAAAGTTAAAAATTTCGTGAAATGGCTCACAGCCTAAGTGACAAGCCTCTCGCGTGCGAGCTCATTCAATAATCGTATGGCGCAGACGACACACGCATACCATGGAAGGCAAGCAACGATCCAGTGACGAGGCCGAACAGCATCAGCGGGCAAAGTTAACCAGCGCAATCGAACGCTTTTTGCGACAAGCGCCGAAGGGGACTGCTACTGAAGAGCAGCAGGAGCCAGGAAAATACGTAAAGCCGCTACCATCCGCCACAAACTACGACAAAGCTAGCAGAACATTTTCTTTTTCTTTAAATTTTTAATGGAAAATGACCATCAAAGTTACCGAAACTATGTTTTACCTAGAGCATTAAATTATTATCATACTTGGGGTCCTCCCAGTTGGCTTCGAGGTATGACGCTGGCCTAATAAGCCAGTCATCGTATGTTCGAATCTGGACTGGGAGAGGCTGTTAGAGTCAATAGGATCGTAGCAACTGGCCCTGCAATTGTCCTGCACTCTAACAGCTGGCTGCGAAGTCTGTCGTATAAAAACAGAAGGTCAAGTTTCGATAACGGAATGTAGCTTTACTTGGGGTAGCTCTATCCAGGCCTTGACAATTTCGAAAGGAAAAACAGAAGCTCAGTTTTCTGTTTAATCCATCCACACCGAGCGTGAGCACTACCAATGGAATACTCGACTTCGGCCGGGCGAAGTAAGAATAAACACACGTCGAGTTCGATACGAGTGAGCGCTTCAGTTCTGTTAACGTCTTCCCTACGTAGGCTCTTTTGCTTTGAATAGGAAAGATTTCGACCGGACGAATAACGGGAAATTAGCAATCATTGACTTTTCGTCGGAGAGCCCAATTTCGGAAGCAGTTTTTAGGCCCAAAAGCGGGGTTCTGTTTGTAAAAATATAAATACTACATTCTTCTTGCCAATCTGAACACAGCGAATATATTTTTATGAACAGCATTTTTGTTTCAAACAAAAAAACTGCTTTTGAAATTGGCAGAATCGATGACTGCTAATTTCACCTTAAAGCTGCTCGAAATTGAAGAATTAATCGTCGCTTCAATAGAGTTTCATTTTGAACCGAAGCGAGTTTGAGTAAGCTTCAGTGAATTGGTCGTTTTGCATAGGTGCGTGCAGATTGCTGCCCGCTGTTGCTGGATTGCTGAGAGCTCGGTCGGTGTGGTTGGGAAAAAGCAAATCTTTACTGTATGCTACTTGTATGCTAAAGCACTTTTTATCGTAAAATAACGAAGTGGGTACATCTATACACGATTAATCAAAATTTGGGTATTAGACTTTGACGATTAAAAATCATTTTTTTGCTGACGCGTTTATATAGAATGATATAGGGGATATATTCTATAAATGACATAATTTGTTTAAACACGGTCAAATAACGAAGATTTAAAGCCCTTTGACATTATTTCAAAAGGAACATACTAAAATCAGAGTTAAAATATGAAAAGCGTACAGGTGTATCTGCTTGATCCATTGAGGGTTAAACCGAATAATAAATTGTGGTATAATATTTTCAATTTGTAACATTATTAGTTGTATGTGTGTATTCGCAGCTCAAAACGCTGTAAAAAAGCTACTTTTGTCCCGGCTATTTCTGATTGGAATAAAGTTCTGCTAATTTGTTGGATACCACACAAGGATTTTTCATTAAACATAATAGGGGTATTCACTTAGCGCTTAGCGTGAACGGTGTATTCCGTGTATATACTGCCGCTATTCGCATAACAGTGCCAGTTTCTGTGGAGATGGATATGATATATGAATAGCGGCAGTATAAATACGCAATACGTCGTATACGCAACATTTCAATATCAAAATTCGGATGAAAATGAATGCAACTATTAGTCAAAATCGGCATCATAGCACACTAATCGAAAAAGAAAACAACGTACTGTACCCGAGTATAGATTTATTTCAGATCAAGCTAGAGCTGGAGCTGCAGTACTCGTTTCGCTGCCGTGATTAAATATCTGGCTGCTGAAGTTCTGGAATTGGCAGGAAATATGCTGCACGCGACAATAAAATGACCAGAAGCATCCCACGTCACTTGTAGCTGTAGCTTCATCGTGATTCAGGACCATACACGAACGGCTTCGTTGATCGCATAGCTGCTGAGGCCTTCCGGTTGGTCCGTTGCAACAAGCCGTGCCTGGCTAGCGGTTATCGGTACTCCAATTTACCGAACAGAGAATTACGTTAAGTGCGTTAGTGCAAGTTTATTACAAGCTGGAGTTATGATAATGAAACAATCGGTCCTTTCAAGGGCCACACAACGATTGAAGAGTTTATTATATTTTCTTGCCCAGTTAATACCATAATAACACAGGCAACGAGGGAAAAGTTGAATTTTTCGCCATTGCGGACGACCAAACAAATGACGGAAATAAGTTTTCTGGTCACGGGCGACAATTTCTGCCACTTCCAAAACGTCTGCAGGTTGTAAATGCTTTATCAGTGTTCTTTTGTAAGCCGCAGAAAAGTTGCGCAAAATTTTCAACTTTTTGAAAACTTGCGCGTACCATCTACCGATTACCAGAGGAAAAGCACTATTCAACGTAGAAACAGACCATAAAAATTTATTTACTGTTTGGTATAGTTACTGACTTGGTTTCGTTTTAATAAAATAGATTCAATCAATTCATGGATATAACCCCAAAGTCGGTTGAGGATTAGATGATGATGATGATGATGGTCCCACCTCATACCTCTACAACGGTTTGAGCGAGACGATTTATCTATTAAGATATTTATGTAATAACAATGTAGCCAGGTGCAAAAGTAAATAACGAACTGACTTCTAATGCAGACATATCAAACTTTCAAGTTATTATCAACATTTTCAAAAAATGTCCAAGGCTCGTCCAAAACATTTCCAACCCGAAAATTATCTGGACTTGATTAGGAATTGAACCTAATATTTGGGAGCACAAGCTGGTCAGAGTTGGTTCTAGATAACGATCTAGAACTACGAGGGAGATCCTACAGAACTTTGGTGCTCGATATACAACTCCGCAACAAAGCGATGGTATAGGAGTTCCAAAGTCCACAAGCAAACCACAGCCTGTCCAGCTTCCGTTCCAAACCCTTTGTTCAGGACTTTAACCTGATCATTCAATTTCCAGATTGTGTATGTCGTGCGCGTGGCTCAAACATGTTTAGCCTTCTCTAAACATTTTTGACGTAGGACTACGTCTTTGTTTACTATACTGGGACTGGGTAGCACTTTGTGAAAACGAAAATAGAAGTGTAACGTTTGAATGAAAGATTTCAAATGCTAATAACTACTAAACTACTGAACGAAAATGAACATTTTATATATCATTGGATAGATAAAATGACCAGCAATTTTATGGGGGGATAAGGGATTAATTTTAAGGCGGGCGTAAGAGGGGGGGGGGGGCTCCCATACAAATGAAACATAAATTTCCTTAAAATTAATCAAGCAAATGGAACCAACTTTGGTATGTGGGGGTTTTTGGTGGTAATAATTTTTTATATGATGTACGGAGACCCCTTCCCCTTCTAAGAGGGGGAGCTCCCATACAAATGAAATACAAATTTCCTCATAACTCTAGAACTAATCAAGTAAATGGAAATAAATTTGGCATGTTAGGGTTTTAGAAGGCAGGAGTTTTTTTCTATGGTGTACTGAGGCCCCCATCCGTCTTTTAACAGGGGGGGCTCCCATACAAATGCAATACAAATTTCCTCATAACTCGAGAACTAATCAAGCAAATGAAACCAAATTTGGCATGTGGGGGTTTTTGGAGGCATGGATTTATTTTATGACGGTTTGAGACCCTCATCCTGTGGTACGAGGATAAGGACTCTCATACAAATAAAATAGAAATTTTTGCGTATGTGCCATACTTTCTGCTATGTAACAACCGGTAAGTTATAAAAGTAAACTAGTAAAACCTGGTCGGAGAAAAAGACAGTGAATCGACGCCGCTAACTTACGTTTCTGTTCTCATTCATATCAAAAGAGAAGGACTTTCGAATGGCACGTCATATTTGCGAGGAAGGTGCTTTGGCTCTAATTGGTTATTTATAACCAATGGCCCTTTTAAAGGCCACAAGCGAGTTAAAGTAAGAATATTGAAACATGTCAAGCTATAGTTACTATATATATAGTTCGGCGGATAGAAAACCAGGCGAATTGGCATCCCTGATTTTTGAAATTAAATTTGAAATTATTTGTTTATTTGTTTATTTGTTTATTTGTAAAAATCAACTGACATGGATTGTCTTATTGAATATTTCTGGTCGGTTTATAAAAAGCTAACATTATACAATTTTTGAGCGAACTTATGTGATGGTTCATTAAATTCAAATAAACTTTCCACAATAGAAAAAGTCCGGATGCAGGCGGTTATTGGCTCATAGGATCCAAAGGTGGTCCGATGGAATCTCGGTTGCAATAGCTCGGTTGAGCGCAGGGCACGTTGCGATGCACGAAAGTTGATGACAGACAGGATGCTCGGTGACTCGATTTCGCCATTCAATATTTTTGCAACACACACTGCTTGCTGAACCTTCCTACGTTGTTCAAGTGTCTGAAGACCCAATAAACGGCAACGATCGGCGTACGGTGGTAGATTGATTGGGTCGCGCCATGGTAGGTCTCTCAACGCAAGCCTCAAGAAACGTTTCTGCACTCTTTCGATACGCAAATTCCACGACAACTGATGGGGGCACCATACCAAGCAAGCATTTTCAATCAACGGGCGAACTAATGAACAGTACAGCGCCTTCATGCAGTGTAGATCACTGAAGTCACGTGCAATTTTAGCAACGAAACCGAGCTGTCGGGACGCTTTCGATATTGCCGTGGTACGATGTAAGTTGAACGTGAGTTTGGTGTCAAGCAGAACCCCAAGGTCATTGACTTGATCGACTCTTTTGAGTACATGTTTATTTATTTGGTAATTGAAAACAACCGGACTGGCGATGCGGTGGAAAGTCATCACTTGACATTTTGTGATGCTGATAACAAGCCAATTTTTCTTGCACCAATCAACAAACACATCCAGGAGCCTTTGAAGCCGGATACAATCGTCTATGGAACGAACTACTGAATATAATTTCAAATCGTCAGCATACATTAGCTTGCATCCAACTCCAAGCAGCGAAGCAATATCGTTCACAAACAGCAAAAACAGGAGCGGTCCCATGTTGCTACCTTGTGGTACACCCGACAAGTTAGTAAACTGGGAAGAGAAGCAAGAGTCGAGCTGCACGCATAGGACTCTACCACATAGGTAGGAACTGAGCCACTTCGTAAAGTTCTGAGATGCACCAAGTCGTGAAATTTTCTGCAGCAGTATTTTATGGTCAATACGATCGAACGCAGCCTTCAAGTCCGTGTAGATCACATCAATTTGTGCCTTTTGTTCCATATGTGATATACAAGTAGATGTGAACTCCAATAGGTTTGTGCTTACGGATCGACCAGGCATAAATCCATGTTGGTCGGTAGAGATATAGCACTTTGTTCTAGCAAGAAGAAAATTGCTCACTACTATTTCAAATAGCTCAAACAGCTCAAACAGGACGCGGCAGAAAGACTAGTGATACCACGATAGTTTCGAACGTTCCGACGGTCGCCACTTTTAAACACCGGGAACATGAATGACTGCTTCCAGATCGTCGGAAATTTTCCGTCCCTAAATGATTTGTTGAATATCTGGCCCAACGGATCCACTAACGCAAGTGCACAACGGGCGAAGACTAGAGCCGGAATTCCATCGGGTCCAGGGCAACTTGATCGTTTCATTTTCTTGGCAGCTGACAGAATCATATCGGAAGTTATTTCAAAAGTGTTTATATCCACTAAATCAGCAGGAACATCAGCAGATGCGACGACAACCTCCGAATCAGATGCAGATTTTTCAGCAAAAACCGACGCGAAAAATTTCGCGAATAATTCACACGATTTTGGAATACGCATAATCATACTATTTGCTACAGCGTCATCGAGAAATACATCAGAAGGGGTAGCAGAATGTTTTCGTTTCGATTTAACAAAATTCCAAAAACTTTTTGGATTTCTGCGAAGGTCAATTTGAACCCGCATAACGTAGGATTTGTACAATGAAGCATTTAATCGTCGATAAGCATCACTCGATCGTTTGAAATTCTGTTTTGCCATTGCAGTCTTCCAAAAGCGGTGTTTACGCTGCCAAAAGTTGCGCTCTCGTTTCAACTCACGAAGATGAGGGGAGGACCACGGAGGGGAAACAGGCCTTTTTGCAACAGGTAAATTTGTGTTCAACCACTGTCGTAAAGTGTCGCAAAAGTAAGTTGCCATATCGTCAACGTCGTTGTATTCTGACAGCGTCACCCAATTGAAGTTCAGAAAATAATCAGAAAAGGCATTAAAGTCCATTTTGCGACAGTACAAAGCAGTAGATCTATTCGCAGTGCAAACCAGCGGAGAGCAGTTATTCATTGCAGCCACTTCCATTGACAATGTTAAAGGCGGATGGTGTGGATCAACGGGTAGCAGTGGGGCGACGCAGACATCAGTAACAAGCTGTTGTTCCAAAGAACAAAAAACTAGGTCGAGCACACGGCCGAGATGATTTCTGTGCAAATTTGTTTGGTGAAGATTTAAAAAATCCATACCGTCAATAAGTGCTGCGCTTGCAGTGGTGAGATTAGAACTGACGGCAATTTGTGCTCCATCCGGCCCATCAGTCCAACAAATGCGTGGCTGGTTATAATCACCGCATACCAGAACTATTTCATCATTTAAACATTTGCGACACAGATCAGAAACCGATGAAATATGCTTTTCAATGGCATCCATGTCATCGCGTCTATCTGGTGGAAGGTACAAACCGCATATCAACAATTTTTTCCCCCGAACTGTAGCACTAACGCATATTTGCTCTAAGCAACGACCAGACGCTGGCTCGATGATTGAACTATTGTGTTCATTTGAAACTGCGATTAGTACCCCACCGAAACGACTCTTGTTACTATTTAGCTGGCTGCGATCACACCGAAACACGTTGTAAGAATCCCCAAAAAGCTGCAACGAGTTGATGCGGTCATCTAGTCCGGTCTCTGTCAGGATGATGATGTCGAAGTTGCAGTCACGTGTTGTCAAAAAGATGTCGTCAATTTTTGTCCTCAATCCACGCGTATTCTGATAATAGATCCAGAGCCGCTCATTCACATTATCATCACGCTGCAACATATGATCATTCAGTGTATGGAAAACTAAATTACGGTCAAAGTACTCGCCTCTGGTGGGAACCCAAAGGGTCCCACCGTCCACTATAGAACGCAGTTGATTTATATTATTTAAACCGCCTCCGGGGTGCGGTGAACAAAACGTCGATCCCAGTTTTTTGGTTGGTCCACGAACTCTCGAAATAGTAATCCAGCAGGCCATGATGATGGATCCAAAGCTTTAGTTTTCATGTCAGGATCGAGGCCGATTTTATATGACACGAACGATAACGCGGAAACATCTTTCCCTTTTGCAACGAGCCGAATCGTCTCGACCGGTGCAGGCGCACTCAAGCAGCGAGCTACAATTTTCTGCACGTCGTCGTCCGTGATGAGAGGGTTTAATCTGGAGAGGTATAGCCAAAACTTATCGACATTGCGCACACTGAATGGGACGGAGAGATCAGTCAAGTCCACATTGCTAGTGCCGCAATCCGTTGGTGCTTGGACATTTATTTTATCTTCTACTCGTCGCCGTTTCATACTACGCTGGGGCCCGACGGGTGTGCTAGGTATTGGCCATATCGGTTGGGAGTGTGAGCAAGCCAAATCGTCAATTTTTTGCTCAGTACCTCCACAACGTTAGATAGCTGCTGAACTTGCACTGGCAGGCTAGCCGAAATTGGCGGTTCAGATGACAACAGCGGTACTTGTTGAGTATCGGCAATGTAAGAATGGATGCTGCGGCCGTTCAACTCACTTCTACATGTCGTACATATTAGCAGAAGTTTCCCGCAAGTAAAAGCCTCCCTCATTCCACGAGAATTTATACCGCAGCAATTCTGGCTGATGTGCAAAAAGGCTTCGCAGAAACCACAGCGTAGTGGCTCAAGATCGTTGACTTCCTGCTTACATTCGCCGCAATATTTTTTTTTCCATTTCGCTTTGTGCGGTGGTTCTGCACACAGGCACCGACAGCAGAGGCAAGCAGTATCAGAAAAAAAATTAACGAAGCTTTTTGGCAGTTCATGGCGATAAAAACACTAGGCGTTGCGCGAAAAATAGTCTTGTTTTCACTAAGAAAGACTCACAAATCGGGGTAAAAAAACACACTGTCCACAATAAGAATCCGTGGTATAACCCAAAACAATGGTAGTCAAAAACCAATAAATAGTTTTACTATCGTAAAAAGCGAAAAATTGCAAGAACACGAAACAAAAGCTTTGTATAGAAGCAACTTAACGAAAAAAATTATGGAGAAATGTGCAGGTTTTTACGGAAAATAATCGCTAGCGAGTGTTGAAAATGACTAGTTCTATGAAAATAAACTGTGTTTATTAACATTACTCCCACGATTCGAATTTTGAAAAACGTTTGGCTCCGCTTTTGACGTTTGATTGGCTCCCGATTTTTGTATCCGCCGAACTATATATATAGTAACTATATGTCAAGCTACGCATAATCATATTTAATACAATAGACCAAATCATCATACCGTCAATTGACAGATAGTGGCGCCCTTGTTTACATTTTGGAAAACTTTCTTTTCCGTTTATAGGGAATGTAGCGTGTATTTTAACATTTTACAGGCATAATGGCTTTTAAATTTAGTCCCAATGCTGTTTAAACTCGACTTAAACAACAAACTTGCCGTTTAAACAGCTGAAACTTTTTTGGATTCTACGGTCTGTTTGTAAACAAGGGCGCCAGTATCTGCCAGATGACGTCACCTTGATTTGGTCTATAGACCAAATCATCATACCGTCAATTGACAGATACTGACGCCCTTGTTTACGTTTTGGAAAATTTTCCTTTTCGTTTATAGCGAATGTAGCGAGTGTTTTAACAGTTTACAGGCATATTGGCTTATAAATTTAGTCCTAATGCAGGTTAAACTCGGTTTAAACAACAAACTTGCCGTTTAACCGTTATGTGTGCGACAAAAAAAACACCTTTAGCAGGGCGACAAGGGTACCCGGGTACCCAAAATTGATATTGTTATAGCATCAACAATTTTCAACCGATTTTTATGAAATAGGTATCATTTGATTCGTTAATTAATCTAGTCTTGAATTACTTGGCCATTTGGCCATTAAAAGACATACGGGGCCTGAAAATCCGGAATTCCGACAGAGTGTCCGCTGTGAGGTAGAGAACTGACTGTATTGCAGGAAAATCAGTCATGCGGATATAAAAAATCTAAAAATTCATACAATGATCTATTTTATATAATGAGATGAATCAGGTTGGCCATTCCGGAGTAGGTTCCTGTGGGGTCATGGGTGGCCAGTCTAGGATTGGAGGTAAAACCTAGCAATATGGGTATCAAAGTTCTTGGAATTAGTTCGGTAGGTGATATTTTTTACATTTCGATGTATTTTGATTGGTTATTTCGAAAATGGTTTCTACGGGGTCACAGATGATACCGCAGGATTCAAGATAATGCCTAGCATTATCAGAACAGTTCAAAACGTAGAACCATCCGTTATACATTTGGAATCAGTTCCGAAAGTATTAATCAGTACTAAACTGGCCATATCGGCTCAAAACATCTAAAAGATCCGCTAAACTAATTCTAATATTGGATTAGGCGCCCAACTGGCCATCTGTAACCCGACAGAAATCCAATTCTGGAATGGCCAATGCTATCTAAAGTCACCAATTTATATAATAATATGAAAAAAGGGTCCACAATGTCAAGTTCAAAGCTAATAGCTTTGCTGAAAGCTGATATTCTTTTAAAACAAACGACTTCCCACGTTTTACCGGACATTGCTCCGGAATCACCGATTCCCGGGAACTACATGTCATTTAATGGCCAAATGCTTTATCTAATCAAAACTAGATAAATGTACAAATCAAATGCCACTGGTTTCATCCAAATCGGTTCAAGATAGACAAAGTTATGAACAAAGCAAATCATGGGTACCCGGGTACCCTTGTCGCCCTCCTACGTAATAAAAAAATCAGAGGGGTTGTGTACAAGACACGACCGCATATATAGGTGACGCAGGACTACGTAAGTGTCTTTGTAGTGATAGTAGCATGTATTCATGCTTGTAATCATTTTATTCTTTATGTACACATGCTATATGCAACATATATACATGCTACATGCGTTGCATGTAACATTTATCAAAGTAGTAACATTGCATATGTTCAATTCTCAAATGATAGTACATTTGAAAACAATTAACAAAATCAAGAACACAAACTATTGCTTTCCTGCTACCTTACTGAAATTAAAAATTGTTTTTTATTGCTCATGGTTCCCCACGTTGAAGGGATTTTACCAATTCAATCCTATGTTATCAACAGCACTGCACATCTTTTCACTACACTTCTAGTGGAACGGCAAGCATGTGTATTCATACAGAGTCGTATTATAACCGAACACTACAGCTGTAGCACATTTTTTCAACACAGATATCAAATTCGCCGAGGTTTAACCGTCTCGCAGTAAAGAATTTGCGATCTGTTGGGACGACGAATTTGTGTCATTTTTTCTGGCACACTTCTAACACAGACATCAAATTGGACTAGGTTTAATCGCGTTCGTAAGAAATCTGTTGGTACGAGGGGGCTTTGTCACTCTTTCTGGCATACTTCCCAAGCAAGGACATCAAAATGGTCTAGGTTTAACTGCGGTGTTAAGAAATCTTGTTGAAATGAGGAAACTTTGTCACTTGTTTTGGCTTATTTCCCAAGCACAGATATCAAATTGGTTTAGGTTTCGATCATCGTAAAAAATCTTCCAACCAATCACGAAGCGAGAATTTTGGTAAAACATAGGTTCATTATTTTCAATTTTTCAATAGTTCAACATCAAGAATCCGTTCTTTTCTTCATTTGGGTCAATTCTTAGAAGATTTTCAGATCGATTGGTGTAAGAATACAGAAAATCAATCAGAAAACCGCTGAGCTATTAGCGTTCAAAACCTTTCATTTTTCGTGACGCTCGCATTTTTCGATTTTTTGGAATGACACCCTATCTCAAAACTTGCCGTAAGACGTAGTCCTACGTCAAAAATTCAAGTGCCTCTCATGGCTAATCCCCTTTGTGGATATGCACCAAAAACACCTCAATTGGGTATTTTAGCGGTATATAAATTTTCACATATTATGGTAACATATGATGTCACTGTATCGTCACATGAAGACTTTTTCAAATTTGACGAGTGAATGTAATAAAAATAGCATTTTTTTAATTTAAAAATTTTTTTTGGGATAAGACGATAGCTGAAAAGTAACCCACTTTTCTTCTCAACTCACCTCAGACAACACAGTGAATAGATAAACTATGGTCATCGGACGATACAGGTTTCATACGGGAGCTGTCAAAAGCTCGGTCAAAATGAAGGGCTCTATCAGAAAGATAGAAGGGAGGGAGAGAACTTCTGACATCATTTCAATCAATCAGCTTGGTTGATATCTGTCAAACAGCAAATCATTCTATTTTTGATTTTTATTAATTTTTTCATTAAATATTGGCCTAGTTGAAATAAAAAAAGAACTGTTAGATGCAGAAAACGACGAGCTATCAAATAAGGTGAAAAAATCCACTTTTTTGGGGAAATTAAAATACCCAATTACTTAAGATCAACGAGTTTTACGATGTCGCAAAATTTCAATGGCGTATGTTTTAAACTGAATGAGTTATAACTATTTTAAAACTGAAAAGGTACCCGGGTACCCTGTTGCACACATAACGGTTAAACAGGTGAAACTTTTTTGGACTCTGCGGTCTGTTTGTAAACAAGGGCGCCAGTATCTGCCAGATGACGTCACCTTGATTTGGTCTATAGGCTGTGGGCTGATCATTCAATACGATTTGAACCTTTATGATGCACACAATTGATTTTAAAAGAAATCTCTATATCTCAAAGGTTGTAGGCGTTTCAAAGTGTCATTGCATTCAATGAAGAATTGAATCTGAATATTTCGCTCATCTTTGTTAAACATTCACTTAAACAATGGCACTCACAGATTCGTATAAACATACATTTGTCAGATATGCAGTTTACATTAGACTTTGATCTAATCATCTGACATTGTCCTACGTCACCCTTTCGTACAACCCTTATGGCTGTACACTTTGTAGTTTTTCGATAAGCGGTATTGTCGCCGAAAAAGTAAGTAAGTAAGTAAGCGAGCTGCGAATCTTACACAAAAGTATGGCATCCTGTTATGATGATATTAGAGCGACTATATGTAGAGTGGCGACAATGTCAAAATTGGAATGATAATTATCTGTCAGTGTCATTCCAATCGAGCAGACGACCAATCCAACGCGTATACGGGAAAAGAGAAAGAAAATACGCATTGCATACTTCTGGGATAACATGTCGCCACTCTGTATATAGTCACTCTAGATGATATGATACAAATCGTTGACAAGTTATAATATTTATAAAAGACCTGTAATAACCACTATGAACCGCAAAACCAATCTAGTTATTTTTCGCTTATTTTAGGTTGGCAGTGCCAATGTGGAAACAACAGAACGATTCTCAGCAGTGTTCGCCTAATTTGGATAGTAATAGCAGTACTACGTCCACACCAGTTCGTACTCGCAGTCGTAGCCGGAGTCCAGCTCAATACAAAACTAATCACAGCCATAATGCTAAAATTACGGTAAGTAATTTATCTCTGAGTACGATATTTGTTTATTTATTTATTTCGTCAATAAAATGTAGACGATGCAATGTAACACGATATTTTCATAAATATCGTACCATTTCTAAATATGTTCTTGTAGGTCATGGTTTAAGACCACACGAACATTGAAACCACCCCATCGACATCTCTATAACGAACTGCAGTGAACGTCAGCGACAGCATGTCCTGGGCTCAAAATTTGACAGCGGGCCCAAATCATACTGCTGGCAGTTGCGTGAAACGCAGTGCTGACATGCTATCTCATTTTCGTACACACGAGATGTTGGCAGCGAAAACATGGTTGCCTGCCGATGGGTTGATTGAAACATTTCAGTCCCTTGGATCCCTGTGTCAAACCTACCAAGCTGACACAGAATGCAACAAACCAAAAACATCGAGTGCCTACCGCGTTCGATCGTTATTGCTAACATATGTTTATTTTTCCGCATGGCCTAGACCGAAATGAAACAACGGTAGTAACCATACACTGCCCAATGAGATTTAAAAAGGTGTGGAAGAAGAAGACGTTTAATGGTATTAGCACAGACAAACAGACATAACACTCGTTTTCCATAATTCGTACCGAATAAACCGTCATTTCAAATTTGAGCTTAGTTGGGAATGTCTCCGTTTTGGTCAAAGTGGCGCTTTTTGACGAAAGAAGGGGAATTCCCCATAAAAAATTCTTGCTACTTCGAGGGATACTCCTGTTGCTATCTGATATTTGGGAATGTCGATCATAGATGGTGCTAGTGTTGAGGCTAAATGCGAGGTACGATAATTTTTGTTGATTTTTCTTCCAGGAGTTATGTCTGTTTGTCTGTGGTATTAGTGAAATACCTCCGTGAAGTACCACTGTAGTGTAGTGTAGTCCAACAGGTTATAGGCATTTTCTTAATTCTACCCTGCTCCAACACGACTTCTCCTAGCGAAAATCGTGTTGTCCTATTCTGCTCCGCGGCGGTCGATCTCCCCTTTCGGGTATTCATAATACATATTTGTTAACATTTAGTGAGTGCGATAAACTTCACGGTAACGTTTTGCGTACGCGAACAATACCGTGCAGGGATGGGCGATACTAAGCAAAGTATCGAATACCTTGGTATCGGCGATACTTACCAATATTCGATACCAAGTATCGGCGATCGACCGCTATCGAACCTTTTTTTTTCAAAAGGCAAGGAAAAAGATGAAAATGTTATTGTAAATTTTCCACCTTATCGAACACGATAAATTGTAACTGTCGCGGACGAAACCGTTGCCAAATTCGTCGCGAGCTGATCTCAGGTCGCGAGTGCAAAATTCATTTATTTAGCCAAGCGTTTTTTGCCTGCGATGATTTCAAGCTGCCAAAAAATTGTGCAGCGCGTTGTACGGGGAATATTTTCTTGAAAACGACAATTGCCATTATGTCCGGTAAATTTGGATTTTGAGAGTTTTCCTACATCACATCACGGAACGCCAACGAACTAGTGTGGATGCCGGTATTAGAATACTTGGTGGAAGGATGTTGATGGTTGTTGCGTGTGTAAAGCTTAAATATTTGTCGCGATTTCATTATTATTATTCGTAAATATAGATATTAGATCATGCCTCATTTCTTTACCTAACCTTCCTAGTGCATTGCGGTCATTCTGAACCAATCGACATACTTACAAAGTTTCTATTCAATAACGGAACGAGCTAGAGACTTGAATGTTTTTAACTTTTCCCAACTTTGTAAAACTAGCACTGTGGGGGAGTTTCAGTTTTCAGCGACATTTATAAGAAGCGCAGCAAAAAAAAGTTACACATTTGCATGTGGGGTCCAAAAACAACCAATTTTGAGCTTACTCTCAATCATCCATTTTCAATACGAAATTCGTTTTCTTTGCTTCATTTGAAAGGTAGGACCTCAAACTTGCACGTAAGGTAAGTTAGGGAATATTTTGTTGACAAATGACCACCCAAGTAACCACAAGCATTAACGCATAACCCCATATTGGCTGTAGCTCGGCATCGCTAATACCAGACAGCGGTATAACAGCAATTCGCATGGTTAAAACTTTTGTATAAACATTGCTAATGCGTTTAAGCATTATCGTAAATTAGCATTATTAAAAACACTATTTGCGTATATAATGTTACAATATGTTGCTTACAAGCTTTAGGACAAATCTTTAAAACGTACCGTAAATGTTAATAAAATGCTTATACCTGACTTCGTTTTTGCTTATTTACGGACACTACTCATACTCTGTTTCACCTAACTGCTGCTGTCTTTTTTCAACCAATTGAATTCTAAAATCAACTACGAACGACGATTTAAGTACGACTAATTACAACCCACTCATCTATAACAGCTGTGGTTAAGATATCAAAGGCGCCAGCAAATGAACCATGCAGGGATACACGCACCCATCAGGTTCAAGTCTCATTAAAGGTAACATTTGAAATGCAAAAAAAATCCATTCGTCGTAAATAATGAAGTAACGCATAGCTTGAGAAGCTGCTAGAACCAGCGGACTTAAAAAATAAATATGAAATATATTTATTTTTGTCTTTTGCAGGGACGTTAAATGTACTGGTTGGTGACAAAAATTTGAAGACTTTTACCATTTTATCTTGCTACCAGTCTTGCGACATGTTACTAGTACACAAGCACCAAAAAGAAATGCAAGAATAACGAAACCATCTTTTGTTCTACATGTCAGACACTCTTCGATATGGGGGAAAAAGTGTCACCAGTCTTCGAGACACTTTTTTGTATTCTCTTTTGCTGCTTTGCGTCCGTAAGCCAAACATACAGCTTGCCCCCAAACAACACGGTTTTAAATAAGAAGGTTCCCAATACATCCTATTCTCTATCACTTCTCCATACTATTTCAACTATAACTGTAAGCAAAAAGCGGCTAATGCATGTCATTTCTACACGACATTTTGTGTGAATGGTCGGCTAACGTATGAAAATTTTGCTTATTATCATGTACATATTCTGGCTAGTCTCGACACTTATAAGATAGGCACTGCCGGTACAGAAACAATACAGAGCGATGGTATTGGTTAAGAGTCTGACATGGCATTGCATGCTGGTAAATGTAATAGAAAAAGTGTAACCGTTTCGGTCCCTGGTCTTTTGACACGCCGGCCGAATTGATGTTTTTATATTTTTTTCGCAAACAGGCTAAAAATTACGATATGTCGATAATGCAGGCGAAGCGATGTTTAATTCATGCCGTAATGGTGCTTTAGCAATTGCTATTATAATGCAGCTTTAATTTGACAATAGTAGGGCCCTTTTCCACTTTATTACTGCATTTATTGTACATGTAAGAAAATAACACATTATATGATATGCTTTGTAGCGCAGTATAAAGCATTACAATTGAATTGATATAAAGCTTCGTGGTTACTTGGGCACTTCAGCGTCGATTCCGGAACATCCACTGCCTGTTATTGGGGGAATTTTGCATTTTTGAGATAATTCATCATGCGACGCATTAAATCACATCAGCTTGATAAAATAAGACTATTGGAAATAAAATTGGGACATTTGGAACCAAATGGCCACTTCACTGTCGGTTCCGAAACATGCGGTACCTAGTTTTTGGGGACATTTTAGAATTTTAGCATAGCTCATCTTGCGGCGCATCAAATCTCATCGACTTAATAAAATAAGACTGATCGAAATATAAAGTTTTGTCCATGGGTCAACTGTCAAATTCACGCTGACGGATGCAGCATTCTATTCTGCCCTTAAGTAATGTTCCGGAATCACTGTTGAAGTGGCCATTAGGATTGAAAACGACCCCACTGTACTTTCATCAGTCTCATTTTCACTCGGATTCTGTATTTCGAACGGATTGTTTTTTCGAACGAAAGTGCAAGTATTCTTCATTCCGCCAGCAAAATAAAATTGACAAAATAACTCATTCTAAACAAGTCGTACGAAATAAAGATCCGTTCGAAATACAAAATAAGGGTGTTTATCAAGGCGATGCAATTTGGTGTGCAGCAAGATGAGTTAAGCTAAAATTTAAAAATGTCCCCAAAAACCGGCTACCGCTTATTCCGGAGCCGATGGTGAAGTGGTCATTTGGTTCCAAATGTCCCCATTGTACATCCATAAGTCTAATTTTATCAAGCTGATGTGACAAATTATCTCAAAATCCAAAAATGCAAAAATCCCCCGGTACCAGGTAGTGGATGTTCCGAAACCGACGCTGAAATGGCCATTAGTCAACAAAATATTCCCTAACTTACTTTGAGTGTAAGTTTGGGGTCGTACCTTTCAAATGAAGCGAAGAATTTCGGATTGAAAATGGATGATTGAGAGCAAGTTAAAAACTGGTCATTTAGAATGGCCGTAGAATGGCCCATGCTATTAATTGTTTAAAAACGCGGAAACTATTTGGTAAAACTATGAATGGGCTTTTTTTGTGTAAATCAAGCTAATTCATAATTGTGTAGAATGTAAAAGCATCAAACATAGCCACATCCAATAAAATCAAGCGATTATCCGCGATCTCATTCCACATGTAAGAAATCACGGTTTTCTCTTAAGCTTTTACCACTAGTCGGTATGCAAATTTCATAATAAATACAGTCTATCTTAATGTATGTATTTATTTATTTATCAAGCATTTGTATAATAATATTATTACAATGTTTACTTATATACTATACATTATTCCTATGGCTAAGTCGTAGTATAATTTGGATTCTGGACATAGTGATGTCAATTCTTTCGCAATTTTGATTATAAAGGCGCATCATGTTACTGACTGGTCCATTTTTCACATAATTGGTCTTATATGATTTTTCCATAAATATTTTTCTAGTTCTAAGGTTACGACACGGCGCATAAAAGTTTAATTGAGCAATATATGCGCCGAAGAGACCGAAACGATTTAAGCTAAAATAGCACTTTTATGAGCGACATCGCACTTTTGATGGTACAATTTTGCTTGCAATTGACAATATTGTAATGTTCTGTAAATGTTAGTTTTGAGATTACTTCTAGATCCCTTAAAATTTTACATTTTGGTACAATATTGTTTCCTAAGTATATGACAATAGAGGGAGTTTGAATTTTCCTGCTAAATGCTATTGAGTTACATTTTTTTACATTCAGGTTTAGTAAAGATTTACTTTATATTTTTAGTCACCGTAACGTTATTAATAACATGTGTCGTTGATTCTTCTCGGTGAAAAAAAGACTCTTTTCCTTTTCTGCGTAACGTTTCAGGCTAGTACGCTTCACCTATCGTCAGACGCCTAAAATAATTCGTTTATTGGTCAAATTTACAATATTCAATAACTACTATACAATTTTCATTAATATAAACTTCACATTACAAAAACATTGCTTACATTTCCAATTTAATTATTTTCTTCCCAACATCACTGACGCTGAGATCCACTCGCACGTTGATGAATGATCATCGCCTGCTTGTCGTTTTCATACTGTCGTAGCTTATTGACTAGTCCGTTGTACATTGCGTTGAACGTTCCGCATTCACGCTGTAGGTTGACCGTTTTTTCTTCACCCATTATCTTGATATGGAACATCTCCGCGGTTTCTCTGCTCTCTTGGCTCTCGATTCGCTCCAGTACGCGTGTGTTAGCGAAATCAAAGATGTGTCCGGTTTCACGTGTGTGCTGCGATAGTCCAGATTTTGCTTCTCCTTTCCTCGCGTCGTTCTTGTGTCCAAATCCAAACTGGTTTATGCGAAAATTGCTAAAATCTAGGGTTCACAAAGTTTACAACACCCTGGAAAACACTAAGCGAAGCAGTGAAAATATCAAATACACTTCTTCAGCATACATTCCTGGGTTAAGCGAAAAATTACATAAAATCCTTCGGAAGCATAATGTTGAGCTAGCTTTTAAACCATGCGACAAGATCAAACATCGTGTGTTCAGCAAGCTTAAAGATCCCATCCCACCAGGGAAGCAGAAGAATGTGGTGTATGCCATACCATGTGGTACGGAGGACGGTAAAATCTACGTCCGGCAAACGGGAAGACGGCTGGAAACGAGGGTAGCTGAACACAAGAACGAAGCGAGGAAAGGAGAAGCAAAATCTGGACTATCGCAGCACACACGTGAAACCGGACACATCTTTGATTTCGCTAACACACGCGTACTGGAGCGAATCGAGAGCCAAGAGAGCAGAGAAACCGCGGAGATGTTCCATATCAAGATAATGGGTGAAGAAAAAACGGTCAACCTACAGCGTGAATGCGGAACGTTCAACGCAATGTACAACGGACTAGTCAATAAGCTACGACAGTATGAAAACGACAAGCAGGCGATGATCATTCATCAACGTGCGAGTGGATCTCAGCGTCAGTGATGTTGGGAAGAAAATAATTAAATTGGAAATGTAAGCAATGTTTTTGTAATGTGAAGTTTATATTAATGAAAATTGTATAGTAGTTATTGAATATTGTAAATTTGACCAATAAACGAATTATTTTAGGTGTCTGACGATAGGTGAAGCGTACTAGCCTGAAACGTTACGCAGAAAAGGAAAAGAGTCTTTTTTTCACCGAGAAGAATCAACGACACATGTTATTAGTAAAGATTTGTTGCAGCAAGTGTTGAATACATTGACTTCATTCTGAAATACTGCGACGTCATGCGCATTTTTTATTTCCATATATATTTTCATGTCGTCTGCATATACAAGTACTTTTGAGTGGTTAAGTATAAAGGAAATGTCATTTACGTGCAAAATGAAAAGAAGTGACCCTAAGTGGGAACCTTGGGGAACCTGTAGCCTGCCGAAATACGGCCACCTAATCAGTCCGCTATTTGCTCCCCCAAATCTTTGAAGCAAGTGACTTAAGCGCCACCTCGTGAGAGGGTCACTTGCCACGTTCAGGCTAGCCCGGCCAGAAACTCCGCCTCAGGGCGGGTCAGTTTAATAAACTCAAAGGGGGGAAACAAAACAGCCGACGCAATCCGCCAAAGGTACTCAGTCTACGAACGAAAATGCCTCTAAAGTCCTCAGAAGTTCACTAAAAATCCCTACTATCAGAAACCGACTCGTATTTCTCATTACCGGCCAAAACTCTGTACGAACAGATCACTGACCAGCTTCGAAAGTCCGAGTGCGGGGGTTGATTTCCCAAGCAGCCCAACTTGGAGTACTAAACAAACACCAAACAAACTAAGAACAAACGCAAGATGTGAGACCTTTAGACTAATTAAACCGTATTAAACATCATTCCACTAAGACAGAAACGAAATCTACAATTTAACAATTTATTCTAAACGTTTAACATTTCTCCAACCTAGGATTTTTGAACTATTCTAATTTTCTTACGACACTATAATTGCGTGGGTGGAGAATTACGGAAAGCGCCTACATTTATACTTTTAGCATGGCCTGAGCTCTAAAATTTCTTCTGCGTATTGGCTAGGCTCGCGAGCTTCAATTGGCTATGATGGTATGTGTTGGCTCACTGTAGCGCTTTAGCGCATCACCCTGCGCAGGGATTTTATAGCGTACTCACAGGTTGTAGCGAAGATTCACACTACCTTACGGCGATGCTGCAATCCGGGTATATCCACCGCTGCGTTTGCTGCAAACACCGCCCTCTGCGGTTATGTTGAATGTGGGAATGCTATGTGCTGGTCCCAAACAAAATGGCGATGGTGATTTAGCTTAGCGTGTGCCGATTATTCCAATCAGCGGACAGTGTAGCTAGAACTTGGAAATCTAGCTGACGAAGGTTCACGAGTGTGCGGCAGGAAGGGGGATGACCTCTGCTGGCGGTGTGGTTGATAGCTTTTCGCCGAGCGCTAAAAAAGTTGAAACAATCCAACACAAAAAGCCGTTGAACGGCTGTTCGACGCGGTGAGCCAACTATTCGAATAGCTGAGTTTTTAAATTTTTGAAATATTTTTGATGTTCTCCAAACTTGCTAGCAAAGTCTCCACCACGTAGCTAATCCTGTCTGCGCTATCGAACTATTTAATGAAAAGAACATTTAACAAAGCTAACTAACCTAAAGATAACTCACTATTAGCACAAATCTCGTTTAAAATCGCGAAACACAAAACACACACTCTGACTTACTCCACTAATCAGATAGTAATGATCGAAGCGAGATTTGAAATACCCTCAGATAGGAACGAGGTTTTTAAATTTGAAAGCGGAATTTTGTAACGAACTTCTGCGACCAATTCAAACGCGAACAAATCTCTCTTTTTCCCTTTGGTTTTATGCATCTAACCATTTCATTTCCCAGAGTTTAATGAACTTTCTTCGGGCTAATTTGAAGAAGAACATGGCAAGGAACTCTACGCTTCGTGCTTCGAAATTTGAGTTTTGCGAATAGCGAATGAGCGGCTCTAGGAAAGAGAAAACTCGGCTAACTTGTACGAAAGGTGTATGGCGTATGAGTAGCCAACCAACCATAATTTCTAGTGACACATACTCTAATTGCTAAACTTATCGAAACTAACAGGAACAAACTAATTTAATGACCCTAATTGCTACAAACCCCAGAGGTGACTCGAATAGGGTCCGAGAGGGCATTTTGAAAGCGAACAATTTGTTTGCGTTCCGTTAAATATGTCTGAATCCATTTCAAGAGCTTCGGTTCTATTCCAATTTTTCCTAATTTGAAGATTAATAATGGTATGTCTATTCTGTCAAATGCCTTACTAAAGTCCGTGTAAATAGCTTCTACGTGGTTGCCATTGTCCATTGCATTCAGAGTAAAAGTTACAAATTCCAGAAGATTTGAGGCAGTAGAGCGGCCTTTAAAGTAGCCGTGTTGCTGACTTGTAATTCTGTGTTTTACTTGTTTAAAAAAATTTTCATTTACAATTGATTCAAATAGTTTAGGACTGCAAGAGATAATAGCATTTCCACGGTAGTTTCGGATATCTGATTTTGTTCCTGATTTGAAGATAGGGACTAAATACGAAGATTTCCATATTTCCGGAATTAGTGCTTTATTCACCGACGATGAGTTTTTAAAAACTTACACAGTAATACACAGTTGTACATTTGAGCACTGACTAACTGAGAAAGAGACCTGTTCCTGCCTTCCGGCGCTATTTAAGGGATAAAAATGCTTATCTGGCACATTCTACACCTAACCACGTGTATCTAGTTCCTAACGACTCCCTCCTCAGCGGAAAGCAGTCCTCGGCTTTCGAAACGTGTTTATTCCTGTGGTATCATGAAAACACCTGGTTGGCTGCGTCCGGCTGCTGCTTCTACGTCTACGTGGTTGGCTGGTTTTTCCTCAGAGATGATGAATGTTGTCTTCCGTGTTATAAGCGTTCTGATCGTCCAAATTATTGTGATAGCCACAAGCAAGATGAATCTAATTGAAATTGATCCCAGTGACGTCCATCCGAAGAGGTGTAAGTTCCATTGTAAATTGTTGGTTGTTAAATTCAATCGGTTGATAAGCTCTCTTTGCTTCAGATGTAGCTTCCGTAAAAACTCGAGAGGTATGCGATTTATAATAACTGTTGAATTTACCTTCAAGCCTGTTGTAGGAGTGAATTGTAATATTGGAAACTCCACATTGGTATTGGCGAATTCTTCGTTGTTAATCTGTACTGAACAGTTCACGAACTGTATCAAGTATGACCCTTTTAATGGCATAAGTTTGGTCAAACAATTTGATGTCAGCAACGTATCAGCGTCGTTGACTACGATGTTACCATCTGTAACTTGCTTAATTATGTTGTTACTGTATATGCGTTCTGCGGGGCATAGCTCTAGTGGCCTTCGCTGTCTTGTGTGGCGGAAAGTGGCGCTTAAGTCACTAGAGTGTAGTAAACTGCCACAGAGTTCCGAATACGAACGATAGAGTCGGAAGGAACGAAAGGCGAAGTTACAGATCTTGTGATGGTAGTAATTTTCATCGTGCTATTAACTAACAAACTTTACAACTTCATTCAAACCGCAGCCAAACACATAAATTTATCAAATCAGGGCCTTTCAGTGAAACATTTACATGCCAAGTGAATCGAAATAGTGGCGAAATATATTCCATAGATGCCACACTTAAGTTTTATGTATTTTAAACTATTGCACAGATTTGTAATGATTTTCTCATAACAATTATAAGTCCGGTCAATTAAACTGTATGTCTTCATGTAAAATGTCGTTTAACGGCATAAGCAGTTATAAGATATGTTTTATGGAAAATGATTATTATTGCAGTAAATGCAATAGCGGTAATGTGTTCAACAAATGCGATCTATAAAATGGACTATCAAGATGAGTTCTATAGCGGGAATAAATAAAAGTTATGAGATTGTAGTTATGAAATACATGTATGTTTTATTTACGTTTAAATAAAAAAGGACATAAGGTTTTAAAACGTCTGTAAATAAATTGTAATATATTGGGATGTATAAAAACAAAAAAAATGATAATAATTTATTTTTTGTGGGAATCATGATTCAAAAGTATAAGAGGGATGCTCAAAGTTTATATGTAGTAGGATTACAGATTAAGTAATGTGTCGGTATAAAAGATCCTAAATCTTTCACATGAAACAGATTACACGTTGTAGCATGAACAAAACGTTTCGAATTTTTTGAGTGCAGGTCGATTGCCCATTTTCTCGCTGTCCAGAGGTTGATTTCCCGCTGAAATCCCGCTGTCTAGAGTCAACTTCCCGTTAGAAATCCCGCTAAATCAAAAGTCATATTATTCTTTCGTTTCTGGTGCAGAATGAAAAATAAAATATATTCATTTCAGTAAGGCTTGCATTTGAAATTAAGATGATCTGCTGAAATTGAGAGGTTGCAATCAAATGAACTTTATGTAAATTTGCTGCATTCATGTTGACGAAGTTTTTGGCTTCAGGAAACAGAAAAAGAAATATCTTGTTATCCCTCATATAATGACAGTTTACTACGAAATTTCGCATGAATTATAAGATTAAGGAGTCTAAGAATACAGGCGAAAATTTCGAAAGAAGCTTTTAGCACAAATTCTTTTTCTGTGTCTATCTACGATAAAAATCATGCAAAATTTCAGCAACGCTGGCAAATGGTTATGGTATTGGTGACCACCCAAAAATCAAAAATATCTGTAAAGTGCAGCGGCTCTTTGTTCTCGCTTATATTTTGTTTTAGCACCGATTTGTTTTTGGTTTTGTTATCATACAAATGCTAGGGTATATAGCAAACTTTGATGTATATAGATACATAAGTTTTGTTTTGTTTCCAATTCATGAATCAGTTGGATTTTGCCATTGGCAACGAATTAGTTTGTGGAAAAATTAGGTATACGCAAAACGGATTGGTTTGATGGTCTTCTTTTTCAGTAAGTTCTAATGAGTATTTGTCAGAACTCATCCCATTCTAGGCAAAAACCACGGAGTTTTCTAATCAACAGAATATACTGAATCATCTGCCAATGCGTGAGCAGTCATTAGAATGTCAATAAACGAAGTGTTTTACTGTCAACCACTCTTTCAGCACTCTTTTTGCCTACCAAATATTGCTAAATCGAAATCCCGCTAAAATCCCGCTGAGTTATTTAAGAAAACCGCTAGATTCCCGCTAGCTGCTATTTGGTTATTAAGTCCCGCTGTCCGGCTTGAAATCTCGCTAAACCTAGAACCGCTGATCTGGCCGAACTGGGGGAAAACCGCTGATCTGGCAATGCTGATCGGGATCTGCGTGGTGCGGATGTTATTTTCCCACACCATCAACCCGCAGCAACGGTAAATTACAAGTAAAACCACGGGTATTGAATAAGTACATTTTTCGTTGATTTGTTAATGCGCATGTGACTTGAAGTTTTCCACGACCATATCTTGTAGCTAGCTAGTGAAATAAAAATGGAATAGGATAGGAAAAGTTAGGCCTAGGCAAAATGAAAATGATTAAAAACCAGTGAATAAAAAATTTATACAATTTAAGAGCGAATAGTTTTGTTAAGTGCCGTTCTTAAATAATTCTAGTTTGCTAGTTTTCTAGTTTAGAGATAATGCGACGAACCTTCATGCGGAGGTTTTCATTTTTCATGTCTTTGGTTGGTGGAGTTCTAATAGTTTGAGTCCTTTTCCTACCAGAAAGGCTGACTCCGGAATCAGCTAGAGACACTCTAATCATTCACAATTATCTTCTATTTTCCGATGCCTGCCGCCACACCGCCGCCACCTACAAATCATCAACCACCACCCGCCGCCTACCATTCATTCCACGCCCGCCACCCACCCACAACGCATCAATTTCCATCGTACGCTGCTGAACCAAAATATCGTAAACACAAATGATGACTGAGTAAAATGTACAAAAACGCGAAAACACCTCCTTAAAAGAGTCATTGCTCACTGGAGGTGTTATAATAGTGTAAAATGATGTAGTACATTAAAAAAGATGATGAGGTTTTATGCCTGTTGGAGGAGAAACCTGAAAGCGGTTTACTCCAACGTGCTTTTCCCTGCTCCATGGAAAAAAGTAAAGAAATAAAAATCAAATTCAAATTCAATGCAAATTATTTTCATGTGGAAGCTGAACTTAGCCACCGATGAAAATCCCGCGTCATTTTGTCTGCTGTAGCAAGATCAAATGCTACTGTTTTCGAGTATCAGGTCTGTGCGTAGGTATGGTCATTTCGACCATACCTAGGCCGTAGGTCGACGTTTCAAGCTGAGCGCATGGTGTTTTAAATCTGCCAACTTGCTTCCCTTCCTGAACTCGGGATAAAACGAACCTCTCTCTGCGAGGGTCTCATGCCGGGCAACCGAAAATGTTAGTGGGTGGTCGAATAGTCGAATATTACCTCCAAAAACCCCCACATACCAAATTTGGTTCTATTTGCTTGATTAGTTTTCAGGAAATTTATGTTTCATTTGTATGGGAGCCACCCCTCTTACGCCCTCCTTAAAATTAATCCCTTATTCCCCAAAATAAAATTGCTGGTCATTTTATCTATCCAATGATATATAAACTATTCATTTTCGTTCAGTAGTTTAGTAGTTATTAGCATTTAAAATCTTTCATTCAAACGTTACACTTCTCTTTTCGTTTTCACAAAGTGCTACCCAGTCCCAGTATAGTAAACAAAGACGTAGTCCTACGTCACTAAACAAACGATACCTATAAGTATCGCTTGAAAAGTATCGATACCACTATTTGTTGGTATCCGGAGGTATCGATGCCAAAATACTCGATAGTTTACTTATCAGATTTAAATTGACTCTTTTTGGTGAATTATTGAAAAACTTAGTATTGTTAACGTTTCCGCTTACGTTATTCAGCCATCCTCAGAACTAATATATTAAACAAGAAAGTACATTAAATAATCTTCTACAAATTTTAAATATAAATATTCACTCACATTTATGACAAACAACTTATATTTTTAAATTCAAACTTTGTCGCCGCTATCGTTTTATTGTTTCCTTGTCTGTAGTGATCTCATTTGATTTACCAGTCCATTGTACGCACTGGAGAAACTCGCTGCGCCTCGCTATAGATTGACCGCTCTCTGCTGTCTTATTTTTATGTGGAGTATCTCAGCCGTCAGTCTCGTTGGTTCGCTGTTGATTTTTTCCAACACACGTACATTTGCAAAATCAAACTTCCATCGTGTGTTGAGTTAAGCCAGTCACTGAGTTGTAGGTACGAATTGAATTTTTATGTTGCGAAACACGTTTCTCTAGTGTTTGTGATGTTTGTCCAATGTATTCCCTGTTGTTGCATACACCGCATGGGATACTGTATACAACATAAGTTTGTTGCATACTGGGAATTTTGTCCTTCAACTTAGTAAAAATAGTGTTTTAAATTTTGTCATTCGGCTTGTATGCTGCGACAATTGTAGCTCGTTCCATCTTTCTTCCACACATTCGTACACTTTCTCTACCGGTATATTTGTGAATACATCACACAATCTTCGGGTATGTAATACTGCGACATTTGCCCCTATTTTTTGACGTAGGACTACGTCTTACGGCAAGTTTTGAGACAGGGTGTCATTCCAAAAAATCGAAAAATGCGAGCGTCACGAAAAATGAAAGGTTTTGAGCGCTAATAGCTCAGCGGTTTTCCAATCGATTTTCAATATTCTTACACCAATCGATTGGAAAATCTTCTAAGAATTGACCCACATAAAGAAAAGAGTGGATTCTTGATGTTGAACTATTGAAAAATTGAAAATAATGAACCTATGTTTTACCAGAATTCTCGCTTCGTGATTGGTTGTAGGAAATGACGTCATCAAAGTAGAAACGCGTTTCCACGCTTCGGCTTATAATTCAGTCAATTTTCAATAGATTTCCAAGATATTTACACCAATTGATCGGGAAATCGATTGAAAATATTTTTTCATATTTTCATAAATAGATTATTTATCGATTGAATTTGAAAAATTTTTGTTTTTGGATTGATTTTGAAAATTTGAATTATTTTCATATTTTTGCCTTCCCTCGTCAGTGCTTCCCTAGCACGGATGACAGAAATATATACGATATAAGCTATGGGTTAAGCTTCCTTATGATTGTATTGAATTTATGCCCTATAGTTTGTTGTTTGCCCTAAAATTGTTGATCTTCAGCTGTTGCTGCTTCCCACGGATAAGGCAACAAAGACATGCACATTCACTAAGCGAGGTGTTAGAGCTGGAGCACTCGTTTCGCTGCCGTGATGGAATATCTGGCGACAGGAGTTCTGGAATTGGGAGGACATATGCTTCTCGCGACAACGAAACGATCAGAATTATCGTCACTTGCAGCTGGCCATCCGCAACAACGAAGAGTTGAACAAATTGCTGTCCCGTGTCACCATTGCTATGAGAAGTGTTCCGAACATCCAAACTGTTTTGTTGCTGCCCAAGAAGACGGAAAAGAAGGCTTAAATTTCTAGCATATCACGTCGAAAACCCGTTCTTTTAAGAACGAAACACATGTTCATGAAGATCTAAGGAATTTTCACTCACTGATTTTAATTCTATTTAATTTAGATTGATCTGATTGTTCGCTTCTTATCAAATAATTTTAACCGATCACCTCTCACGCTTCTGTTCGCTTGTTGTTGGTGGTTTATTTCGTTGCCGTGATGGCACATCTAAACTGTTTTGTTGCTGCCCAAGAAGACGGAAAAGAAGGCTTAAATTTCCAGCATATCACGTCGAAAAGCCGTTCTTTTAAGAACGAAACATATGTTCATGGAGATTTAAGGAATTTTCACTCACTGATTTGAATTCTATTTAATTTAGATTGATTGATTGATTGATAATTGTTCACTTCATATCAAATAATTTTAACCGATTTTAACCTCTCGTGCTTCTGTTCGCTTGTTGCTGGTTGAGTTGGCCGTCTCGGAAGGTACCAAAACAGCCAACAAATATTCCAGCTCCAAGTAAATGTGTTCGGTCAAGCGTCAAAATGAAAGAAACCATGGGTTTAATAAAATGAAAGAGATTTAGTAACATCTTTTGCATCTTCATATAAGAATTTGTTCGTTCTTCAAAGAACGGTTTTCAGTAATTGATGAAACCTAGGAAACTTGGAACTTAGGGCTTTCCACTCGGTTTTCTTTAGCAATACAAATTTATTCATCACCAATGCTACAGTAATAATACGTAGCGTAATTTTTCTTTGGCAGCAAAAGGCGAACAGCTCACTGGTAACTTTGCTCTTTTGTTCAGCAGACTGAAATTGAAATGTTCTAGTTTATTTTACGTACATGATAGAATGAAGGACCATGAAAAATAGGTGTGGTCGATTCGATGGAGTTATGATAATCAAACAATCGGTCCTTTTAAGGGCCACACAAAGATTGAAGAGTTTATTATATTTTCTTGCCCAGTTAATACCATAATTATTATGGCATAATAACACAGGCAACGAGGGAAAAGTTGAATTTTTCGCCATTGCGGACGACCAACAAATGACGGAAATAAGTTTTCTGGTCAAGGGCGACATTTTCTGCGACTTCCAAAACGTCTGCAGGTTGTAAATGCTTTATCAGTGTTCTTTTGTAAGCCGCAAAAGTTGCGCAAAATTTCAACTTCTTGAAAACTCGCGCGTACCGTCTACCGATAACTAGAGGAAAAGCACTATTCAACGTAGAAACATATAAAAATTTATCTATTTTTTTATTTACTGGTTTAGTTACTGACCTGGTTTCGTTTTAATAAAATATATTCAACCAATTCATGGATATAACTTCAAAATCGGTTGAGGATTGAATATATACAATGTTTCTACTTTGATAAACGTTACGTTTACGTATGTAGCTTGTATACATGAAGATTATTACATACATGGATACATCCTACTATCGCTACAAAGAGACTTACGTGGTCCTATGTCACCTATGCGGTCGTATCTTGTGCACAACCCCTCTGATTTTTTTTTATAGGCTTATCACTTTGACCACAACATTATTGATCTATTGTAATGTTGCCCGGGTGTATGCTGTATTCTGCACTGCACATGCCCCTATTTAGACTACCCTGATTTACACGATTATCACAGTCGAACCTCGCACACGATTTCGCTCAAGGAAAATGAAGTGAAAAAGAAGGGAAAGAAGGAAAAAGAAGTCCGACTTATAAGTTGGTTAAACTAAACGCCACTCTAGTGTCAGATTAACAGTGAAAAATGCGTAGTCATAAGAAGGGCAGTAATAAACGATTTAACATTTATAAACTTGAACATGTAAAAGCATATACCTCTAAAAATATCATCTTGATGCATTGCCTAATGGGACCAATAATCATATGTGTGAGTTAGTTAGCTTCTGGATGCGTCACTCGCCGGTTGTATAAAAGCTTAGCAGAGTAATAAACGTCTTTTCATGTGATAAATGGCTATTTTATTACATGGTGTCAGAAGAAAATTCGCTCGGCAGTAGGAAGTGTGTTGTTCGTGATGACGCGATCCACAGTGGAGTGGAAAATTTAGGAAAATCAAATATAAGTGACGGAAAAAATTAAAATCAAAAATGGCGTCGGGATTCGATCTTCGTCTCCCGCAGTCGCTCGACTGTGCAAACCTTGCTAAGAAGTGGCCGCGCTGGAAGCAGTCATTTGCCATCTATTTACGCGCAAGTGGAAAAATGAACGAGAGTGAATCAAATAAGATAGCAATGTTCCTATGGCTTATCGGAACACGCGGTGTAGAAATTTATAATTCGCTCTATCCTAACAATAGCAATATGGAAAGCTTATTCGGGCAAGATGATGTGCGTGAAAACCGAGACAGAAATCAAATTGGTGATGGTGCTGGTGAGGTGTTCGAAGATGCTTCCGAAGAAACTGCAGATCGTTCGACTACACTCACACTTGCACAGGTTATCGCTGCTTTCGATCAATACTGCTTGCCACGAAAGAATATTGCTATGGAAGGATACAAATTCAACACTATCACGCAAAAGGAGAGGCAAACGTTTGCCGTATTTGAGACGGAGCAAAGAACGCAAGTACAATATTGTGAATTAAAGTGTGCTGTTTGCCAATCGCCCTACAGTGAAAGAATGTTGCGCGACCGTGTTATTATTGGCATTCAGGACAAAAAGCTTCAGTTAAAACTGCTCGATGGTAGTGATGATCCGCTGTCGAAAGTGATTGAAACATGCAAAATATTTGAGGCTGCGACAGAGAATAAGCAACTGTTGGACAAAAAGGTGAATTTGATGGAGGTGGATTCAATCGCCACGAGACAGGAGGCAGAAAAGCAACAGAAGGAGGTGAATACTGTTCGGAACCGATGTTATAGCTGTGGACGTCCGTTCAACTAAAATCATCTCCGCGTTTGTCCTGCTAAGAGTGCAGAGTGCTACTCGTGCGGTGAGACGGGCCACTTCAGCAATTGTTGCCGGAAGAAAAATCAAAAGGAGATCCGTGGTACACGGGTGGCTCAGCAATCACTGAAGCATGATGAAAAAACCAGAGAAATCAGTCTTTTCAATTAACTGGAGTGACGCAGGTAACTTTTCTTTTGTAGAACAGGTAGGCAATGCATATAATACATGTGAAAATAAATATTTTAGAATAGGCTCGAATACAATCAATGGTCCTCCAATCGATGTCAAACAAATACGTAATATATTTTGTTCATCTACTTTTTATTTTCACGTAATCCACCGCCATACCGCTACAAAACAGCTGCCGCACCACCGCACCGCCACAAACCCACCGTCCTGCCACCACTACAAACTCGCCAGTTTATCAAATTACAAACTATGAAGTGTTAAAGTTCAATATAAGAAGAAAATTTTATTGTAAAATCCAAATATTATGAAAAAACATGGCAAAATAAATACTGAGGAGGTTTTATGCCTACGGGAGCAGGAATCTTATTCCAGTTCCACTCCCGCGGGCTTTTCCCTGCTCAATTACAAACCAAAAAAAAACGTGGATAGGTCGCACTCGTGGAAAAAGATGTATAACGTAAAAGGTGTTCCCGTTACTTTTAAAATCGACACAGGGTCTGACGTCAATTGCATTCCGATTAACATTGTCAATAAATTAAAAATTCCTATTAAAAGCTTCCGAAACGCTCATGTTTATGATTACAGCTCGAATAAAATTAAAATACATGGTCAAATTGAAATTTTATGCGTGGATCCAGCCGATGATAAAAATCATGTCGCCTCGTTTCTGGTAGTAGATGACAACTTTGAATCTTTATTAGGGTTGGAGTCCAGTGTCGAGTTCGGTTTAATAAAGCGTCTCAATGCAGTGGAAAAGCTGGTTCAATTTTCAAAAAATAAAGACGAGTTCATTAACAGCTATCGCGATATTTTCGAAGGACTGGGTAAATTTCCAGGATTGTTTTCAATTATGCTAAAGGAAGGTAGCACCCCATGTTTGCATTATAAAAAACGTATTCCTCTTGCTTTACATGAACGTTTAAAATTGGAGTTAGAACAAATGGTTCAACAAGGTGTGATATGTCCTGTTGATTACCCAACAGACTGGGTCAGCAACATGCAAATCGTTGAAAAATCCAATGGCAAGCTGCGAATATGTTTAGACCCCAAGCCATTAAACAACTGCATCAAGAGGGAACACTTCTTAATTCCTACTCAAGAGGATTTATTTAGTCGCCTGTCAGGAAAAGAAGTATTTTCTGTTCTTGACTTGAGCTGCGGGTTCTGGCAAATGGAGCTAGATCGAGAAAGCTCAGACCTGACAACGTTCATGACTCCCTTTGGAAGATATCGCTGGAATCGCGTGCCGTTTGGTTTGAGTAAAGCGCCAGAAATGTTTCAGCGAAGGATGGTGCAAATTTTTGGCGATATCCCGGGTGTTGAGATATACTTCGATGATTTGGCGATTGCGGGGGAGAACGAATTTGAACACGATCAAACTCTTCTACGTGTTATGGATAGAGCTCGTCAGAATAATGTTAAATTTAATCCAGAAAAATTACAGTTCCGTGTGCGTCAAGTTAAGTTTATGGGTAGCATAGTCGGTAACGGTAAAGTTAGTCCACTTGATAAAGATGTTCATGTCATTCTGAATATGCCTAAACCAAAATCTGCAGCAGAAGTTTCGAGGCTCTTGGGGATTTTCAAATACCTCGCAAAATATATTCTCAATTTGTCAAAACGTTCCACGCACCTTCGCCAATTAACGCATCATGACTCCAAATGGGAATGGACTGATACCCACGATAGGGAGTTAGACGATTTGCTATCATCCATTGCTTCAAAACCAGTTTTGGCTGTTTTTGATCCGAATAAAGCGTGCACAATTCAGACAGATAGTTCGAAAGACGGACTAGGCTGTGTTCTGTTACAGGATCATGGGCCGGTAGTCTATGCCTCACGAACATTAACACGGTGTGAGCAACGTTGGGCGCAAATTGAAAAGGAACTGTTGGTTGTAGTTTTTGCCTGTGAAAGATTTCACTATTTTCTATATGGCCGGGACTTCATGGTACAGTCCGATCACAGGCCGCTTGAAACACTTGTAAAACGGGATATTGATTTAGTTACTGCACGACTTCAACGAATGTTTTTAATACTGTTGAAGTATCCAGGATTGAACATTGTTTACACTCCGGGAAAAAACATGTTAGTAGCAGATTGTTTTTCCAGAGCCCCTTTGCCAGAAACTGGTGAAAGAAATAGTGAACTTGAGGCAGTTATTCATTCTTTGACAAAAGACGCTTGTATGTCAAAGCTTGACTATGAACATTATAAACAAACCCTGAACTCAGATGAACTATATATGCGCATAGTGAAATATGTACAAAATGGCTGGCCTTCCTATCATCAACTAGATGATACTAGTCAGAGTTTTCACAAATATCGCGACGTACTCCATTTTGAAAACGGACTTCTATTTAAAAATTATCGTTTGGTTGTTCCCACTGGATTACAGGTGGTTATTAGCAGGTGGCTACATGCTCCGCATTTGGGAATCGAAAAAACTTTAGCGAGAGCTAGAAGCCATTTCTTTTGGCCTGGCATGATTAACGACCTTAAAAACCTGGTAATGAGTTGTCAAATATGTGAAAAATTCAAAAGGAACAATCAGAAGGAACCGCTAATGCACGATGTATCCTATCCAAAAACTATCTACCGATATATATGAATATGCTGGTCACGATTGGCTCGTATTGATTGATGCGTATTCTGGTTTTGTCTTTTCTGATCGTCTTGTTGATAAAACGATGTCTAGTATTTGTAAACTGTTTGAAAATACTTCAACAGCTATGGTTATCCTACTCGAATACGTTGTGATAACGTGCCATTCAACAGTTTAGAATGCGAAAGATATGCGAATAAAAACAATATAAAATTTAAATTCTCCAGTCCGCGTTATCCACAGAGTAATGGACTAGCAGAAAAGGGAGTGGCGATAGCTAAAAACATTTTGAAGAGATGCTACGAAACAGGGGAAGTTGAACAATTTCAATATCGTTTGCTGGAATATAATACTACGTCTGTTGCAAGCATGGGACTCCCTCCGAGTAAATTGTTTTTTGGTAGACAAATGAAAACACAATGAGTGAAGAGCTTCTGTTTATAGAATCTTCGAAAAAAGACACTATTTATGAAAGAATTAAGAAGAAGCGTGATTCACAGAAACAGTATTATGACCGAACGGCGAAAGGACTTCCGCTGCTGAATATTGGAGATAGGATCATCTTTCAAAAAATTCAAAAGAATGGTATTATGGTGAGATTGTGCGCAATGTTAATAATCGATCGTATATTATCAAAGATAACTTCGGGAATTCCGACGAAATAGACGGTTTATCGTTCAGTCTAAAAACAGTGATGTGAGCAGTAGCGACTTGTTAGAGGAGGAATGTGATATAGCAAGGCCGTTGCCATTAGCGCCAGATCAACCAACATGTGCCACAATTATACCCATACAGGGAAATCATCGTAATTCGTCCTTCGATCGTTCGCTTCCAGCTCCAACAGATACACATGAGCGCCATACTTGTACTCAAGAGCTTCCGGTAGTTAATAAGCAATCTTGTACAGATGACCAGTCTACCCTTATTCAATCTTTGCCATCTGAAGTGTCGTCAGACAAACCACCTAATGTTGTGACTAGAAGTGGTCGGACAGTCCTTCCACCAAAACGATTCGGCCAATGGACTACATAAGAGCTTATATAATTTTCTCAACAAATTAAAAAAAGAAAGTGTGTAATAATAAACGAATAAACATTTATAAACTTGAACATGTAAAAGCATATACCTCTAAAAATATTATCTTAATGTATTGCCTAATAGGGACCAATAATCATATGTGTGAGTTAGTTAGCTTCTGGATGCGTCACTCGCCGGTTGTATAAAAGAGAGCTTTTGCTACACACACATGCAAGACATCTGTTGGGCACACATTGCATATTTTCCTATTCGATGCAGCAAAAACGTGCTGGATAACATTATCATTTTTTCTAAAATTATTCATCATTTAAAGCAACTAATAGTGAAAATAACCGACAAATGTTCCCTGAAATATATGCTGACTTTTGGTAACTAGGGTTTCGGTGAATTCGCGTTAAATCGGTGTCCCAAATATACTGATTTTTGAAGCAGTAGACGGCATAGGCCAAGTTGAAAGTAACGGAATATAAAATTGGTTTTAGCATAATAAATTGCTTTCTTAGCCGAAAGCAACTACTGGCTATTGATATTTGTTTAGTTTTATCCCGCTAACATAGGTCATAGTTACATTTTTGATCATTGCTACCGCGTCTTGCTTATTTGTTGAAAATAATTTTTTTATTTAGTAAACAGATATATTACCTTGCCATATGTATGAAGCAATTTGTAATTTCTGTTTTAAATAAAGAAAATAAATCATTTAAAAAAATTTGCTCTTCCCAGCCCGTGTGTTTTATATGGAGCTGTCACTTTTGCCTGCCCAACAGATCTCCAATACATGTGCACTCTGCAAACACCCTACACTGAGAATATAATTTCGTATTTTGTTTGAAAAAACATTCGTAAAACTATATTCGTAGCTGGTACAAATAATTTCATACCATTTAAAAACTTTCGTAGGCTTATTGTTTACCGCAAATGTTGCTATTACGAATGGTTCGTATTTTTTACGAGAGCACATTCGTAGCTGTCTTGCATCAAGACCCATTTGATGCACGGTTGTTGTCTGGCATCATTATCGACGAAAATGGGATGCGAAGATTGTATGAAGAGAAAATAGACTTGTGCAATTATGTCCTTCTTGGTACGCAGTAGCTGTGGTTCTGTGGTTTGCGGCGTCGTCGGCTGTTCGTAAAGAATTATGACAAAACGAGCTCAGTTCGATTCCCGATAAAATCAGCTTTTTTCAGAGATAATAAAGATTTCGCTATTTTTCGATAGGTGTCAGTAATGTAGCATACTGACACCTATCGGAAAATAGTGAAATCTAGTATTATTTTTATCGACAGCCTTTTCGTGCATTCGTAAAATCTACAAACCATTTTGTAAAATGCAATGATTCGTACGAATATAGCTATGTACAAAACATCCAGGATTGATTTTACGAATCTAGTTCGTGGTAGAAAACAACGAAAGAATTCGTACAGCAAACGCTCGTTTTCGTACTATAAACCAATGTAGGCTTATTGTTTACCACGCAAACACAACATTGTCGCAGCATACAAGCCGAATGACAAAATTTAAAACACTATTTTTACTAAGTTGAAAGACAAAATTCCCAGTATGCAACAAACTAATGTTTTTACAGTATCCCATGCGGTGTATGCAACAACAGGGAATACATTGGACAAACATCACAAACACTAGAGAAACGTAAAAATTCAATCCGTACCAACAACTCAGTGACTAGCTTAACTCAACACACGATGGAAGTGGGGCATCTGTTTGATTTTGCAAATGTACGTGTGTTGGAAAAAATCAACAACGAACCAACAGTGTGATTCGAGCTGTCGTCCAGATCGGTCGCATATTTTACTAGCTCCTTGTTTTTACCCAGAGTTTAAAATTATTTCTTTTGCGGTGCCTGTTGGTTAGGTTACCTACAAATTCACCACGTGTGTAATCAATCTTTCTAAAGGCTAAAGATTTTTAGTGTATCAATTTTTGTATACCTATTTTTTGAAAAACTATTTTATTTCTTCTAAATGTCAGGTCGAAGTAAGAAATCCTAAGCGTGAGCAAATTCCACCGGTAGTTAGCGCAGAACCTGTCAATTACCTACTCGTACAAGCTAGGTCAGGTAAATCATATGCTTCGGTCTTAGCCGGAAACTCGAACATACCTGTTATTCCAGGCAGTTCCAAAAAAAAACATTGATCCTGGGCTACATACACTGAGAATATAATTTCGTATTTTGTTTGAAAAAATATTCGTAAAACTTTATTCGTAGCTGGTACAAATAATTTCATACCATTTAAAAACTTTCGTAGGCTTATTGTTTACCGCAAATGTTGCTATTACGAATGGTTCGTATTTTTTACGAGAGCACATTCGTAGCTGTCTTGCATCAAGACCCATTTGATGCACGGTTGTTGTCTGGCATCATTATCGACGAAAATGGGATGCGAAGATTGTATGAAGAGAAAATAGACTTGTGCAATTATGTCCTTCTTGGTACGCAGTAGCTGTGGTTCTGTGGTTTGCGGCGTCGTCGGCTGTTCGTAAAGAAGTATGACAAAACGAGCTCAGTTCGATTCCCGATAAAATCAGCTTTTTTCAGAGATAATAAAGATTTCGCTATTTTTCGATAGGTGTCGGTAATGTAGCATACTGACACCTATCGGAAAATAGTGAAATCTAGTATTATTTTTATCGACAGCCTTTTCGTGCATTCGTAAAATCCACAAACCATTTTGTAAAATGCAATGATTCGTACGAATATAGCTTTGTTACTATGTACAAAACATTCAGGATTGATTTTACGAATCTAGTTCGTGGTAGAAAACAACGAAAGAATTCGTACAGCAAACGCTCGTTTTCGTACTATAAACCAAGTTTTATTATCAGTGTAGGGACGATGCCATTAATGACGACCTAGGTATGATTACCCAGGATAAACTTTTATTTTTGCAACAAGCAATGTCTACTCTAATGACTGCTTTTGTTGCAAGCAAGTTCCATGACCGAAGCTGTTCGAATTGGAACAAATTATACATATGAAATTGTAATGAAGTTGAAGTTCAGCAATGACTTTAAATAATTCAATCAAATTTCTAAATTGAAACGCTCATTCATTAAAAGCGAACGAAGATGAGTTTTACAATATTTTAACGGTCAATAAAGTGCACATTGCAGTTATTACCGAAACTTTTTTAAAGCCAAATATCAAACTAAAATATGACCCCAACTACGTGGTACATAGGTTCGATAGAATTCATAGTTCTAGCGGTGGAGTTGCTATTGTTATCCACCGTCAAATTAAACATCGCACTCTTCCTCATCTTTAAACAAAAGTAATTGAAGCTTTGGGGATTGAAGTTCAAACGGAACTTGGAATATTATTCGTTGCGGCTGCGTATCTCCCTTACCAGTGTACAAACGAACAAATAAATTTTCTGAAAGGCGACTTGCAAAAACTTACAAGGAATCGCTCAAAATTTCTAATTATCGGTGACTTTAATGCTAAACACCGATCATGGAATAATGCTCAGTGTAATTCTAACGGAAAAATTATTTTTAATGATTGCTCACCTGGATACTATTGCATTTTATGTCCAAATGGCCCTACATGTTTTGACGTAGGACTACGTCTTACGGCAAGTTTTGAGACAGGGTGTCATTCCAAAAAATCGAAAAATGCGAGCGTCACGAAAAATGAAAGGTTTTGAGCGCTAATAGCTCAGCGGTTTTCCAATCGATTTTCAATATTCTTACACCAATCGATTGGAAAATCTTCTAAGAATTGACCCAAATAAAGAAAAGAGTGGATTCTTGATGTTGAACTATTGAAAAATTGAAAATAATGAACCTATGTTTTACCAGAATTCTCGCTTCGTGATTGGTTGTAGGAAATGACGTCATCAAAGTAGAAACGCGTTTCCACGCTTCGGCTTATAATTCAGTCAATTTTCAATAGATTTCCAAGATATTTACACCAATTGATCGGGAAATCGATTGAAAATATTTTTTCATATTTTCATAAATAGATTATTTATCGATTGAATTTGAAAAATTTTTGTTTTTGGATTGATTTTGAAAATTTGAATTATTTTCATATTTTTGCCTTCCCTCGTCAGTGCTTCCCTAGCACGGATGACAGAAATATATACGATATAAGCTATGGGTTAAGCTTCCTTATGATTGTATTGAATTTATTCCCTATAGTTTGTTGTTTGCCCTAAAATTGTTGATCTTCAGCTGTTGCTGCTTCCCACGGATAAGGCAACAAAGACATGCACATTCACTAAGCGAGGTGTTAGAGCTGGAGCACTCGTTTCGCTGCCGTGATGGAATATCTGGCGACAGGAGTTCTGGAATTGGGAGGACATATGCTTCTCGCGACAACGAAACGATCAGAATTATCGTCACTTGCAGCTGGCCATCCGCAACAACGAAGAGTTGAACAAATTGCTGTCCCGTGTCACCATTGCTATGACAAGTGTTCCGAACATCCAAACTGTTTTGTTGCTGCCCAAGAAGACGGAAAAGAAGGCTTAAATTTCCAGCATATCACGTCGAAAACCCGTTTTTTTAAGAACGAAACACATGTTCATGAAGATCTAAGGAATTTTCACTCACTGATTTTAATTCTATTTAATTTAGATTGATCTGATTGTTCGCTTCTTATCAAATAATTTTAACCGATCACCTCTCGCGCTTCTGTTCGCTTGTTGTTGGTGGTTTATTTCGTTGCCGTGATGGCACATCTAAACTGTTTTGTTGCTGCCCAAGAAGACGGAAAAGAAGGCTTAAATTTCCAGCATATCACGTCGAAAAGCCGTTCTTTTAAGAACGAAACATATGTTCATGGAGATTTAAGGAATTTTCACTCACTGATTTGAATTCTATTTAATTTAGATTGATTGATTGATTGATAATTGTTCACTTCATATCAAATAATTTTAACCGATTTTAACCTCTCGTGCTTCTGTTCGCTTGTTGCTGGTTGAGTTGGCCGTCTCGGAAGGTACCAAAACAGCCAACAAATATTCCAGCTCCAAGTAAATGTGTTCGGTCAAGCGTCAAAATGAAAGAAACCATGGGTTTAATAAAATGAAAGAGATTTAGTAACATCTTTTGCATCTTCATATAAGAATTTGTTCGTTCTTCAAAGAACGGTTTTCAGTAATTGATGAAACCTAGGAAACTTGGAACTTAGGGCTTTCCACTCGGTTTTCTTTAGCAATACAAATTTATTCATCACCAATGCTACAGTAATAATACGTAGCGTAATTTTTCTTTGGCAGCAAAAGGCGAACAGCTCACTGGTAACTTTGCTCTTTTGTTCAGCAGACTGAAATTGAAATGTTCTAATTTATTTTACGTACATGATAGAATGAAGGACCATGAAAAATAGGTGTGGTCGATTCGATGGAGTTATGATAATCAAACAATCGGTCCTTTTAAGGGCCACACAAAGATTGAAGAGTTTATTATATTTTCTTGCCCAGGTAATACCATAATTATTATGGCATAATAACACAGGCAACGAGGGAAAAGTTGAATTTTTCGCCATTGCAGACGACCAACAAATGACGGAAATAAGTTTTCTGGTCACGGGCGACATTTTCTGCGACTTCCAAAACGTCTGCAGGTTGTAAATGCTTTATCAGTGTTCTTTTGTAAGCCGCAAAAGTTGCGCAAAATTTCAACTTCTTGAAAACTCGCGCGTACCGTCTACCGATAACTAGAGGAAAAGCACTATTCAACGTAGAAACATATAAAAATTTATCTATTTTTTTATTTACTGGTTTAGTTACTGACCTGGTTTCGTTTTAATAAAATATATTCAACCAATTCATGGATATAACTTCAAAATCGGTTGAGGATTGAATATATACAATGTTTCTACTTTGATAAACGTTACGTTTACGTATGTAGCTTGTATACATGAAGATTATTACATACATGGATACATCCTACTATCGCTACAAAGAGACTTACGTGGTCCTATGTCACCTATGCGGTCGTATCTTGTGCACAACCCCTCTGATTTTTCTTCTACAAGAAATCCTTCTACAATTGATTTGGTTCTAACCGGCCAAAGTCATGCGTGCAGCGAGTTAATTACTCATGCTGATTTTGATTCGGATCATCTCCCAATCACTTTTTGTTTATCACATGAGACAATTTTAAACCCTATTAAATCTGTGTTTAATTATCACAAGGCCAATTGGGAAAGATACAGGTCTCATATTGAGAATCATTTGAATCATGAAGTAAGTTTGCAAAGTAAAACCAATATTGATTCAGCTTTGGGAGCTTTGAGAAGTGCTATTATTGAAGCCAGGGACAATTCTGTTCCGAAGGTCCAAATGAAATTAGATGCTCCAATTGTTGATGACAATCTTCAATTGCTTATTAGGCTGAAAAATGTACGTAGGCGTCAATATCAACGAACTCGAGACCCTGCTATGAAAATTATTTATAAAGAATTACAAAAAGAGATAAAACAGAAATTTACTGCTTTGAGGAATGAAAAGTTTGCGAATAAGATTGAGCAGTTGAAGCCTTATTCAAAACCTTTCTGGAAATTGTCAAAAATTCTGAAGAAACCATCAAAACTTATTCCAGCAATTAAAGATGGCGATCATATTCTATTAACAAATGAACAAAGGGCTCAAAGACTTGCTCATCAGTTTGAAAATGTTCATAATTTTAATTTGAACGTGGTGAGCTCAGTTGAAAACGATGTCTCACACAAATATGATCAAATTTCTACTTATAACATCTCACCTAATGAAGTATTTGAAACTGACTTGGATGAGGTTCGTTCAATTATCAAAAAATTCAAGAATATGAAAGCTCCTGGTGACGATGGGATATTTTACATTTTAATTAAAAAACTCCCTGAAATCGCTTATCAACTTTTGGTTAAAATATTTAATAACTGTTTTAAATTAGCTTTTCCTAACTTATGGAAAACTGCTAAGATTACACCTATTTTGAAACCAGATAAAAATCCAGCGGAGGCTTCAAGCTATAGGCCAATTAGTTTACTTCCATCCATAAGTAAATTATTTGAGAGAATAATTCTTAACAGAATGATGTCACATATTACTGAACATTCCATTTTTGCAGATGAACAATTTGGTTTTCGACATGGGCATTCCACTACTCATCAATTGCTCAGAGTTACTAATATGATACGAGCTAATAAAGCCGACGGCTATTCTACTGGAGTTGCTCTTCTAGACATAGAAAAAGCATTCGACAGTGTGTGGCATAAAGGTTTAATCACGAAATTGCTAAATTTTAACTTTCCAATTTACATTGTAAAAATTTTACAAAATTATTTAACTGATCGATTTTTACAGGTTGCCTATCAGAATTCTATATCTGATAAATTTCCTGTTAAAGCAGGTGTGCCTCAAGGCTCGATCTTGGGCCCAATCCTGTATAACATATACACATCTGATCTTCCTGAATTACCGGCTGGCTGCACAAAGTCGTTATTCTGCGACGATACAAGCATTTCCGTAAAAGGAAAAAGTCTTCGTGTCTCATATGTAGTCGACTGCAGAAAAGCTTGGATATTTTCTCCAAATACTTGCAAAAGTGGAAAATTTCTCCCAATGCTTCTAAAACTCAATTATTTTTCCGCATAAACCTAGAGCTTCTTCCCTTAAGCCAAATAGCAATCACATTATCAAGATGAATGGAGTTGCTTTGAGTTGCTCTGACCAAGTTAAATATTTGGGATTAATTTATGATAAAAAACTTACTTTGAAAGACCACATCGAAAGTATTCAAGCAAAATGTAATAATTATACGAAATGTTTATATCCTCTCATTAACAGAAATTCTAGACTTTGTCTGAAAAATAAACTATCGCTTTACAAACAAATTTTTAGACCGCCGATGTTATATGCCGTTCCGATTTGGACAAGTTGTTGTATTACGAGGAAGAAGAGTCTTCAGAGGATTCAAAATAAAATTTTGAAAATGATTTTGAAGCGTCCTCCTTGGTTTAGTACATTAGAATTACATAGACTTACTGGTGTTGAAACCCTAGAAACTATGTCAAACAAAATTATTTCAAATTTCCGACAAAAATCGTTGCAATCCTCTATTGCTATGTCTCTTTATAGATCACTAGCTGACCCGACAAACTTCTTATTGCCACAAATTAACCTGTGTTGTACATAAATCATGAATCTCGGATGATCTTTGTCACAATCTCGAGTTTTGCAAGACCCCCAGTGGGCGGCGCTTCCGACGACGGGTCACCGGAAACACTCGTGACCGTCTCGTCCTGAATGATCTAGTGTTACTATAGATAGTTTTTGTGGTCTTGTATTGACTAATGTTTTATGGAAGAGTCTCGAATTTCTCGAGTTCGATTAGTTTTTGAGTTTCGCAAAAATTTCTATTTTATTTGTATGAGAGTCCATATCCCCGTACCACAGGGGTGAGAGGTCTCTAACTATCGTAAAATAAATTCAAGACTCCAAAATCTCCCACATGCCAAATTTGGTTCCATTTGCTTGATTAGTTCTCAAGTTATAAGGAAATTTGAATTTCATTTGTATGGGAGCTCCCCTTTTAAAAGGGGAAGGGGTCGTAATTCACCATAGAAAAAATTTCTACCATCTAATGCCAAATTTGGTTCCATTTGATTAATTAGTTCTCGAGATAAGAGGAAATTTGCATTTCATTTGTATGGAAGCCCACCATCTTAAAGGGGAGATGGGCCATAACTCGCTTTCTAAAGAAGAGAGTGGTCTTAATTCATCATAGAAAAAAATCTTGCGTCCAAAACCACTTACATGTCTAATTTGGTTCCATTTGCTTGATTAGTTCTCGAGTTATGAGGAAATTTGTTTTTCATTTGTATAGGAGCCCCCCCCCCCCTCTTAAAGTGGGGAAATCCATAGAAATTATACCATAGAAAATATTCTTGCCTACAAAAACACTCACATGATAAATTTGGTTCCAATTGCTTGATTAGTTCTAGAGTTATGAGGAAATTTGTATTTAGTTTATATGAGAGCCCCCCCTCTTAAAAAGGTAAGGGGTCCTAATTCATCATAGAAAAAATGGTTGCCTCCAAAAACACCCACATGCCAAATATGGTTCCATTTGCTTGATAAGTTCTCGAATTATGAGGAAATTTGTATTTCATTTGTGTAGAAGCACCCCCTCTTAAAGTTGGGAGGGGTTCTCATTCACCATAGAAAATATTTTTGCCTCCAGAAACCTCCACATGCCAAATTTGGTTCTATTTGCTTGATTAGTTCTCGAGTTATGAGGAAATTTGAATTTCATTTTTATAGGAGCCCCCCCTCCTAAAGTGGGTAGGGGTCCCAATTCATCATAGAAAAAATTTTTGTCTCCAAAAACACCCACGTGCCAAATTTGGTTCCATTTGCTTGATTAGTTCTCGAGTTATGAGGAAATTTGTATTTCGTTTGTATAGGAGCCCCCCCCCTCTTAAAGTGGGGAGGGGTCCTTATTTACCATAGAAAATATTCTTGCCCTCTTTCTCATTCCAAATTTTGTTCCATTTGCTTGATTAGTTCTTCAGTTATGAGGAAATTTGTATTTCATGTGTATAGGATCCCCCCTCCTAAAACGGTGAGGGGTCCCAATTTATCATAGAAAAAAATTTTGTCTCCAAAAACACCCACATGCCAAATTTGGTTCCATTTACTTAATTACTTCTCGAGTTATGAGGAAAATTGTGTTTCTTTGGTACAGGAGCCCCCCCTCTTAAAGTGGGGAGGGGTCCTAATTTACTATAGAAAATATTCTTGCCCTTGAAAACCTTCACATGCCAAATTTGGTTCCATTTGCTTGATTAGTTCTCGAGTTATGAGGAAATTTGTATGGAAGCCCCCCCTTTTAAAGAGGAGAGAAGTTATAATTCCCCTTATAAAGAGAGGAGGGGTCTCAATTTACCAGAGAATAAATTCTTGTCACCGAAAACACCCACATGCCAAATTTTGTTCTATTTGCTTGATTAGTTGTCGCGTTATGCAGAAATTTGTGTTTCATTTGTATGGGAGCCCCTCCCTCTTAGTGGGGGAAGGGGTTTCTAACCATCACTAAAACCTTTCCTGGCCCCAGAAAACCACTACATACATAATTTCATGCCGAATGGTTCAGTAGTTTTCGATTCTATAAGGAACAGAACAGAACTGTCTGTCTGTCTGTCTGTCTGTCTGTCTGTCTGTCTGTCTGTCTGTCTGTCTGTCTGTCTGTCTGTCTGTCTGTCTGTCTGTCTGTCTGTCTGTCTGTCTGTCTGTCTGTCTGTCTGTCTGTCTGTCTGTCTGTCTGTCTGTCTGTCTGTCTGTCTGTCTGTCTGTCTGTCTGTCTGTCTGTCTGTCTGTCTGTCTGTCTGTCTGTCTGTCTGTCTGTCTGTCTGTCTGTCTGTCTGTCTGTCTGTCTGTCTGTCTGTCTGTCTGTCTGTCTGTCTGTCTGTCTGTCTGTCTGTCTGTCTGTCTGTCTGTCTGTCTGTCTGTCTGTCTGTCTGTCTGTCTGTCTGTCTGTCTGTCTGTCTGTCTGTCTGTCTGTCTGTCTGTCTGTCTGTCTGTCTGTCTGTCTGTCTGTCTGTCTGTCTGTCTGTCTGTCTGTCTGTCTGTCTGTCTGTCTGTCTGTCTGTCTGTCTGTCTGTCTGTCTGTCTGTCTGTCTGTCTGTCTGTCTGTCTGTCTGTCTGTCTGTCTGTCTGTCTGTCTGTCTGTCTGTCTGTCTGTCTGTCTGTCTGTCTGTCTGTCTGTCTGTCTGTCTGTCTGTCTGTCTGTCTGTCTGTCTGTCTGTCTGTCTGTCTGTCTGTCTGTCTGTCTGTCTGTCTGTCTGTCTGTCTGTCTGTCTGTCTGTCTGTCTGTCTGTCTGTCTGTCTGTCTGTCTGTCTGTCTGTCTGTCTGTCTGTCTGTCTGTCTGTCTGTCTGTCTGTCTGTCTGTCTGTCTGTCTGTCTGTCTGTCTGTCTGTCTGTCTGTCTGTCTGTCTGTCTGTCTGTCTGTCTGTCTGTCTGTCTGTCTGTCTGTCTGTCTGTCTGTCTGTCTGTCTGTCTGTCTGTCTGTCTGTCTGTCTGTCTGTCTGTCTGTCTGTCTGTCTGTCTGTCTGTCTGTCTGTCTGTCTGTCTGTCTGTCTGTCTGTCTGTCTGTCTGTCTGTCTGTCTGTCTGTCTGTCTGTCTGTCTGTCTGTCTGTCTGTCTGTCTGTCTGTCTGTCTGTCTGTCTGTCTGTCTGTCTGTCTGTCTGTCTGTCTGTCTGTCTGTCTGTCTGTCTGTCTGTCTGTCTGTCTGTCTGTCTGTCTGTCTGTCTGTCTGTCTGTCTGTCTGTCTGTCTGTCTGTCTGTCTGTCTGTCTGTCTGTCTGTCTGTCTGTCTGTCTGTCTGTCTGTCTGTCTGTCTGTCTGTCTGTCTGTCTGTCTGTCTGTCTGTCTGTCTGTCTGTCTGTCTGTCTGTCTGTCTGTCTGTCTGTCTGTCTGTCTGTCTGTCTGTCTGTCTGTCTGTCTGTCTGTCTGTCTGTCTGTCTGTCTGTCTGTCTGTCTGTCTGTCTGTCTGTCTGTCTGTCTGTCTGTCTGTCTGTCTGTCTGTCTGTCTGTCTGTCTGTCTGTCTGTCTGTCTGTCTGTCTGTCTGTCTGTCTGTCTGTCTGTCTGTCTGTCTGTCTGTCTGTCTGTCTGTCTGTCTGTCTGTCTGTCTGTCTGTCTGTCTGTCTGTCTGTCTGTCTGTCTGTCTGTCTGTCTGTCTGTCTGTCTGTCTGTCTGTCTGTCTGTCTGTCTGTCTGTCTGTCTGTCTGTCTGTCTGTCTGTCTGTCTGTCTGTCTGTCTGTCTGTCTGTCTGTCTGTCTGTCTGTCTGTCTGTCTGTCTGTCTGTCTGTCTGTCTGTCTGTCTGTCTGTCTGTCTGTCTGTCTGTCTGTCTGTCTGTCTGTCTGTCTGTCTGTCTGTCTGTCTGTCTGTCTGTCTGTCTGTCTGTCTGTCTGTCTGTCTGTCTGTCTGTCTGTCTGTCTGTCTGTCTGTCTGTCTGTCTGTCTGTCTGTCTGTCTGTCTGTCTGTCTGTCTGTCTGTCTGTCTGTCTGTCTGTCTGTCTGTCTGTCTGTCTGTCTGTCTGTCTGTCTGTCTGTCTGTCTGTCTGTCTGTCTGTCTGTCTGTCTGTCTGTCTGTCTGTCTGTCTGTCTGTCTGTCTGTCTGTCTGTCTGTCTGTCCGTCCGTCCGTCCGTCCGTCCGTCCGTCCGTCCGTCCGTCCGTCCGTCCGTCCGTCCGTCCGTCCGTCCGTCCGTCCGTCCGTCCGTCCGTCCGTCCGTCCGTCCGTCCGTCCGTCCGTCCGTCCGTCCGTCCGTCCGTCCGTCCGTCCGTCCGTCCGTCCGTCCGTCCGTCCGTCCGTCCGTCCGTCCGTCCGTCCGTCCGTCCGTCCGTCCGTCCGTCCGTCCGTCCGTCCGTCCGTCCGTCCGTCCGTCCGTCCGTCCGTCCGTCCGTCCGTCCGTCCGTCCGTCCGTCCGTCCGTCCGTCCGTCCGTCCGTCCGTCCGTCCGTCCGTCCGTCCGTCCGTCCGTCCGTCCGTCCGTCCGTCCGTCCGTCCGTCCGTCCGTCCGTCCGTCCGTCCGTCCGTCCGTCCGTCCGTCCGTCCGTCCGTCCGTCCGTCCGTCCGTCCGTCCGTCCGTCCGTCCGTCCGTCCGTCCGTCCGTCCGTCCGTCCGTCCGTCCGTCCGTCAAGCAAATGGAACCAAATTTGACATGTGGGTGTTTTTGGAAACAAGAATTTTTTCTATGGTGAATTGAAACCTGTCCCCGCCTTAGGAGGGGGGCTCCTATACGAATGAAACACAAATTTCCTCATAACTCGAGAACTAATTAATCAAATGGAACCATATTTGGCATGTGGGTGTTTTTGGAGACATGAATTTTTTCTATGATGAATTAGGACCCCTTACATTTTTAGGAGGTGGGTCTCCCATACAAATGAAATACAAATTTACTCATAACTCGAGAACTAATCAAGCAAATTGAACCAAATTTGGCATTTTTTTAATGATGGTTTGAGACCCGGTGGGTCTCCCATACAAATGAAATACAAATTTACTCATAACTCGAGAACTAATCAAGCAAATTGAACCAAATTTGGCATTTTTTTAATGATGGTTTGAGACCCCTGGTAGGGGGATAAGGACTCTCATACAAATAAGACAGAAATTTTTGCGTAACTAAAATCTAATCAAACTCGAGAAATTTTAGACTCATAAAACATTAATCAATAACAAGAGCACCAAAAGCTATCAATAGTAACATTAGATAATTCAGCGGGAGTCGGCCATAGGCCGCGAGTGTTGCCAGCGACCTGCCGTCGGAAGGGGGGCAGCCCCCCATAGAGATCACCTCTATCTAGGTTTATTTATTTTCCTAGATCTACTGACCTCTATTACTTTCCTTCAGTTGGGTCACCCCTGCGAAATGGTACTTTCTACGAAAAGATTTTCCGTGAAATGGTACATCCCGCGTAAGGGTTACAAAAGTTCAATTCAATGGACAAAGTAGTCTAAGTCCCTTTATAAAAAAATCAGAGAGGTTGTGTACAAGACACGACCGCATATATAGGTGACGCAGGACTACGTAAGTCTCTTTGTAGTGATAGTGGCATGTATTCATGCTTGTAATCATTCGATTCTTCATGTATACATGCTATATGCAACATATATACATGCTACATGAGTTGTATGTAACATTTATCAAAGTAGTAACCTTGCATACGTTCAATTCTCAAAAGATTGTGCATTTGAAAACAATTTAACACAATCAAGAACACAAACTATTGCTTTCGTGCTACCTTACTGAAATTAAAGATTGTTTTTATTATCCATGGTTTCCCACGTTGAAGGGATTTTACCAATTCAATCCTATTTTATCAACAGCACATCTTTTCACTACACTTCTAATGAAACAGCAAGCATGCGTATTCATACAGAGTCGTATTATAACCGAACACTACAGCTGTAGCACATTTTTCCAACACAGATATCAAGTTCTCCGAGGTTTAATCGTCTCGCAGTAAAGAATTTGCGATCTGTTGGGACAACGAACTTGTGTCATTTTTTCTGGCACACTTCCCTAACACAGACATCAAATTGGACTAGGTTTAATCGCGTTCGTAAGAAATCTGTTGGCACGAGGAGGCTTTGTTACTCTCTCTGGCGTACTTCCCAAGCAAGGACATCAAAATGGTCTTGGTAGAACCGCGGTGTTAAGAAATCTTGTTGAAATGAGGAAAGTTTGTCACTTGTTTTGGCTTACTTCCCAAGCACAGATATCAAATTTGTATAGGTTTAGATCATCGTAAAGAATCTTCAACCAATCACGAAGCGAGAGTTCTGGTAAAACATAGGTTCGTTATTTTCTATTTTTCAATGGTTCAACATCAAGAATTCATACTTTTCTTCATTTGGGTCAATTCTTAGAAGATTTTCCGATCGATTGGTGTAAGAATATTGAAAATCGATCGGAAAACCGCTGACCTTCTAGCGCTCAAAACCTTTCATTTTTCGTGACGCTCGCATTTTTCGATTTTTTGGAATAACACCCTATCTCAAAACTTGCCGTAAGACGTAGTCCTACGTCAAAAGAGGTTTTTCGCGAAATGGTATTCGGCGAAACTCTATATTCCGCGTTATGGTCAACCGAGAATTGGTGTTCCGCAAAATGGTATTCGGCGAAATGGTTCGTAATGATGGCGAATATTTAAATGCTATCCGCTTTATTTTATCAGGCTGAGCGATGGGGGGAATTTTTTTCTACTTTACTGTGAGGAAAATTTGTATATTAAAACACCCATGAACTCCTCAGAAACTTACAAAACTCTGACAAAGGTCATCCGAGATTCACGATTTATAGTTTAATTTGTGGCAATACGAAGTTTGTCAGGTCAGCTAGTATAGAATAAAAAAAGAGATGGTGGCTATTGCCGCGCTAGTTGCTGGCTCGTCTAAATTTTGTGCTGTTCTTCAGGAAGCAGGCTGATATCATCGATCGTATTCCATGCGCAAATCGGTATAACAAGGACGTAACAATTTATAAAGATGACACTAGACTAATCTCATGTTTTTAGTCTTGACCTTGAAATGCGGTCATGCATATAATTAATATGTTTTGAAACGGTGGTTCTACAATTGATGAAGGGGCGGTAGGGAAAGAAATGAAAATTTTTTTAGTGAAGGAGGAGACAGAGCGGAAAGATGAGGAGGGTGGGGGGGATATTGGTGGCTATGCTTAACAAGTATTCGTTTTGACTCCTACCTTTTGTCCAATGCTGGAAGGTGCATGACTCAAACCAAGCTATAATCTGAGATTATAACCGGATTCGAACCCACAACACCCGCCAGGGCATTTGGTTCGCTGGTACTTGTACCTTTAAACCATAGAGGCGTGGTCCATCAATTGTAGAACCACCGTTTCAAAAAATATTAGAGATGACACTGTTTCTTATTAAAGGGACATGAACGACTAAAAATTTTGAAGAAATCATTATTTTTTTATTTTAGTTTTGTTGGTAGTAGCTTGGCAAAGACTTTCATAACTTTTGAGTTTCGTAAAGAAAACACAGTTTGAGAAAAACGAAGAAGAAGTAAAATAGATGCCTGAAAAATAAAATTTTGTCTTCTTTTTCTTTTTTCTCTGGCTGTGTTTCATTTACAAATCTCAAAAGTTATAAAAGTCTTTGCCAAGCTACTACCAACAAAACAAAAAAAAAGTTTGTTCCAATACGTTGTATAGTTTCTGAGAAAAAGGTACATAAAGTCTGAAAACCATGGTTTTCCAGGAGCGGCGTTTTATTCCACCGAAGTTGTTCCACGCCGCAGGATACCTGAAGTGATTTTCCTGGTTCAAATCCCGAAAATAGATTTGAAAGATAGATGATTATCGTTGTACAGCTATATTTTATTCATTAGAGCATTGAAATAATATTTATTCATCATAATTAGTACTGTACGGAATTTGAATCATTTTTACTAGTTGGATCTAACTCCGTATACCTGTGCAGTATTTTTAGTTATCCAACTTTATTCCATGTTTTGAAAAGAAAATAGTAAGGATTAAAGCTAAACATTTGTTGATATACTGAAAGATGGAAATTGTGATGATAGATAGTGGAAAATCCTTTGATAAACCATCGAATTAGTTTGCAGTTCCGGTCACTACGATAAGAGCTACCATATTGACGCGGTACTCTCGAAATAACGGAGTCCCTTCTGCAACATTTCAGTTTCCATATAAATTGCAACAAAAATCAAGAAAAAATAATATTTACTGTCTATATGTCAAGTTACTTTACTCTTAAAATGTAAAAAAAAAGTTTGTTACAAAGCCTAATATTTCCTGAAGTATAAGAAAATGTAAGAGGATTTGACACAAACGAGGTTACAAAAAGTGGGTGATCCCATGGATAGGGGTGTGTCACCAAACTTGATATTTTAACTTTTCGACCAAAAATGAACAATTTAGTTTAAATACGAAAATATCGATTGCGTGTAAATGACTCTTAGATAAGTAGGACTGAAACACAATGCTTCGATTTTGGAGAAAAGGGTATTTGATCAATCAGTCAATCAAATAAACAAAAAAAATCAGAGGGGTTGTGCACAAGCCACGACCGCATAGGTGACGTATGACCACGTAAGTCTCTTTGTAGGATGTATCCATGTATGTAATAATACGATTCTTCATGTATACAAGCTACATACGTAACGTTTATTAAAGTAGAAACATTGTATACATTCAATCCTCAACCGATTTTGGAGTTATATCCATGAATTAATTGATCTATTTTATGAAAACGAAATCAAGTCAGTAACTAAACCAAACAGTAAATGAATTTTTATGATCTATTTCTACGTTGAATAGTGCTTTTCCTCTGGTAATCGGTAGACGGTACGCGCGATTTTCAAAAAGTTAAAAATATTTCGCAACTTTTCTGTGGTTTACAAAAGAACACTGATAATAAAGCAATAACAAGCTGCAGACGTTTTGGAAGTCGCAGAAAATGTCGCCCGTGACCAGAAAACTTATTTCCGTCATTTGTTGGTCGTCCGCAATGGCGAAAAATTCAACTTTTCCCTCGTTGCCTGTGTTATTATGGCTTTAACTGGGCAAGAAAATATAATAAACTCTGCAATCGTTGTGTGGCCCTTGAAAGGACCGATTGTTTGATTGCAATAAACTTGCACTAACGCACTTAACGTAATTCTCTGTTCGGTAAATTGGAGTACCGATAACCGTTAACCAAGCACGGCTTGTTGCAACGGACCAGCCGGAAAGGTTCAGCAGATATGCGATTAACGAAGCCGTTCGTGTATGGTCCTGAATCACGATGAAATACCACTCCAAGTGGCCAGCTGCAAGTGACGTGGGATGCTTCTGGTCGTTTTGTTGTCGCGTGCAGCATATTTCCTGCCAATTCCAGAACTTCAGCAGCCAGATATTTTATCACGGCAGCGAAACGAGTGCTCCATCTCCAACACACTGCACTGCATACACACTGCAAACGTGCACGAGTCGAGCGTGACTTTCGTTTGCCCTGGCAAACGATGTTGGCAATAGTTCAGCTAGCGTTTGAATAATGCTGTTCGCCGGCTTACCACGTGTTATGTACCAGAGCAAGTGACAAGAATCGGCCACACCCACTTTTCATGGTCCTTCATTCTATCATGTACGTAAAATAAAATAGAGCATTTCAATTTGTCTGAACAAAAGAGCAAAGTTACCAGTGAGCCGTTCGCCTTTTGCTGCCAAAGAAAAATTACGCTACGTATTATTACTGTAGCATTGGTGATGGATAAATTTGTGTTGCTAAAGAAAACCGAGTGAAAAACCCTAAGTTTCAAGTTTCCTAGGTTTCATCAATTACCGAAAACCGTTCTTTGAAGAACGAACAAATTCTTATATGAAGATGCAAAAGATGTTACTAAAACTCTTTCATTTCATTAAATCCATGGTTTCATTCATTTCGACGCTTGACCGAACACATTTATTTGGAGCTGGTATATTTGTTGGCTGCTTCTTATATTCTGAGACGGCCAACTCAACCAGCAGCAACAAGCGAACAGAATCGCGAGAGGTGATCGGTTGAAATTATTTGATAAGAAGCGAACAATTAGAATCAATCTAAATTAAATAGAATTAAAATCAGTGAGCGAAAATTCCAAAGATCCGAAAATTGAAGATTTGACATGAACATTATGTTTTGTCCTTAAAAGAACATTTTGTCGACGTGATATGCTGAAAATTGAAGCCTTCTTTTCCATCTTCTAGGGCAGCAACAAAACACCTTGGATGTTCGGAAAGACACTTCTCTGAGCAGTGGTGACACCGGGCAGCAATTTGTTAAGCTCTTCGTTGTAGCGGATGGTCAGCTGCAAGTGACGATAATTCTGATCGTTTCGTTGTCGCGAGTAGCATATTTCCTGCCAATTCCAGAACTTCAGCAGCCAGATATTCCTTCACGGCAGCGAAACGAGTGCTCCAGCTCCAACACCTCGCTTGGTTTGATTTGATTTGTCGTTATTGATGTGTAGGCTTTGCCCGTTATCAGACTTTAAAAAATATAAATACATACAAAAAACGGCTTATCAACATTACATGGAATTGTTAAAATATTCCCTAAGACTAGATTTTAATTGAACACGAATTGATAGGTGAGACGGCCTAGCCCTTCTTAGGTTGGTTCTACCTTCGTAGTTCGTTACCTGGCTGCACAAATATGGATCACTGTATTTTCCAGAAACAACGTCTTTGAGAAACAACACATCTATCAAAATTCTTCGATCGCTGAGACTGTTGATTCCTACTAGTAAGCATAGCGATCGGTAGTCCGGCATTTCGTCTCTTCAACCAAGATTACGCACAGCATATCGCACAAATTTTTTTTGTACCCGCTCAATTCGATTGATGTATACGTTATAAATTGGTCGCCACACCACGCTTGCGTACTCGATGGTCGTGCGAACCAAACCATTGTATATAGCGATTATCGTGTACGGATCATCTAATTCGCGGCTGTATCGCTTCACCATGCCAAATAATGAGTTCGCTTTCGTTACAATTTTCTCGATATGTTTACTAAAGGTCAGTTCACTGTCCATTTCCACGCCTAAATCGCAATGGGCCGTTTTCCTTGGGACTAAATCCGCACCGAGATGGTATTCAACGATTTAAATTCTCTTGAAGAATCGTACAATCTTTCAAGCCGCGCACAGGTATAAATATTTTTACGTCGTCAGCATAAATTAACACGAATACATCCACTAACGTATCTGGGAGTTCATTCATGACAACCACGAATAATAGAGGTCCCAAATGACTCCCTTGGAGTACACCTGAACTTGTTACAAACACTTTGGAATCAGTGTTGTGTAGCCTTACATACTGCAAACGGTTAGTCAAGTATGAATGCATCCATTCTAAACAGACCCCATCAACTCCATATTTTCGTAAAACCGCAATCATTGCATTTATGTTGACCAAATCAAATGCCTTGGACATATCTGTATAAATAGCGTCCACTTGGTAACCAGCCGACATCCATTGCACAGTTCTGGAAACAAATTCTGTTAAATTTAAAATTTTAATGTTAAAGTTAAAATAATTCAATTTTTCTATGACGCGCATTGAAAATCAATAGTTTTCTGGATTTTCAATATTTTCAATCGTTTTTCCGACTAATTGGTGTAAATATTCTGGAAATCTATTGAAAATTGACTGAATTATAAGTCGAAGCGTGAAAACGCGTTTCTATTTTGATGACACCATTTCCAACAAACAATCACGAAGCGAGAATTCTGGTAAAGCATAGGTTCATTAATTTCAATTTTTCAATAGTTCAACATCAAGAATCCATACTTTTCTTCAATTGGGTCAATTCTTAGAAGATTTTCCGATCGATTGGTGTAAGAATATTGAAAATCGATCGGAAAACCGCTGAGCTATTAGCGCTCAAAACCTATCTTATCATTTTTCGTGACGCTTGCATTTTTCGATTTTTTAGAATGACACCCTATCTCAAAACTTGCCGTAAGACGTAGTCCTACGTCAAAAAATTACCAATTAACTTTTAACTTATTTAGATCAAGCATACACGGATTTAGATTCATAAATATACGTACTTTAGTTAATTTTAAACATGGTGTACGGAATTTGATTCAAAGGTGTACGGATTTTGAATCAGACATGAAAAAGTGTGCGGATTTTGAATCAAGAGCTGTACATTTTGTCCACGATTTATTATAACTAGGAATAATTTTAGCTTTCTGTGATTCCAAATGTTAAAATAAGCAATATACTGTCAAAAGCAAATGTGATGAATTGCATATTAAAATACCATCAGTTTATATTGACCATTTTAAATTGTCTAGTGCTTAGGTGTACGGATTTCGATACGGCACGGTAATTTAAATTCAAACCTGAACATTTGTCGCCGCTATCGTTTTACTGTTTCCTTGTACCTATGTAGTGATCTGATTAGATTTACCAGTCCATTTTACGCACTGGAGAAACTCACTGCGTCTCGCAGTCTCTAATAATGATCGAACGTTTCGGGGTAAAGTTTGTTACATGTATATTCTAATTCCTTGTCTATACCTATAAAGAAGGATTTCTGTCTGTCTGTCTGTCTGTCTGTCTGTCTGTCTGTCTGTCTGTCTGTCTGTCTGTCTGTCTGTCTGTCTGTCTGTCTGTCTGTCTGTCTGTCTGTCTGTCTGTCTGTCTGTCTGTCTGTCTGTCTGTCTGTCTGTCTGTCTGTCTGTCTGTCTGTCTGTCTGTCTGTCTGTCTGTCTGTCTGTCTGTCTGTCTGTCTGTCTGTCTGTCTGTCTGTCTGTCTGTCTGTCTGTCTGTCTGTCTGTCTGTCTGTCTGTCTGTCTGTCTGTCTGTCTGTCTGTCTGTCTGTCTGTCTGTCTGTCTGTCTGTCTGTCTGTCTGTCTGTCTGTCTGTCTGTCTGTCTGTCTGTCTGTCTGTCTGTCTGTCTGTCTGTCTGTCTGTCTGTCTGTCTGTCTGTCTGTCTGTCTGTCTGTCTGTCTGTCTGTCTGTCTGTCTGTCTGTCTGTCTGTCTGTCTGTCTGTCTGTCTGTCTGTCTGTCTGTCTGTCTGTCTGTCTGTCTGTCTGTCTGTCTGTCTGTCTGTCTGTCTGTCTGTCTGTCTGTCTGTCTGTCTGTCTGTCTGTCTGTCTGTCTGTCTGTCTGTCTGTCTGTCTGTCTGTCTGTCTGTCTGTCTGTCTGTCTGTCTGTCTGTCTGTCTGTCTGTCTGTCTGTCTGTCTGTCTGTCTGTCTGTCTGTCTGTCTGTCTGTCTGTCTGTCTGTCTGTCTGTCTGTCTGTCTGTCTGTCTGTCTGTCTGTCTGTCTGTCTGTCTGTCTGTCTGTCTGTCTGTCTGTCTGTCTGTCTGTCTGTCTGTCTGTCTGTCTGTCTGTCTGTCTGTCTGTCTGTCTGTCTGTCTGTCTGTCTGTCTGTCTGTCTGTCTGTCTGTCTGTCTGTCTGTCTGTCTGTCTGTCTGTCTGTCTGTCTGTCTGTCTGTCTGTCTGTCTGTCTGTCTGTCTGTCTGTCTGTCTGTCTGTCTGTCTGTCTGTCTGTCTGTCTGTCTGTCTGTCTGTCTGTCTGTCTGTCTGTCTGTCTGTCTGTCTGTCTGTCTGTCTGTCTGTCTGTCTGTCTGTCTGTCTGTCTGTCTGTCTGTCTGTCTGTCTGTCTGTCTGTCTGTCTGTCTGTCTGTCTGTCTGTCTGTCTGTCTGTCTGTCTGTCTGTCTGTCTGTCTGTCTGTCTGTCTGTCTGTCTGTCTGTCTGTCTGTCTGTCTGTCTGTCTGTCTGTCTGTCTGTCTGTCTGTCTGTCTGTCTGTCTGTCTGTCTGTCTGTCTGTCTGTCTGTCTGTCTGTCTGTCTGTCTGTCTGTCTGTCTGTCTGTCTGTCTGTCTGTCTGTCTGTCTGTCTGTCTGTCTGTCTGTCTGTCTGTCTGTCTGTCTGTCTGTCTGTCTGTCTGTCTGTCTGTCTGTCTGTCTGTCTGTCTGTCTGTCTGTCTGTCTGTCTGTCTGTCTGTCTGTCTGTCTGTCTGTCTGTCTGTCTGTCTGTCTGTCTGTCTGTCTGTCTGTCTGTCTGTCTGTCTGTCTGTCTGTCTGTCTGTCTGTCTGTCTGTCTGTCTGTCTGTCTGTCTGTCTGTCTGTCTGTCTGTCTGTCTGTCTGTCTGTCTGTCTGTCTGTCTGTCTGTCTGTCTGTCTGTCTGTCTGTCTGTCTGTCTGTCTGTCTGTCTGTCTGTCTGTCTGTCTGTCTGTCTGTCTGTCTGTCTGTCTGTCTGTCTGTCTGTCTGTCTGTCTGTCTGTCTGTCTGTCTGTCTGTCTGTCTGTCTGTCTGTCTGTCTGTCTGTCTGTCTGTCTGTCTGTCTGTCTGTCTGTCTGTCTGTCTGTCTGTCTGTCTGTCTGTCTGTCTGTCTGTCTGTCTGTCTGTCTGTCTGTCTGTCTGTCTGTCTGTCTGTCTGTCTGTCTGTCTGTCTGTCTGTCTGTCTGTCTGTCTGTCTGTCTGTCTGTCTGTCTGTCTGTCTGTCTGTCTGTCTGTCTGTCTGTCTGTCTGTCTGTCTGTCTGTCTGTCTGTCTGTCTGTCTGTCTGTCTGTCTGTCTGTCTGTCTGTCTGTCTGTCTGTCTGTCTGTCTGTCTGTCTGTCTGTCTGTCTGTCTGTCTGTCTGTCTGTCTGTCTGTCTGTCTGTCTGTCTGTCTGTCTGTCTGTCTGTCTGTCTGTCTGTCTGTCTGTCTGTCTGTCTGTCTGTCTGTCTGTCTGTCTGTCTGTCTGTCTGTCTGTCTGTCTGTCTGTCTGTCTGTCTGTCTGTCTGTCTGTCTGTCTGTCTGTCTGTCTGTCTGTCTGTCTGTCTGTCTGTCTGTCTGTCTGTCTGTCTGTCTGTCTGTCTGTCTGTCTGTCTGTCTGTCTGTCTGTCTGTCTGTCTGTCTGTCTGTCTGTCTGTCTGTCTGTCTGTCTGTCTGTCTGTCTGTCTGTCTGTCTGTCTGTCTGTCTGTCTGTCTGTCTGTCTGTCTGTCTGTCTGTCTGTCTGTCTGTCTGTCTGTCTGTCTGTCTGTCTGTCTGTCTGTCTGTCTGTCTGTCTGTCTGTCTGTCTGTCTGTCTGTCTGTCTGTCTGTCTGTCTGTCTGTCTGTCTGTCTGTCTGTCTGTCTGTCTGTCTGTCTGTCTGTCTGTCTGTCTGTCTGTCTGTCTGTCTGTCTGTCTGTCTGTCTGTCTGTCTGTCTGTCTGTCTGTCTGTCTGTCTGTCTGTCTGTCTGTCTGTCTGTCTGTCTGTCTGTCTGTCTGTCTGTCTGTCTGTCTGTCTGTCTGTCTGTCTGTCTGTCTGTCTGTCTGTCTGTCTGTCTGTCTGTCTGTCTGTCTGTCTGTCTGTCTGTCTGTCTGTCTGTCTGTCTGTCTGTCTGTCTGTCTGTCTGTCTGTCTGTCTGTCTGTCTGTCTGTCTGTCTGTCTGTCTGTCTGTCTGTCTGTCTGTCTGTCTGTCTGTCTGTCTGTCTGTCTGTCTGTCTGTCTGTCTGTCTGTCTGTCTGTCTGTCTGTCTGTCTGTCTGTCTGTCTGTCTGTCTGTCTGTCTGTCTGTCTGTCTGTCTGTCTGTCTGTCTGTCTGTCTGTCTGTCTGTCTGTCTGTCTGTCTGTCTGTCTGTCTGTCTGTCTGTCTGTCTGTCTGTCTGTCTGTCTGTCTGTCTGTCTGTCTGTCTGTCTGTCTGTCTGTCTGTCTGTCTGTCTGTCTGTCTGTCTGTCTGTCTGTCTGTCTGTCTGTCTGTCTGTCTGTCTGTCTGTCTGTCTGTCTGTCTGTCTGTCTGTCTGTCTGTCTGTCTGTCTGTCTGTCTGTCTGTCTGTCTGTCTGTCTGTCTGTCTGTCTGTCTGTCTGTCTGTCTGTCTGTCTGTCTGTCTGTCTGTCTGTCTGTCTGTCTGTCTGTCTGTCTGTCTGTCTGTCTGTCTGTCTGTCTGTCTGTCTGTCTGTCTGTCTGTCTGTCTGTCTGTCTGTCTGTCTGTCTGTCTGTCTGTCTGTCTGTCTGTCTGTCTGTCTGTCTGTCTGTCTGTCTGTCTGTCTGTCTGTCTGTCTGTCTGTCTGTCTGTCTGTCTGTCTGTCTGTCTGTCTGTCTGTCTGTCTGTCTGTCTGTCTGTCTGTCTGTCTGTCTGTCTGTCTGTCTGTCTGTCTGTCTGTCTGTCTGTCTGTCTGTCTGTCTGTCTGTCTGTCTGTCTGTCTGTCTGTCTGTCTGTCTGTCTGTCTGTCTGTCTGTCTGTCTGTCTGTCTGTCTGTCTGTCTGTCTGTCTGTCTGTCTGTCTGTCTGTCTGTCTGTCTGTCTGTCTGTCTGTCTGTCTGTCTGTCTGTCTGTCTGTCTGTCTGTCTGTCTGTCTGTCTGTCTGTCTGTCTGTCCGTATGTTCCTTATAGAAACGAAAACTACTGAACCAATCGGCATGAAAATATGCATGTAGAGGTTTTTTGGAGCCAGGAAAGGTTTTAGTGATTGTTAGAAACCCCTCCCCCCACTAAGAAGGGGGGCTCCCATACAAATGAAACACAAATTTCTGCATAACTCGACAACTAATCAAGCAAATAGAACAAAATTTGGCATGTGGGTGTTTTCGGTGACAAGAATTTATTCTATGGTAAATTGAAACCCCTCCCCTCTTTATAAGGGAAATTATAACTCCTCTCCTCTTTAAAAGGGGGGGCTTCCATACAAATTTCCTCATAACTCGAGAACTAATCAAGCAAATGGAACCAAATTTGGCATGTGAAGGTTTTCGAGGGCAAGAATATTTTCTATAGTAAATTAGGACCCCTTCCCACTTTAAGAGGGGGGGGCCCTGTACCAAAGAAACACAATTTTCCTCATAACTCGAGAAGTAATTAAGCAAATGGAACCAAATTTGGCATGTGGGTGTTTTTGGAGACAAAAATTTTTTCTATGATGAATTGGAACCCCTCCCCGTTTTAGGAGGGGGGGATCCTATACACATGAAATACAAATTTCCTTATAACTGAAGAACTAATCAAGCAAATGGAACCAAATTTGGCATGTGAAAGTTTTCGAGGGTAAGAATGTTTTCTATGGTAAATAAGGACCCCTCCCCACTTTAAGAAGGGGGGCTTCTATACAAACTAAATACAAATTTCCTCATAAGTCGAGAACTAATCAAGCAAATGGAACCAAATTTGGCATGTGGGTGTTTTTGGAGACAAAATTTTTTTCTATGATGAATTGGGACCCCTCCCCGTTTTAGGAGGGGGGGATCCTATACACATGAAATACAAATTTCCTTATAACTGAAGAACTAATCAAGCAAATGGAACCAAATTTGGCATGTGAAAGTTTTCGAGGGTAAGAATGTTTTCTATAAATGGTAAATAAGGACCCCTCCCCACTTTAAGAAGGGGGGCTTCTATACAAACTAAATACAAATTTCCTCATAAGTCGAGAACTAATCAAGCAAATGGAACAAAATTTGGCACGTGGGTGTTTTTGGAGACAAATTTTTTTTATATGATGAATTGGGACCCCTCCCCACTTTAGGAAGGGGGGCTCCTATACAAATGAAATGCAAATTTCCTCATAACTCGAGAATTAATCAAGCAAATGGAACCAAATTTGGCACATGAAAGTTTCTAGGGCATGAATATTTTCTATGGTGAATTAGGACCCCTCCCAACTTTGGGAGGGGGGGCTCCTATACAAACGAAATACAAATTTCCTAATAACTCGAGAACTAATCAAGCAAATGGAACCAAATTTGGCACGTTGGTGTTTTTGGAGACAAAAATTTTTTCTATGATGAATTGGGACCCCTACCCACTTTAGGAGGGTGTGCTTCTACACAAATGAAATACAAATTTCCTCATAATTCGAGAACTAATCAAGTAAATGGAACCATATTTGGCATGTGGGTGTTTTTGGAGGCAACCATTTTTTCTATGATGAATTAGGACCCCTTACCTTTTTAAGAGGGGGGGCTCTCATACAAACGAAATACAAATTTCCTCATAACTCTAGAACTAATCAAGCAAATGGAACCAAATTTATCATGTGGGTGTTTTTGTAGGCAAGAATATTTTCTATGGAATATTTTCTATGGATTTCCCCACTTTAAGAGCGGGGGGGTGGCTCTTATACAAATGAAAAACAAATTTCCTCATAACTCGAGAACTAATCAAGCAAATGGAGTTTTAGATGGCAGAAATTTTTTCTATGGTGAATTACGACCCCTTCCCCTTTTAAAAGGGGAGCTCCCATACAAATGAAATTCAAATTTCCTTATAACTTGAGAACTAATCAAGCAAATGGAACCAAATTTGGCATGTGGGAGATTTTGGAGTCTTGAATTTATTTTACGATAGTTAGAGACCTCTCACCCCTGTGCTAGGAGGATATGGACTCTCATACAAATAAAACAGAAATTTTTGCGAAAGTCAAAAACTAATCGAACTCGAGAAATTCGAGACTCTTCCATAAAACATTAGTCAATACAAGACCACAAAAACTATCTATAGTAACACTAGATCATTCATTCTATCTATAGTAACACGTGACGGTCGCGAGTGTTGCCGGTGACCCGCCGTCGGAAGCGCCGCCCACTGGGGGGCTTGCAAAACTCGAGATTGTGACAAAGATCATCCGAGATTCATGATTTATGTACAACACAGGTTAATTTGTGGCAATACGAAGTTTGTCGGGTCAGCTAGTATTCAATAAAGCATTAACATTGTTGGGGCACTTGTATACTCTCCTTTCTTGAACGAGATGAAAATACCTTGTCGTAAAATTTCGATACTTGTCGGCAAGTTTCGGGTCCTGGCTGAAACGTCGCTCGATAAAACGAAATTGTTTGACTGGCTTCTCTTTATTATCCCCTAGCTTATTTAATACATCTAGCTTCACTTGCCAGCGAGCACAGTATTGATTGTCTGCGATGCGAATGACGTTGTTCGAAAAATGTTGCTCGCCGAGACTTTCTTGTGATGAAAAGGATGGCATCGTAATATCCTTGCTCACGCTGCTGGATCATTCCATACTTCTGTGACCTGGTACCGTACCAAAGTTGCAGGTCTGAGAGCTGCATCATTGTATAACATTCGTTTTCCCGGAAACAATCCATCCAAAAACAGTGTTAATAAGACAAGGTAAGGTATTGCCTAAAGAAATTCGACCAGCAACTATGAAAAGGTCGAAAAATATTTCTGCTCCTAATACAACGAGTTACAAAAGGATTTAATTTAATTCCTGTCGGGACATATATGGATTCAACCTGGCAAAAGAAAAGGTTTACTTCTCACTGTTCTATGACGTTTCACTTTCAGGACATCAATTTGGACTAGATTCAATGTTTAAAGATGAACTTGTTTAAAAAAAGGGGTAACTTTATACTTCAACAAAATTGTTTACTTTCAGGACATCATATTGGACTAAGTTAAATGTTCAAACGATAATATCGGTTGAAGAAGAGGGGTAGTTTTGCACTCTGGCGTGCTTCCCAAGCACAGATATCAAATTGGTATAGGGTTAAACGTCGTAAAGAATCTTCGACCTGCTGAGATAGGGAGTGTGTCACTTTTTTTTTGCAAGAACCAAAATGCAAGGATTTCTAGTTGGACAAGGCTTCCTTATTTTCAATTTTTCAATAGTGTACACTTACAGATTAATAGCGTTCTTCATGTGGATCAATGCATAGAAAAGGTTCCAATCGATTGATGCAAAAATATTGAAAATCGATCGGGACACCGCTAAGTTATTGCCATTCAAAATCTGACCACTTTTCGAGAAAATTATTTTGGAATGACACCTTATCTCGCCAAACATTGCCGTAAGACGTGGTCCTACTCAAAATGTCTAGCGTGATCGAGTTTCATCTGCATTCGTAGTTCTACGTTAGCATAGCGCTCGTGCCCTTAGGCACAGACCTTCATACTTTTATACATATGAAAATGCTAGTGGGGAGCTTCCATTGCTCTAAAATTCGTAAGAATACGAACGGAATTGAAATCAGAAGTTACGATACAAAATGCAAGTTACGAAACATACATAAGGCACGGGAGGATATTTTCAGCCCATTAAACGATTGCATGTATTTTTTCGGCCTGTGGCCTAGATCTAGTGGAAGAACAGGTGGTTTTTGGCATTTGGCATTTAATAAAAAATAGTAGATTACTTACAGTCTTGAGAAAATAGTTATAACATATTAAAATTGTATGTCGGCAAAATATTTTTATTGGCGAAAGAAAAGGCAAATAGGCTGATTTTAGAAGCATGCTGAAAATATCCTCTCGGACCCTAGTTTCGTAAAAGTATCACAAAAGTGTAAAAATGTTAACACGGGCAAATTTTCCATTTTTGATAAATTTATTATGAATAATTTGAATATAATTAACCATTATTTATTTAAGCGTTTTAGTAAAATACCTGAAAAAATAAGAAACAAAACACTGTATTGTCAGTATTGATACTGAGGAAGATCTCATATCGGGATCGAAATACGTATCTATCATTAGATTACATGGTAGTAGAATTAAAGGATAACATTAATTTTTGTTTTTTATCTTTTAAGTGTCCAAACAAAGGACTGATAGTAACAAGTAATTCATTCAACACACTTACAGGTCTATGAAAAAGGATTCAACGTTGATTCGACAAATCTGACTTGGCGTTCACCTTCTCCTAATCCTCGGCAATTGGAAGCAAAGAAGAAGCAAAACACGAAAGAACTATCACATAAACCGGAGCCTAAAGCTAATACGAATCAAGCGTCAGTTCATTTCGAATGCGACTTGAATGATTTCGTGAACGAAGCAAAGCTTGAGAACGTTGCTGAAGATAAATATAATATGTATGACAACGTAAGCGACAACGGAAGTGAAATAAGCGATGAAGGTTATCGTAGCTTGGGGATCATACATTCACAAGGACCACAAAAACGGGTGCCATTTAACAATCAAACGATAAATAAAGATACTAAAAGTGGAGGTAAGTATTCAATCTGTCCAGCTTTTTACGAGCCATAATGGTGGATGGCATAAGCCGTGTTCGTAATATTTGAACAGCATTTTTGACATTTCCGTAATACATCACACGTTTTCATTCCGCACTTTCCTTTAAAACGTGCGATGTATTACATAAGCATTGTTTAAATATTGCGAACACGGATTATACAGTCTGCCATTATGACTCGTAAAAAGCTGGATACCAGTGGTACGCAGTAATAGGCACAGTGGGGACCAAATCAAATCTTTCTATTAAAGCCCCGAGCTACAATGACTTCTGACTGCTACTGTTCCTAACAAAATATAAATAGGGTACCGTGAAAGCACCAGTCGCCGCGCACTTAGTACGTTGGCTGGTACATAAATGCATGTATAAAAATATTTCTTTTACATATTATTATGCAATATACATTTTCGGTTAGGGTTTTTATCAGGGCCCGGCATCGTCGAAACAAATAAATGAAACTGACTTTCTCTTATCTGCGCTTCACACATAAAGTGACTTGCTTCATTTGTTGAACTGAACGTTTCAAGCAAGCTTCAGTTTAAGTTGGTGGCTTCAGTTTAAGTTTTAATTGACGACGGCAGAAAGTCAGGCACGATTTGTCGACATTGACAAGGTTAACTTTAATTTGCGTTGCATTGTAGGAATTTTTACTTAAATTCAATTCATTTGCATTCATAGTTGCTGGCTTTCTTCTGAATATTTGATAGAAAAGTACAAATGAAAAGTTGAAACCGATAGTCATGACGAAGTGAAACCCGTTTCGCTGACGCTGACTCAAGCTAGTTTGAAACTGAAACGGTGCTGCTTCTGTAGAAACCGAAGCTTCACTGCTTCATTATTGAGTGACGCTAGGCAATTGAAGGTGACGTTGTATGGCCATGGTTTTTATTACGCTTTCAGACAAAAATTTTAAAAACGTCGTTTTGTTGCCCCTAACCAGCTAAACACGACTTCGAGTGCATCATGTACATGTACCAATCCCCGCGCATATAATTTTTCTTCGTTTCCATTGCAGTGCACCAATGCACAGTGGTCCCATTGGTATCAGAACACACGTTTTTTTAATTGCGCCGAAATGGTTGATTACACTGGTTAAGTATGTTCAGAGAAATTTCTCAGCGTTAAAAACTTTTTCATATGGCATGAACGATTATTTGATTAATCCCCTTAAAAGTAAGATAAAAAATTATTTTTTGAACAGTAAGAGATACAACAAAACAATGTTCTACAAAATTTTTGAAAAGATTATTATAAAGAACTTTTCCAAAAAAAGTAACCTTCTAGCTATTATAGTTTTAGAGATAAAGAACAATTTTTGTGGAGACTTTACGAAAATCAATTTTTTGACCACAGTTCTTTCTATAGTATTTATACGCATTTGACATGTTCGGCAAAGATTTTCTAACAGTCAAATTACATACTTTTCTAGAATATAGTAGCTTGCTATCGTCAATATTTGCGGAGAAAATTAAAGTTTTCGTTTAAGAATTATACAATTTTCAACAGCAATAACTCCCAAACATGCAAATATATTCAAGCCATTTATTACCCATGTGAAAGTACAAGAAAAATACTACAAAATGCATAACAAATTAGCTTGACCCTGGCTATCCCTCTACAAAACACTCGCATTGAAAATTGTTACTCGGTTGAATTTAATATGGCGCAGTGTAAACAACGTGTTATCCCGATCAAGTAAGTGTGCAAAATAAATAATGAAAATGTGTAATCCAGCATGGATTATTTGTAGAGATTCAGAAAAAGATTTTCAAAATTCGTTTTCGGATGAAATTTAATTACTGCAGTTCGAGGTGTACAAATTTCGAAGCATATTTGAAGATACTTCATCCTCACTATCGCTGTTACTGTGCATATCAGACCTCGTCAAGTATTATCAGCCCGAAAGCTGCATCATTAAACACGTTTTCTGATGCAGAACTGAAGACAGTAACTTTTTTCGTAAAGTACGGTTGCGATGGAAGATGGAACCGCAGATCTTATAGCGAGTATAGCAAACATTCATTGATGATGATGACACGAAGTCCAACTCAAGCCTTTGTGTCACATCAATTGTTCCCATGAAAGCAGTAACAAATGGAAAGAATATATTCCTAAATCCACATCCATCTTCGACCAGATATGTTTTTTTGAATTAGCCTAATTATATCGTCTTCGACCAGGTATTGCCGGCCGTTGCCAGTTTACAAAGGAAACGACTACACTAACGCTGCAAGAAAAAATTAACATAGATCAGCAAATCGCAAAAATTCATCCTACATCCATTGAATGTAAAGGTAGAACGGTAGTGGTTACGAGCTGATGATGACAATGGTGGTCAAGGACATAAAACAGTTCCGAACTCATCACTCAACTCACACAACTCAATAGAACTGCAATAGAAATTTTTTTACAACTCTTTCCTTCTTTGGGAAATGATAAATGTAACGGAAGAATCCACGAATATTACCCAGTCACGTGACTCATTTATCACATAGGTCGCACTTGCGCCAAATGATTGCATTTTGCCTCAAAATCAAATGCAGGTCGCCAAAAAAAGGGCTTCCATGGATAACCTATTTCCAAAAGGCTTCGCCTTCAAAAAATTTTACGAATCACATTGCGTCGAAAAGGGCTTGTGTTGCGTTGAAGTAGACGGTCAAGCTGAGATGTTCTGGATAAAGATACTCTAGACAAAGATACTCTGAACAGAGAAGAAACGTCAAGCGAAAGTCAAGCTATCAGCTTTCTTGCAGTCGATAATAATTTGCAGTAGGCAAGATCATAAGAATTAAGGTCCTAACACCTTGCATACGGATTTTAATACGCTGCGGAAATTTTACGGAAAATCCATGGAAAAACTCAAATTTCCGCAACGCCTAAAAAGCCGTATGAATTGTGTCGCCGCCTTTAGACTGGCGCTTCCTTTCACGTCAGCTTTTTGATAAATACTGCATAAATCAAGTTGAAAACAAAGTTTAGAACAATGCATTTCTGTTTTGTTAAATTTGACATAAGAAAAAATAATGTCCACGTGGACAAACAGGGGAGGGGGGTGGGGGTTGAGGGAATGTCCACGCTTGTCCAGGAGGGGGACGGGGGGGTTGAAAATTGGTATTTTTCTGTCCACGTGGTATCTGGATGGCCCCAAATTTGGTTCCATTTGATTGATTAGTTCTCGAGATAAGAGGAAATTTGCATTTCATTTGTATAGGAGCCCCCCCCCCCTCTTAAAGTGGGGAAATCCATAGAAAATATTCTTGCCTACAAAAACACCCACATGATAAATATGGTTCCATTTGCTTGATTAGTTCTAGAGTTATGAGGAAATTTGTATTTCGTTTATATGAGAGCCCCACTCTTAAGAAGGTAAGGGGTCCTAATTCATCATAGAAAAAATGGTTGCCTCCAAAAACACCCACATGCCAAATATGGTTCCATTTGCTTGATTAGTTCTCGAATTATGAGGAAATTTGTATTTTATTTGTGTAGAAGCACCCCCTCTTAAAGTTGGGAGGGGTCCTAATTCACCATAGAAAATATTTTTGCCTCCAGAAACCTCCACATGCCAAATTTGGTTCTATTTTCTTGATTAGTTCTCGAGTTATGAGGAAATTTGAATTTCATTTGTATAGGAGCCCCCCCTTCTAAAGTGGGTAGGGGTTCCAATTCATCATAGAAAAAATTTTTGTCTCCAAAAACACCCACGTGCCAAATTTGGTTCCATTTGCTTGATTAATTCTCGAGTTATGAGGAAATTTGTATTTCGTTTGTATAGGAGCCCCCCCTCTTAAAGTTGGGAGGGGTTCTAATTCACCATATAAAATATTCGTGCCCTAGAAAACTTTCACATGCCAAATTTGGTTCCATTTGCTTGGTTAATTCTCGAGTTATGAGGAAATTTGTATTTCATTTGTATAGGAGCCCCCCTTCCTAAAGTGGGGAGGGGTCCCAATTCATCATAGAAAAAATTTTTGTCTCCAAAAACACCCACGTGTCAAATTTGGTTCCATTTGCTTGATTAGTTCTCGAGTTATGAGGAAATTTGTATTTCGCTTGTATAGGAGCCCCCCCTCTTAAAGTAGGGAGGGGTTCTAATGCACCATATAAAATATTCATGCCCTAGAAAACTTTCACATGCCAAATTTGGTTCCATTTGCTTGATTAATTCTCGAGTTATGAGGAAATTTGCATTTCATTTGTATAGGAGCCCCCCTTCCTAAAGTGGGGAGGGGTCCTAATTCATCATAGAAAAAATTTTGTCTCCAAAAACACCCACGTGCCAAATTTGGTTCCATTTGCTTAATTGCTTCTCGAGTTATGAGGAAAATTGTGTTTCTTTGGTACAGGAGCCCCCCCTCTTAAAGTGAGGAGGAGTCCTAATTTACTATAGAAAATATTCTTGCCCTCGAAAACCTTCACATGCCAAATTTGGTTCCATTTGCTTGATTAGTTCTCGAGTTATGAGGAAATTTGTATGGAAGCCCCCCCTTTTAAAGAGGAGAGGAGTTATAATTCCCCTTATAAAGAGGGGAGGGGTCTCAATTTACCATAGAATAAATTCTTGTCACCGAAAACACCCACATGCCAAATTTTGTTCTATTTGCTTGATTAGTTGTCGAGTTATGCAGAAATTTGTGTTTCATTTGTATGGGAGCCCACCCCCTCTTAGTGGGGGGAGGGGTTTCTAACCATCACTAAAACCTTTCCTGGCCCCAAAAGTAGTTTTCGATTCTATAAGGAACATACGGACAGACAGACAGACAGACAGAAATCCTTCTTTATAGGTATAGATTCAACTGCTAATATGTTGTTATAAATTATACTATCATGAACATGTTTTTCAATAGTTCTTTTCAATTATTTGTCCTTTAAAGCAAAATAATATAAAATATATGAAAAATACTTCTATATACATCCAAATGCAAAACAATCCCTCCCTTTAGAAAAACGGTTGTACAATAGAACATTAGAACATTCTCCATAACCTTTTCCTAGTTCTATAAGTAGGGTTTATTTCTAATTCCCGTCGTAGTAAGTAAAGCCATTCTAATTTTCATCATTTGTTGGATGGATTTAATGAATGCTCCAAAAGTTATTGTGCTGATTTGACTAAAACTCACTTGCCTTCCGATCCGTGCACTTTGAATTCACTAAAAAGCGATTCGTAAAGCATATTATTGAAATTGCGCAACTGACTTTATTTCTTAAATTCGTCGTACCGTTTTAAAATCCGTCCATCAAAATTTTTCATCGTCTGAACTAAAAATCACAACAATGTTTACGAAGCTAACGCGCATGTATTTGTGTAGGACGGCATGACAAATGTTATTCTACAAAATTTCTGCAGGTCAGGCAAGTTTTCCTGGCTGTAGAATAACGACAATGTCTTGCGTGAGTTATTTTCATTTATGAATGACGGAAATTAAAACGATTAGTCGACATTTTCTTCTTCATCGCACGAAAAACAGGTAGCAAATTTGGCTGGTAGGACTTCTTTAATGATGAAAAGCATTTAAATAGATTTCAGCTCACTTTGATCTATCGCGTATGATAGACAGCAAACCAAAACATTAGGGAATAACTAGTTTTGCATTGTGTGTCATAAAAATGCTGATATTTTTAATAATTTGTGTTGGATAGGACGGGAATAGGCAATAACAACGAATCAGCAACATACCCTAGATGCTATCTTCCAAAGACCCATGCGCGGCGATAGGATGAGGTAATATTTTAGCTGTACCAAAGGCCGCACACTCGAAAATACCAGCAAAAATGCAACAATGATCAAAATGTGCAGCATTTCATGAAGCAATGTTAAGTTCATTGGCAACCCTGCCTGTAACGTTGAGTAACTGTTTTTAAGCTCCGACTTTTATTTAACTTTTTGCTTGAATTTCGGCCTCCAAATCTCGCGAATATTACTTTGTCGACTAATCGCGAAGTGCTCTTTTGTGAATTTGGTGAAGTTTAAGTGAAGATTGCGTTCAATCACCGAAGTGTATTTTTGTTTTTATTTTGCATCTATAACTGCCACTACCGCTACGCGCATTTTTTCATCTGAAGCGCCATCTGTGAATAAAGAATATAAACCTCAACATCTCCTGTTCGCTGGCCACGCCGTTTGTGCCCAACTATACCAAACTGTAGCTGGTTATTCAATCGCCTTCATTTAGACCACCTGCTTGTAAAAGCTCTTGTAACGATGGATAAAGTTTGCTACGAATGTTCTCATCCCATTAAAAATCTGAACTTGATCAAATGTCATCTATGTGAGCGTATAGCTCACATGAAATGCATTGGCTGGGTGCGATCGAATTTAGACTTCTACAATGAACAAACGAATTTGCTGTGGTTCTGCGCGGACTGCATGAAATCGATTGACAATTTAAAGGCGCAAAATTCGTCAGATACTATTGCTGCTGTTTTGTCGTCTCTCGCTGATTCTGTTAACGACTGTATGAAGGAGGTTAAAAATGATGTTGGTCAAATTGCTACATTAATCGGATCGATTTCGGAAAAGCTTTCAGCGAATTCAACTCCTGCAATTTCATCGGCCAGTCGTAGAACTAAGCGCCCTAGAATCGCTTCACCGAATGATACTCCCAAGCGCTCCGCTGGTTTTTCAAATTTGATAAGTGGCACTAGATCAACTGAAAATTTTCCCAAACTTGTCGATACCGTTCCGCAACCTGTCGCCAAATTTTGGCTGTATCTATCGCGCATTGCGCCTCACGTGTCCGAAGACGAAGTTTCAGCACTTGTGCAGGAATGTGTCACTGGAGCTCAACCGGTTGTGAAAAAACTAGTAAAGAGAGATGCTGATATAAAATCTTTGGCATTTATTTCTTTTAAAATTGGCATTGATGCACATCTAAAAGATACTGCTTTGGATGCTACGAATTGGCCGAAAGGAATTTATTTTCGGCAGTTTGAAGAGCGAAACAAATCATCGGATTTTTGGGAACCGCAGGCTATAAAATTTCCGCGAACGGAAATCATGAATCCAACGCAATCTTCATCAGCACCGCAAAATTGATTTCTCGACCGCCGGTGGATTTTGGGGGCCATCTGGCCCCCAGTTCAGTTAAGTCTTTGCAAATATCTAAATTTCAAAAAAGTCGTGCAGATTTCGTTCCCCATAGCCCCACCAACAGCCGCTGCGATGGTGTCACCCGTCGTAAGCAACTACAACACGTCCCTTCGTCTGAGCAGGATCCTACACATCTACTGTTTTACTATCAGAACACACACGGGTTGAGAAGCAAAATCTCTGAATTTGCACTGGAGGTTTCAGATTCGCTTTACGATTGTATTGTGCTTACCGAATCTTGGCTCGATTCGCAAATCGCATCTGTTGAACTGTTTGGAAGAGATTATATTGTGTATCGCTCGGATCGTACCTCAAAGAATAGCATCAAGGTTAGGGGCGGCGGAGTGGTTATAGCCGTTCGTCGTTCATTGTCGTCCGCACTGCTAGTCGAAGCAATGGATGAATCACTTGAGCAGTTATGGGTAACGATTAACAACAATGGTTCAAATATTGTTTGCGGCGCTATTTATATCCCACCTAGGCTGCTGAATGAAGTCGATATCATTGATCGTCATATTTCGTCGCTAGAAAAAGCTGTTAACTCGACTGATATCAACGACTATATTATGCTGTTTGGCGATTTCAATCGTCCTGGTTTATCTTGGTCGGTGCACCCGCAAAATAGTTACCTTTTCATTGACGCTTTACGATCAACGGTGAATATTGGTAGCTTACATTTATTACATGTACCAGATTAATCCTGTATGTAATCCGAACGGAAGGTTTCTGGATTTAATTTTTGTAAATCAGCAAGCTTTGTCTGCTTGTTCCGTTATGACAGCTCCTGATATCCTTTGCAATGTTGATATTCACCACCCACCACCAGGGTTGCCACATGCACAGATTATTCTGTGTTTAACAGATATTTGAACGAAATCGCCTGTACAGAATCTGTATGCATAGAATACAGATTTTCGCCAAATTACACAGATTAAACAGATTTTTGAACTTTTACATGAGAGTGAAAGAGACGGAAATAGTCAGCAAAATGACTCTCTATCTCTTTCACTCTCATTGTTTTGCATTGGACAGATTTTTGCACAGATATTTTTCCTCGCCGTACAGATTGTCAGATTTTTCCAACAAAAAACACAGAATTATATGTGGCATCCCTGCCCACCACTGATGGTTACGTTTAACTGTATGTTAAAAGCACAATTCATAGACGAATTCGATCCCAATTGTTTTAACTTTCGGCGAGGAAACTATGTTGCAATCAATTCCGCCTTAAGAGGAGTTGACTGGAATTTAATCAGCAGTTGCGATGATCCGGATGAAGCAGTCTCTAGGTTCACCGTAAAAATACAAGATCTTATTCTGCAGCATGTTCCCAGAGTTCGTCCGCGTCCTAAGCCTATCTGGGGAAACAGGCTTCTTACTAGGCTTAATCGCTTACGGAAATCCGCTCTTCGAGCCTATCAGAGAAATCGAAACCCTGTTAATCGATATCGTTTTACCTCGGCAAGCAGAACATATAAAGCACTGAACAGAAATCTGTATAAAAGTTATGTACGTAAAACTGAACGCAACTTACGGTTGAATCCGAAAAGTTTTTGGAGGTTTATTAATTCAAAACGAAATGAGGACGGGCTTCCCTCTAGCATGTTTTTGTCTCACAGCGAGGCGTCGACAAATAGCAGCAAATGCGAATTGTTTGCTGAGCATTTTGCTAGCGTCTTTAATACCAGACGTGCTTCGTTGGACGATATTGCAGCAGCCATGGTACTTATTCCTGACAATGTGGTCACCGCAGAATTATTCGCTGCTACTGAAGAAGAAGTCGCTAAGGCCGTTCGTAATATGAAGCAGTCCTATCGCCCTGGCCCCGATGGCATTCCTGCTGCTTTGCTAAAGAATTGTTACGATGCTTTGAAGTTACCGCTAACTTCTATCTTCAATCTTTCGTTGCAAAGTCATCAATTTCCTTGTAGCTGGAAGGAGGCGTTTATGTTTCCGGTGTTCAAGAAGGGCGATAAACGCAATGTAGAACAGTATCGAGGGATTTCCTGTTTGTGCGCCTGCTCAAAAGTTTTTGAAGCAATTGTCTACGATCGTCTAATGTTCAGCATAAAAAACTACATTTCTACGGCTCAGCACGGATTTTTCCCTGGCAGATCCGTAGCTACCAACTTATTAGAATTTACTTCTTTCTGCTTGCGTAGTATGGATCGAGGACTTCAGGTTGACGCTGTCTATACAGACCTGAAGGCGGCATTTGATCGTGTCGATCATGGAATACTGTGTGCTAAGTGCAACAAACTCGGAGTATCTGTCGCGATGGTAGAATGGTTGGAATCGTACCTGCGGAATCGCAAAATTGCTGTGAAATTGGGTACGTCACAATCCAGTTGGTTTATTAACAATTCAGGGGTTCCACAGGGCAGCATTTTGGGACCCCTACTGTTTTCGTTATTTATCAATGATATCACAAAGCTGTTACCTCACGGTACACGATTATTGTATGCGGACGACACTAAACTCTATCAGGTTATTCAAACTCGTGATGATTGCTCCAGACTTCAAGCTTTAACTAATCTGTTCGCTGACTGGTGCCGACGTAACTACATGACATTAAGCATTTCAAAATGCACTGCGACGAGCTTTCACCGCAAAAAACAGCCTTTGTTATTTGACTACCGTATTGATGGGATATCTCTTCAACGCAAGGAAGTCGTAACTGATCTAGGAGTAATTTTGGACGCTCAACTGACATTTAGGCAGCATTACTCCATGATCATTAGCAAGGCAAATCGTCAGCTAGGTTTAATTTTCAGAATCGGCAAGGAGTTTGACGATCCTGGGACCTTGCGGGCCCTCTATTGCTCGCTGGTACTCTCTATTCTAGAGTCTGCCTGTGTTGTATGGGACCCGTATTATGACATTTGGGTGCAGGGTATTGAGCGTGTACAAAAACATTTCATCAGACGTATCTGTCGTACACTGCCATGGAGAAATCCTGAGAGCTTGCCATCATATGAAGACCTCTGCTTGCTAATAGGAATCAAACCCCTCGAACAGCGACGAAAGCATATCATGTCTCAAATGGCCCACAAAATTCTAACCGGTGGCTACGACTGTCCTAATATCCTCGCTATGTTGCAAATGCATTGTCCTTTGCGCCCGCAACGTCATCAACATCTTCTACGCTTAAACGTTTATCGTACGAATTACGGCCAACATGAACCCATCCATCGTCTGGCAGTGGCTTACAATCAAAGTGATATTAGTTTTAACTTTTAATATGTGTATACTGCTGTTTTTCGTTTATTTTAAATTATTGTAATTTGTTATTCTTATCCATTTAAGTTATTGTAAAGTTTTGATTAGCTGATAAGTTTTATTACTTTATAACCTTCTGTGAAAAGATGCAGGGTTTTTATGCCGGCTTGAAACTGTCATTTGTGCATTTCAAGGTGGCTTTTCCCTGCCAGATTTTAATATTCATTAAGACAACCTATGTCGGATGAAATAATCAATAAATAACAAATAACAAATAATAACTTCTCGTTTCCGTTTTGTGGAATATTTTTGCTGCGCGTCCCAAGAAACTCTTAAATTCAAGAATGCACTTTTTTAGTTTGTCAGCTAACAAATTTGCAAAGATGGCGTCTTGTAGTATCACCCGCTTGAATTTATTTTTTCTTTGCTTCTTCAAGCGTCGCCTGGTTATCTATTTTGCTTTAACATAAACAGAAAAAGTGTAACAACAGAACTGTATGCATAAAATTATATGTTTTTATCTTAATTTTAAGTAATTAATGAAAATATTGCCGGGTGCGCGGCCACTGGAACTGCGCGCGCCTGGTACTTTCACGGTAACCAACTTATTTTGGACCCCATCAGCGGCTGTACATCATTTGGACATATCCATTTGTGTCCAAAATAGCTTGGCAAGCGCTTCGTGGTTACCCCTACTAATTTTGCTGACTTTTCAGTAATTTTGAGCTAATTGCGGACTTTTAAAGAGATCCGTACAGCCCAAAGAAAGGAATATCATCTTTGATTCGAAAACTGGTCACAACTCAGTGCAAGAGTGACTATAGAGCTTTCTGACAGCTCAAGCACCCGCATTAGCGAACATGAAATACGCGTGTATATACATGATGTTTACCTCATTTTGGGGAACAGCTGATGCTGGAGGAATAAACCGAAAAATAGCGATTACTAGTTGTGTTTCTCCGTTTGTCACACTGCAGAGCACATATTTCGCTCAAATTTTTCATCTTGTTCCAAATTCAAGCTCATATTTTCAAAAATTTGCTGGTATTTAAGCCAGCGGAAGACGAAATTCATTCTGTACCTTGGTGACAAAAGAATGCATCTCTTTTGTTTACTGTCGTTGTTTGCCTCATTTTCAAGCACCAATACACACATAACAGGAAAGCTCTATAGCAGAGTGGCGACATATCATCCTAAATGTATGCAAAGGAGATTCTTTTTCTCTTTTCCGCACATGCGATTGATAGGTCGGCTGCTCGATTGGAATGACACTGAGAGGTAATTGTCATTAAAATTTCGACAGTGGAACTACTCTATATATAGTCACTCTACTCAGTGCATATATTAAGGACCTTTTAACTTAAAGTCATTCGGGTTTTTGATTTTGTTAAATTGTTTTCAAATGCATAAACTTTTGAGAATTTTACGTATGCAATGTTACTACTTTGATAAATGTTACATACAACGCATGTAGCATGTATATTAGAGTGTCCCAAAATAGTGCGATGTCAGAAAACACGGGGGCTCACGCCTCAAATGATAGCTTAGGGTGTCACAACAAAACTTTTATATGACGGCAACATTGGTTGCCGCGATTTAGGGGTCGCACATTTGAGTTTTATGAAAAAATGGCATTTTTCAGGAGTAAATTCAAAAAAATATTTTTAGAAATGTTATAATAGGGGAAACAAGATACTTAACATTTTTTTCACAATCATTAGGATCTGATACATTCATAAAAAGTTATAGTGGCATGTCTGGAGTCATATTTGGTTACAAAAATTTATTGAATTTGGCAAAAATTTGAAATTTTCGAAATTTCATTTAAATAAACGTCGAAACAGGGTATCGAACAGTGTCTCAGAGCAACGTAGCTATACTGTATAGATGGAAAATTTTATGACGAATAACTTTGCCGAAGAAAAAAGGACGTATCTTTAAATCTCGCTGAGATATTCATCGTTTTCTGAAGGTGGAACAAAACACATTTCTGTAATTTTCAAATTATAGCAGTTTCATGTGAAAGAGGTAAACGAAAAAACTTTAACTATTTAGTATAAACGTCACTTACGTTTTTGATAAGAGGAAACATGCACCTTCCAAAGAATTTGGCACCATTTAGGCTCAAGAATCACTTCTAAAAAGGGCGTATTTATTTTAATAGGTACTATGTTTGAGAAATTGTATCTCCTGAAACTAGGTTTGCTCCATAATGAAGCCCAAGCGTGAGTTTTTGAAAATTGAGTTTTAAACATGAAAAAATAAACACTGAAGAAAAATTCACTATGCTCTAAAGTCAGGAAAAAATGTAAAATTAAAATATACAGGAAATGGTAACTTCGGTTTTTTTGGAAAAATAGTGGTGATTTGATGCATTTTGAGACTTTTTCTGAAATGGTGCAACATTTATCAAAGAATTTTGTAGAACAACGACTTTTATGAATATTTTGTAAACTAAGATTATTATTATATTTCTTATTATTATTCTTATATTTCTCGTTATACATATATGTAATTTGAATTTGAAGAACAACTTCGTTAGTGCTTGACAACACGTGTTCAAAATAATAATTAGCTTCTAAATGCAGCCGTATTTAAGATATTTGGAAAAAAAAGTTTAATACATTTTATTTTTTTATTTTAAACGTGCCCTTTTCATATGTTATCCGCGTTATGTTACCATGTTAGCAATTAGAATAAACATTACTAGAATTAATATTTGTCTGAATATACCTTGCTGATTCTACCATCATCTACTGATAGTACAAAAAGTGTCAAAAAAAATTCCCAGATTTATTTTTTCAGGTTTAAAAATCAATTTTCAAAAACTCACGCTAAGGCTTTATTTTGGAGCAACCCTAGTTTCGGGAGATACGATTTTTCAAACATGGTACCTATTAAAATACATACGCCCTTTTTAAAAATGATTCTTGAGCCTAAATGGTGCTAAATTCTGTGGAAGGTGCATATTTCTTCCTATCAAACACATAGGTAACGTTTGGAAGAAATACTTCAAGTTGTATCATTTACCTTTTTCACGTGGAACTGCTAAAATTTAAAAATTGCGAAAATATGTTTGGTCCCGCCTTCAGAAAAACGTGAATACCTCAGCGAGATTTGAACATACGTCCATACTTTCATCGGCAAAGTTGTTCGTCATAAAATTTCCCATCTATACAGTATACGTACGTTAGTCTGAGATACTGTTCGATACCCTGTTTTGACGTTTATTTAAATGAAATTTCGAAAATTTTAAATTTTTGCCAAATTCAATAAATTTTTGTAACCAAATATGACTCCAGACATGCCACTATAACTTTTTTATGAATGTATTAGATCCCAATGATGGTGAAAAAAAATAGTTAAGTACCTTTTTTCACCTACTTTAACATTTCTAAAAATATTTTTCTGAATTTACTCCTGAAAAATGCCATTTTTTCATAAAACTCAAATGTGCGACCCTTAAATCGCGGCAACCAATGTTGATGTCATATTAAAGTTTTGTTGTGACACCCTAAGCTATCATTTGAGGGGTGAGCCCCCGGGTTTTCTGACATAGTGCTATTTTGGGACACTCTAATGTATATATGTTGCATATATTATTGTTATTATTATTGGTCTTTATTATTCGTAACTTAAGACAGTGTCTTGTAATGTCACATCGTGTAAAAGGTAGAATGAGTGTCACGTAAACTATTAAAAAAAATTCTACTGTACGTTTTTTAACATTAATCATAAAGCTCATTGATTGAAGTGCTCAATACATTTCCTCTTAAATGCGGTATGAGATATTTCCAAAGTTAAGTCATTTGGCAAACAGTTCCAATAGGATACACCTCTGACGAAAAAGGTATCACTGTATTTTGAGGTGTTATGGCGACGTAGAACGAATTTGCGGCATCGAGTACTCCTGAAAGGCTGAAGTTTGTTGAGGAAATAGCCTGGTTCCTTGTTATCAATTAGCTTGTGTAAAAATAAACAGCATCTCATACGCCCATAGTTTTCGAAAGGACATCCAATTAACAGTTTATGTAAGTGGGACACACTAGAGAGTCGACTGAGGCCAAAAACAAAACGAGCGCACATATTTAAAGCTACTCTCAATTTAGATAAAATTGACGCAGATGCCTCCGAGAGTAGAAAGTCACAAGCAACAAAGTACGGAAGGATTAAGCTTTTAAAAAGTTTCAATTTTATAATGGAGCTGCAATTCATAGCGGTTTTATGCAGGGATCGTAAAGCAGCATGTATTTTGCCACATTGTTTAAATAGGTATTTATCCCATTCCAAATTACTCTGGATGGTAAATCCAAGACTATTAGCACTATCGACAAAATTAATTTTTACATCGTTAAGTTTCAATATAGGTTTTTGACTAATATGACACGTATTCCTAGTAATGAATAAAGCGTTAGTTTTGGATATATTCAGAGATAGTCTGTTGGTAGCGCACCACTCTTTAACCCTGGTAAGGTCGAAGTTTACTTTAGCCGCCACGTCGCAAGAAGACATGCACTCACAACTGAAGTATAGCTGCACATCATCAGCAAAAAGGTGTACTGTGCAGAACTTTAGTGTATCAGGAAGGTCATTAATGTACATTGAAAATAATAGTGGTCCTAATATAGATCCTTGAGGCACTCCCGATGTTATACAGATATCTCTAGAATACGAACCGTCGTTAAAAACCCTTTGACTTCTTCCGGTAAGGTATGAATGAATAAGACTTGATGCATGGTTTGAGAAATTGAAATTAGCTTGGAGCTTCGTGCATAAAATATTGTGAGAGATCGTGTCAAAAGCCTTGGAGAAATCTAGCAAAATCAATACAACTGGCCTGCCGCCATCAATAGCAATAGCAACATTATCTAGGACCTTAAGCATAACAGTCTTTGTACTGTGTTTGGCCCGATAACCTGATTGGAATTGCGATAAGAAATTGTAACGTCGAACGTGGTCGCTGATTTGAATCTTCAAGATCTTTTCAAGAATTTTTGATAGTGCACACAGAATGCTGATTGGTCGGAGATCTTGTAAGGAACTCGAGTTAGTTTTCTTTTTAATGGGAATTACTTTAGAATTTTTCCACTGGCGTGGGAAATTTCCTGTGTTGATGATGCTGTTAAAAATGTGTGTAATAGGCTTAGTTACCAAGGGGCAAATGGATTTTAAGAATTTGGAAGGCAATTCATCGGGGCCGACAGCATTGGATTTCATATGGTACATTGCACTCAACACATCTATTTCACTGATACGCTGAAAATTAAATGAATTCTGAGATGTTTCAGTTGGGCAGTAAATATCAGACGAATTGGAAAAATGACTACCAAAGCTGTCATTAATTTCATCAGCGGAAAATGGAATGGTAGTATGCGCTTTGTAATCTTGGATGCCTGCATTTTTTAACCTTTTCCATAACTCTTTAGGCGGCAAACGCGAATGGAGGTGTGAGTCTAAGTATTGCTCTTTGGCCTTGCGTTTTAAAAAGGTTACTCTATTGCGGAGCCTTTTGAAAAGAACGTGGTCGCTATCGTCTCGAGAAATTTTCCATGTTCGATATGCCAAATCTCGATCAACCATAGCTTTTCGAATTGTATTATTGTACCAGGGATTAGAATAATGTTTCGTCGAGTGTAATCGTACGGGAACAAATGAATCATGGAGGGCTTTCATGTTAAAAGTGAAAAAGTCTAGCAAGTCATCAGTGTTATTCGTCCTGTAAAAAACAGGCCAGTCAAGAGTATTAAAAATATTAACAAGTCCTTCGACGTTCATACGTTCATAATCGTAGTATTGTGTAATTTTGGGACAAGGATGAAAATCGAAATCTAACGAGGCAAAAATTAGATCATGTTTTGATAATACTGGGACATCCACTTGATTGAAGCGCAATACGTTCCTCTTGTTGTTGGTGATCATTAGGTCGATTTGAGAAGAACCGAACCGGTGAAAAAAAGTTGGCTCGCAGCCTATACTGTATAAAGCGTAAGCTGCTAAAAAATCGTTGAAATGCTTAGTTTTTGTAGCCCTGGGTTCTTGTAAATTCGTGTTGAAGTCACCAAGAATGTAGATATTATTGTAACTAGAGCCAAACTGACATAATAGATTATCTAGAATCGATGAGCAATCATACTCCGGAGGGTTATAAATAGCAACTAATAATATTTTGGAGGAATGAAGTGAAACCTCTAGCGCAATAAATTCGGTAATAGTTTGTTGGCGATCAGATTTACTAATAATTTTGAAGTTAATTTCATTTCTGATATAAATCAATATTCCGCCTCCTAATTTCCCAACTCGGTCGTGTCTAGCTATGTTATAACCATTGATAATTATCGAACTATCACAAGTCTTCTCATTCAGCCACGTCTCACTTACGCAAACAATATCTATTTTAGAAACAGCAATTATCTCCTTAAGTTCTTCAAGTTTACAGAAATTCCGCGCACAAATACTTTGGCTATTGACACAGCATAGCGATAACTTTCCAGGAATAAGTGCCGATTTCATAACCGTACCTGGTGTACACCATCTCGCAGAGGTGTGATTACCATTGTAACTAGCCATAGGAATGTGTAACGCACAAGTAAGAGAAAAAACGTATTGAGCACTTATATAATACAATCTTCATCAAACTAACATATTGTTCCATTTTCCAAAACACAAAATAAAAACATAAAATGTGACGCAATTATGAATTCGTCTTGAAAAATATTCACTCAGATTGTTAATTCAAAAATGCAACAGTCTTCTGTCCTTCCTTCAGTGATTTGTTAAATTATAGCATTCATCGTCACGGGCAGCAACAGCACCAGCAAGCAGCATCGGTATCCAAACAGCAACAACAGCATTCCTCGAATATAGCATGTATACATGAAAAATCGAATGATTACAAGCATAAATACATGCTACTATCACTACAAAGAGACTTACGTAGTCCTGCGTCACCTATATATGCGGTCGTGTCTTGTACACAACCCCTCTGATTTTTCATTACATTCCATGAAAAGTACGCCGAGAAGACCGAAACGATTTATGCTAAAATATAACTTTTATAAGCGACAGCGCGCTTTCGATGGTTCAATTTTCCTTGCAATCAGCAATAATATTTTTTTATATAGGATACCGGTGGGTATTTTCAGCCCATTAAGCAGTAGTCTGAATAATATTCAGGAATTATTGTACCTTGCAACAATTTTACGAGTCCTACGCAAATTCGTTTTTTAATAATAATTATCCTGTACATACTAAATACATTAAAAATGTGCTCGTCAAGCAAGGAGGAGTGCAGTGGGGAGGCAATGACGAAAAACGACGAAAATGGTTCAAATTGCTAAATTGCAAGCATGTGTGGTAAACGCAGAAAATAACCACGCTAATAATTTTCGCGTAGGACTCTAAATAGGTGGAAACTCCGCAATACGTTGAAACTATATTTATTCGAGACAAGATTTTTATACCAAATGATAGAATAACATTTACTGAATATCGGAGTGCATTTTGGTCTCAATGAAACGCTACTGAATTCGAGTTATAGTCGCGAGAAATGAAGAAATTGCTGCGGATATTTTAGGCCCATTTTCTATACTGGTGTCTGTGTTGTTTTAATATCCGGCTGGACGAAATAGACTGCATGATACAAACCATAACAGTTATGAAGCAATTCACCGAATAATTCAATAGGTGGTACTGCGCGTACGCTCACCATAATTTCTTAGCTGCACAATTAACAATATAACTAATTTTTGGCATATTGTGATAACGGATAGCGTGTTGGTATTGCCTACATACCGGCTCATTGAAGATAACTAGTTTTGCAGTGACAACAGTTCTGGCGCTATTGTTCATCAAATCGGTCGTATACACTATCACCAGAAGCAAGTGGTTGTACCTCAAAAACTAGCTATGTCAACACGATAGAAGAGTTTCAGGCGCATCTGGCTGGCATATTTGTAGTAGTGTAAATAGAGCACTACAAGCTGATATTAAAAACAAAATGCTGCAAATTGCTAGTGAATGAAAATTGATTTATATTTTCATATCAGAGGGGGATTTTTGTGTTCCTGCGTGAAAAAAAGAAGTAGAATTGTTCCGTGATACCGTATTTACAGCTTAATTTCTAGAATAAGTAAACGTGATCATAATTGCGTGTTTTTTTCAAACCATCATCAAGAGCGGATACGCGTAAGCGATTGCTTCTATTTTTTCGACCCAATTACGTGCTAGTGGAGAAACAGTGGTTTTGACGTTTATTGAACAAAAATTAGCAAATTACTGACATTTTTATGAAAATAGTCAGTGTTGGGCACAATTTCGCTAATTCGCTAAATCGCTTGTTAGTGGCGCTAAATTCTGCTTAGCAAGTTAGCGTTTTCGCTAAATTTGGAATACGTTAGCGTCGCTAAAAATAAACCCTTGAAATCGCTAAACACTAAATCGCTAAAGCTGCATGAAAATTGTGAAATTATTCAAACTTTACCTCGTCATTTTGACGTAGGACTACGTCTTTCAGGAAGGTAGCTGGTATAGGGTGTCATTCCAAAATATCTTCCTCGAAAAGTGGTCAGGTTTTGAACGCTAATAGCTTAGTGGTTTCCCAAACGATTTTCAATATTCTTACACCAACCGATTGGAAAATCTTCTAAGAATTGACCCAAAGGAAGAAAAGTATGGATTCTTGATGTTGAACTATTGAAAAATTGAAAATAATGAACATATGTTTTACCAAAATTCTCGCTTCGTGATTGGATGAAAGATTCTTTACGATGATCTAAACCTATACCAATTTGATATCTGTGCTTGGGAAGTAAGCCAAAACAAGTGACAAGAAGTTTTCTCATTTCAACAAGATTTCTTAACACCGCGATTAAACCTAGACCATTTTGATGTCCTTGCTTGGGCAGTACGCCAGAAAGAGTGACAAAGCCCCCTCGCGCCAACAGATTTCTTCCGAACGCGGTTAGACCTAGTCCAATTTGATGTCTGTGTTAGGGAAGTGTGCCAGAAAAAATGACACAAGTTCGTTGTCCCAACAGATAACAAATTCTTTACTGCGAGACAATTAATCCTAGGCGAATTTGATATCTGTGTTGGAAAAATGTGCTACAGCTGTAGTGTTCGGTTATAATATGACTCTGTATGAATACACATGCTTGCCGTTTCATTAGAAGTGTAGTGAAAAGATGTGCTGTTGATAAAATAGGATTGAATTGATAAAATCCCTTCAACGTTGGGGAACCATGGGTAATAAAAACAATCTTTAATTTCTGTAAGGTAGTAGAAAAGCAATAGTTTGTGTTCTTGATTTTGTTAGTGCTATCTATTAGTGCTAACTATTTTGGCAACACGGTAAATGGCCTATTTGTTGTGATTTTACGTTCCCGTTAAAATTTCAATTAATTAGTGTAAAACTGTTTGCATTAATATTATAAATCGACTGGCTTGTAGCCTAGTGCTTATTCTGTGAATTTATCGTCTCGGCCGAGTCAAATAGTGGCAGCTATTAAGTGATTTCTTCGTGCTAATTATCTGGTCTAATCGACAAACAACACAATAGTCTGAGTGGTTGCCGACGCTAGCGATCGCCCGCTAGGGCAAAAGCAGTTTGCGGTTCTGCTAAGCAATGACTTCGGTAACTTGCGGGGCCTGTGCTCTGAAGATAACTGCAGAAAATGACCGAGTTTACTGTTATGGTGGTTGTGACCAAATATTACACGTTAGTTACTCTGATTTGAAATCTTCGGCAATCACTGCGTTGAGCGAAAATGTTTCACTAAAATTCGTTTGCTTCAACTGCCGTAAAAAAACAGCTGAGCCTAAGTGACATCCAGAAAAAATGCAACAAATTGCTCGACGCACTGAATAACTTGACCAAAGCGAATGAGAATCTTCCTCAACAGATATCTGCTGGTATCATTGAAAGTACAATGAATCTGCTTGAAAACAAGATGAACGACCTTGAGTGTAAAATTTTCGATCGAATCACCGACAGATTGGATGTTCTTGTGAGGAATAACATAACTGCCACTGACACTGTCAACAACAAAACAGCTCAGCGCTCATACGCAACCATTGCTCGGTCTAACTTAACTCAACCATAAGCAGCACCGAAGCGAAAAGCGGATAGCACGCCCGCTTGTGACCAACCGTGCAAGAAAAAGTCTGGCCAGGACCTAACCTCGCAGACTGAAACTGGGTTACTTCGCTCTAGGAAGCGCCGCATTGCATGCACAACTGACGTTGACAAGCATCTTCCAACAAACTGCACTTCTTTTTCGCAACCATGCCCCGACGAGTCTGTTACAAAACCTAAATCCATTATTCGCCTAGAACAATCAGTGCTTATTAAGCCTAAAACAAGTCAAAGTCCTGACACAACCAAAAACGACGTTTGTAAACAGCTTGATCCAGTTTCGCTTGCTATCAAAGAAGTTTACTTTAAGCCTTCTGGTGAAGCCGTGCTAAGATGTAACACGGCTGAATCGTCATGCAAACTCTTAGAAACTGCAAAAAAATCGCTTGGTGAAAAGTACGATGCTGAAATACAAAAAGCTTTAAAACCAAGATTGCTAATTTTCAGATTCACGGATGAAATAATCGAAGCCAATCTATTAACGCAATTACGAAAGTAAAATGATCTGCCCGACAATGCAGATATAAAAGTTGTGAGAACGAATGCCAATTCCGCAATTATTAAATCCGACGCCAAAACGTTTGAAAGATTGATTAATCTTCGCCGTGTGAATATTGGATGGGAGAGATGCCGAGTCCGGGAACATTTAGACGTAATGCGCTGTTACCGCTGTTCTGAATATGGGCATATAGCATCATCATGTACTAAGCCTGTATGCTGTCCTAAGTGCGCTGAAGGTCACGAACGAAAAGATTGTACCTCTGTCTCTGAAAAATGCGTTAATTGTACCAATGCGAATTTAACCAAAAATCTAAATAATGATGTGCTGCTTGACGCTAACCATCCCGCATGGAGCCCGTTGTGCCCGATACACCAGCAAAGAATTAAACGAAAGCGACAAGGAATTGACTACTCTTTGTAGCAATCACACTCTATATTGTGTTCCGCATGCGACGGAGGCTCATGTATTTCCTCAGCGACCACTCCTGTTCTGTCAGGTAAAAACATTTACAGTATATGCCCTGTCGAAGTTAGGAAAGATTCTGCACCCGATGTCAAAGTCCCTAAATTCCAGTCTGATGAATTGATGCCAGTGAAAATCACTCTAAACGACTGCTGCACACGTGAGAAATCTCCGAATGATTACACTACTCCGCACCGCACCCAAGACGATCAGCTGCTGTATGGAAACGATGAGTCAGATGAATTCCCTGCTCTGACAGGTAACGATTTATATAGTATATGTTCTTCCGGAGCTAGGCTGGATTCTGCACTCTTTTTAAATGATGCAAACTTTCAGCCCAACGCACACTGCCCTGTGCCGGCCGCGGACACATCAGCTGATCTCACTCCGACCGACAGCGTACGAGCTACGACCCAATACACCGATCACGAACGTTACGTTAGTGTATACACACAGAACGTGAGAGGTTTGCGTACTAGAGTAGATGAGTTTTTCGTCGCAGTATCTGATGCTCAGTATGATGTCATAGTACTCACTGAAACCTCATATCATATCACCAGTCCAACCATCAGATGCGGCTGAACAGCTATGGGTTAAAATTATCGGTTTTGGTAGAGTCATCTGTCTTGGTGTTGTGTACATTAGTCCTGACTTGGCCAGCAACGTGCTCTCAATAGATGCACACATCGAGTCTGCTTTGCAACAAACAAATTCTCTGGAAACAAATGACATCCACATCGTGCTTGGCGACTATAATCAACCAAATTTATCATGGATCAGATGCCTGCGTGGATTTGCTTTCCCAGATCCCGCTTCGTCTGCATTTTCCCTTGCAAGTGCAGCCCTCATCGATGGGTTTGCCTTAATTGGTATGAAACAAATGAATACGGTTGTCAATAGCAGTAATCGTACGCTGGATTTGGTATTTATGAACGATGAAGCTAAAGACGTGTGTAGCTTATCCGAGGCAGTCGAACCGATAATTACAGCTGATCGATTCCACCCCCCGCTTCTCGTTACGTTGCGCATTACGCTCCCCGTATCACTCGAACCGGTTGCGGGTACGAGTGTATTCAATTTTCGCAAGGCTGATTACGTCGCACTGAACTGTTCATTACAGAATGCGAATTGGGCAGAATTTTGCGACATTGAAAACGTGGACCATGCCGTCGACCATTTTAACGAAATGTTAAAAAGCTTGTTTTATCTTCATGTTCCTGCACCTCGGCCATGTATGAAGCCACCGTGGTTCAACTGCAGACTTCGATTTTTAAAACGGCAAAGATCGGTTGCTTTGAGAAGGTATACTAACAGGCGTAATCCCGTGACGAAGCGCGCTTCCAACTTGGTAAGCAGTGAGTATAGGGCTTATAACCGACATCGGTATTCATGCTTTGTAAAGCGTACCCAGGACGACTTAAGAAAAAATCCAAAGCGATTCTGGTCGTTTGTCAATGATAAGCGAAAACAAAATGGACTCCCATCTAGTATGTTCCTCGGGGATTCGGTGTCTGATAACCTTCAAACCACATGCGACATGTTTGCTAGACACTTATCCATCGTGTTTTGCTCAACTTCAGCTCCTTCTTCTCAAATTGACGAAGCAATGTGTAATGTTCCGGAAAATATTTTAGATTTTGGACCTCTCCAGTTTTCTATAGGTGACATAGAGGCTGGCCTTTCGAAACTGAAAACAGGTTTTAGCGTCGGTCCTGATGGAATTCCATCAGCTGTTCTCAAAAAATGCGCTGAAGCACTATGCAAACCACTGCAGAAGATTTGCAATATGTCACTTGAACAAAACAAGTTTCCGGAGTCCTGGAAAAGCTCCTATATTTTTCCAATATAAATATAAATATAGGACCTTTTATAAATATTCCAATATAAAAAAGGGGATAAGCGCAACATAGCAAACTACCGAGGTATCACTTTTTTATGTGCAGGATCGAAACTGTTGGAAATCATCGTTGGTGAGATGCTGTTCAGCAAAGTCAAATTCTATATCTCAACGGAGCAACATGGCTTTTTTCCCAAAAGGTCAATTAATACAAACCTGCTGCAGTTTTGTTCGTTCTGCATTCGCCAAATAGAAGACGCAGCGCAAGTAGACACAGTATATACTGATCTTAAAGCTGCTTTTGACCGCATTGACCACCAAGTTTTGCTTCGGAAACTGAAACGTTTAGGAGCTTCTAATGACTTTGTCTGCTGGCTTCAGACGTACCTAACAAATCGACAACTCTCAGTTAAATTAGGTTCTAATGAGTCGTACTGCTTTTGTAATCAATCCGAAGTGCCACAAGGAAGCAACCTAGGACCATTGCTATTTACTATATTTTTTAATGACGTTTGCACTGTGATCGCTCCGAGTAGCAAGCTACTGTACGCTGATGATCTAAAGATATTTCTCTCTGTACGATCTGTTGAGGACTGTAAGCTACTGCAGTGCTATATTGACCAATTAACAAAGTGGTGTTGCCTAAATAACCTGACCATCAGTATTTCCAAGTGCACTGTCATCACCTTCACTCGAAGCAAAACACCTATTGTATATAATTATAAAATCGACGAGTCTAGTCTTGAACGGGCCAGCGTTGTTAAGGACCTAGGAGTCGACCTGGATACTAAAATGACTTTCAACAACCATTACTCAAACATCATTTCAAAAGCGAATCGCAATCTGGGTTTTATCATGCGCATGGCCAAGGGCAAGGACTTCCGTGATCCATATTGTTTGCGAACTCTCTACTTTTCGTTGGTGCGCTCTATTCTCGAGACGGCTTCCGTGGTATGGAGTCCATTCACTCATATTTGGTCAGCAAGAATCGAAGCCGTGCAACGGAGATTTTTAGACACGCGTTAAGACATCTCCCGTGGTCCGACTATCAAAATCAAAATCAAAATCAAATTTATAAAAATGAGAACCGCTGTAAACTGCTAAATATGGAAACCCTACGTAAAAGGAGAAACGTATCCAGAGCCGTTTTTGTAGCTCAACTTCTGAAATGGGAGATAGATGCACCTGAACTTCTGGGTATGATAGACATAAATGTTATACCTCGGGCACTTAGATCCCGAGGATTTCTTCGGCCGGCTTTTCATCGTACATAATACGGACAACACGAACCAATTCAGGCAATGTGCTGTTTATTTAATGACGCATATGAACAATTTGACTTTTCTATATCGACGAGTACATTTAAGAATAGGATAAGGGCTAATGCATTTTAATGTAAAATTTATGTTTTATATTTATTTAAGTTTGTGCTTATGTATGTTACTATTTTAACCTAAAAGATAATGGGTTTTTATGCCGATTTGAGAATGGGCAAAATCTCAACTCAAATCGGCTTTTCCCATTCATATTTGAAATCTTCATTTAGACTCTAGATCCGATGGAGAAAACAATAAATAAACAATAAACAATAAAAAAAACAATAAACAATAAATTGTTTCCAAACGCACATAGAAATAACTCTGAAATCTTTTGAGGATTGAACGTATGCAATGTTACTACTTTGATAAATGTTACATACATGTTGTATGCGGTTAAATCACCAAAATAATAGTATTACTGTCTGGTGAATGACAGAGGGAATATCATGTATATCGAGAGGTACACTCACCTTTTCCAGACAAGTCGAATTCAAACGAGTTCTAATTGAATCGAAATTTGATTTCCGGCAATAATAACATAAGAAACAGCCACTAATAGAGCATGCAATATGGAACTGAAGCACGAATATTTCTGGATAATAGATACACTGAGAATATAATTTCGTATTTTGTTTGAAAAAATATTCGTAAAACTTTATTCGTAGCTGGTACAAATAATTTCATACCATTTAAAAACTTTCGTAGGCTTATTGTTTACCGCAAATGTTGCTATTACGAATGGTTCGTATTTTTTACGAGAGCACATTCGTAGCTGTCTTGCATCAAGACCCATTTGATGCACGGTTGTTGTCTGGCATCATTATCGACGAAAACGGGATGCGAAGATTGTATGAAGAGAAAATAGACTTGTGCAATTATGTCCGTCTTGGTACGCAGTAGCTGTGGTTCTGTGGTTTGCGGCGTCGTCGGCTGTTCGTAAAGAAGTATGACAAAACGAGCTCAGTTCGATTCCCGATAAAATCAGCTTTTTTCAGAGATAATAAAGATTTCGCTATTTTTCGATAGGTATCGGTAATGTAGCATACTGACACCTATCGGAAAATAGTGAAATCTAGTATTATTTTTATCGACAGCCTTTTCGTGCATTCGTAAAATCCACAAACCATTTTGTAAAATGCAATGATTCATACGAATATAGCTTTGTTACTATGTACAAAACATTCAGGATTGATTTTACGAATCTAGTTCGTGGTAGAAAACAACGAAAGAATTCGTACAGCAAACGCTCGTTTTCGTACTATAAACCAAGTTTTATTATCAGTGTACTAAGTTTCTAAGTTTCTTTCTTTAAGAACAAACAAGTTGTGGTCATAACGTATGCATTACAAAAATAAACAAAATACGGACCGCGATTAAAAGAACTTCTTTGGGAAATGGCGTAAGCATAAGCATAAGCATAGGATACCGCCCGTGTGCTGCTACTCCGTTATTGACCAGGACCGATGAAAATTGCAAAATGATGGCTGGAAAGAGCATGCTTGGGACAGCACGCTATTCCTCATTGTGCAACCTTATCAGGTCCCTGCATGCTGATCAATACCGACGCCGGCCACGTCCGAATGCGGGTCCTGGTGGGATGGGAAGGAATGTTAGTCCAATACTTGTTGCTACTAAAGACCAGGGAATCCTCTGCATCTTCACAAGTATTTCGGGAAAGGAATTGTTGTTAGTAGATGGGGGGAGTTATATGAGACTAACCTGACTATTCAAAAATTTTCTGGTAAAGCCAGTAATTACGAAAATTAAGATACCTTTAAAAAATACCTTTTAATAAATTTAATATAATGCCATTGGTGCTCATATACAACCATAATTTGATAATTTATATCTAAAAATATTATGCACATGCGAGATTTAAAATGACTCGAAAAACTTCTTTGGGAAATGGCGTATGTAGTCAAACTAAAATCGTAACAAATTTTTAGTTACTCTCCGACGGTTCGCTTTTTATTTTTAAAGCTTTTTCAAGGAAGATGGAAAGAACTACAAAAGGTTTCCTTAACCCTCTAGTGCCCAAATTTTTGATTTGCTTGAAAAATTTTTAAAATGCTCATTTCGTGGCCAGAATAATGGACAAAATATTCTCTAATTAATAATTTCAGGAATAGTTTGATTATTTATAAAAATTCGTAACCCGCCAATTGGCGGGGTTGGGCATCTGGGCGCAAAAAAATTGCGAAATCAAATTTTTCGATTTAATTCGGGACATCGATTTTAGACCATCTATAACAGTACTAGTATTTATGGAACTAGTCATAATGAGCTTCAACTGAAATTTTTATATACATAAGAAATATTTTTTAAATTAAAAAAAAGGACGACACCGTACAGTTGAAGACTTATACTTATCTTGAATGATGGAAATCGTAGAAACATTCACATGGAAACACAAGAGAATATTACATTTGCGAAATTTACGCGAGTTTTCGCTGTGCGGCCATGAATCTATTGTTTTTTTCATCGTGTTCTGGGAAATGTTGTACTACATCAAATCTGATGTCAGACGGTGGAAAAGATACCGACCAACGAGACCGTTTGGCATATCCACGGCTTCCATGTACTTATTGTATACCCGTATCATTGGTGGTGCACCGATGTAATCTTTGGTGGACTGGACGAACCGAGGCACAGTCGCACATGGACCTATATTTGAACTATTACTATTTTTCCTAGCAGCATAGATAGGAGTGGTTCTTACCGTATCAAAAAATCATCTCCACTTAACTCGGTCCTCGTCGCCAATTTGCTGAGCATCTCGATGCACGCAAGTCGGTTTTAGCCTGGTCGAGCCATCTAGCACGGTGGGGTTCTTGAAGAGAACGGATTTCACTGCACAGTCATCTGCAATCGTTGCGATGTGGTCGGCCTACCGTAATATCCCATCTTTCGCCAGGTGTACGATGGGAATCTTTCCATGTAGTGCCAACAGCTTGTGGTTCATATTAGTTTCTACTCCGCCCAAAATAGTCCGCTACACCTTTTGTTCAAATACGTGCACAAATTTTTTCCGTAAGCAAAGTTACCGTCTCAAGTTTGTAGAGGACTACCGGTCTTAATAGCGTTTTATACTTCGTCAGCTTTATGCGGCGATGTATGCACCTTAATCAAAGCGTCTTGCGGAGGGAAACTAGACTTGACTTCTAGCTTAAATGCATCATTGTTGTCTATAGTCACTGTCCGTGGAAGCGAATCTTTCCAAGCAGACACAGAAACTTTTCAAATTTGGCAATGAATTCAGCAAAATAACCAGGATCGTGCCTACTGATGTCCTTATCAGTTGGCAGCTTGCTTTTGGGTTTTCTATTACTCCGGATAGTTCCCAGTCATATATTCCTCTCGTTCCTCTCAAGTGGAGATATGGTAATGTATGGTATGGTAAAGTATGGCAATGGTAATGTCGTAAAATAATTATCGAAAAATATGATTTTTAAAATCTGGCAAAATGTTAGAAAGGCGAACAACATTAATAGCTGCTCCCAATTCACGATTGCTTGAATATACGACGTTATCACCTGCACCATACAGGAATACCTCGATATAAAACAGCCTCGTTATAAAACTACCTCGATATAAGACAATTCGATATAAGACAAAAATTGTCTTATATCGAATCAATCCCTTTGACAGAGCTGGTAACGATACCAGGGCTAATTTTCCATTCCAATATCGGCGCCATGAAGATGTTCATTATTTCAAAATAACCCTAAAAATTGTAAAAAACTAATAGTTCAAACAATAATAAATAGTTCAAAAAACGTAAACACACAACACAGAGCAAAATTGGTGACCGCTAATGCAATTTTTTTTTTGAAAAAATCGTGTTTCGATATAAGACAATTTCGATATAAGATAACTTTTTGAAATCATAAATTGTCTCATATCGAGGTATCCCTGTAATATGCTTTGAAACTATAAGCGTTAAAAACCATTAGGGTCTGATAGAACATGAAACTTAAATCCCCATTTATGTGATTTGTTTTATAAATTGGGGTTTTCATTTTCGTTGTACAAATTTGTTCATTAACACAAACTTATTGAGCGTATACATTAAAATTTGCGGTTAAAATGGTCTATGATAGATCCCATTTTGAACAATTGTCTTGCTTATCAAAATTTTATCGTTAAACTGCAAAATTCGACGGGTTTCATTGAATCTGTTTCTTGGTATAACCCTATATGTTATGATATTAAAATACCATCAAATGCAAAAATGATTTGTAGCTATAAAGCGCCATATTGCAGCTCGTCAGAAAAGCGCACTGAAAAATAGGTGATAGGTCCTATAAATTCCCCTTCCATATTAATGCCACTGCATGTTTGTGTATTTTCCAAGGCATATAAAAGAAGCTAACAAGGGCTATAACAATAATTTTTAGCTTAAACTCGAAAACAATCAATAAATAAAACGGAAACAATACGTTGTCAAATTACCAAAAAAAGTTGAAGTTAATGCTCAACCCCGCCAACTGGCGCGGTTAGTTCCTTGATGAAAATCGACCAGTTTTTAAACTTTTTATAGCAAATTTCCTTTTTATCTTGATGTACATCTTATCACCTACTCACCAATAATTTTTTTATTCATTTATTCCCAGAAATAAGCAATTTACAGCAATTTGATTTTTACTCTGCAGAGCAAAATAATTTTTTCTCAGTTTTCTGGCATGTTTCAAGTTTTGCACGAAATATCTCCTTCAAATTAATGTAATAAAACAAACAAACGACTCGAATAGTTAGATTAGACTATAAAGAGAAGCTTTGGATAGATATCAACATAAAACGTATAAACATAGTAGATTTATATGTCAATCCATCCAGCCGGGCCATCGAAACGAATTCAAATGTCATTATGTTTTTTAGCATGTACCAAAGACGTACCATAACGTACCTCCGAGGATTTTTAACGTACTTCGTTATTTATATGATTTTCATGGACCGGCCCAATAGACGGTCGATTTTGGGAAATCTTAACTTTACGAAGTCCACATTAGCAAAAAGTTGATGTACCAACGACGTACCTAAAGAATCTGAACTTTGAATAGGACGTACATAAAAATTTACATATAAAGTTCGATAACTTTTTCAAAAAACTTTGTATGTTGAATTAAACCACAGATTTGAGTTCACGGGAAAATTCTAGTCTTATTTCATATATAAAACCTAATACTTAAGTGAACATAAAAAAGTTATATTAAAATACAGCATAATTTGGGTGTTCTTCATGGAAAAATTTATAACATTAAAAAAAAACTTTGAAAGGCGACACTGATTTTCCGGAAAACATGTATCGGATAAAACAAGCAACTGAATGAGAGAAAATCATCACTTGAACTATATTTGATTATAGAAACTACGTATTTTTCTAAATTCCGCTCTATGAGGGGAAAGTTCACTAAATTTTCGAAAACTCGGAAACTATTTTGGTACGTCATCGTACCAACACCAGAATCTCAAAATAAATATATTTCCAACATTTTCTGGGAATGCCGTTATCAGCCGATCCGTATTTCAGTGCTTAAGCTACGTATTTTTCTCAATTCCGCTCTATGAGGGGAAAGTTCACTAAATTTCCGAAAACTCGGAAACTATTTTGGTACGTCATCGTACCAACACCAGAATCTCAAAATAAATGTATTTCCAACATTTTCTGGGAATGCCGTTATCAGCCGATCCATATTTTACTGCCTAACCTACGTATTTTTCTAAATTCCGCTATGTCGAGTGTAGAAACAACACTGTGCCTCCTTACCTGTTGGTATACGACCGTAGTTCCCTCCGGGGTTGGTTACCCGTTCTCGGCCAATAGTGGTCGGCTTCGGTTGGTACCACGTGGAGGTAGGGATAGGAGTTGCTGAATAAGAGGCTAAGGACCACTATGGGGTCTGTTTTGTGCATTATCCAACCATTTACCAACTGCCGCTGTTAGCTCCGCCAGAAAGGTGGGTGAGAGCGGTAGTAAAAAGCAACCAAGTTTGCGGTTGGTAGAAGAAGTTCAGAATCCTCTTGACGCGGGAGTAGTCCTACCTCCTGCTAGTAGCAAGTTAGAGGAAGCAAAAAGGTTGGTAGACGGGTTGTACTCGTTCAACAACCCGCGGTCGAATATCCACCTAGTCACCTAGAGCCTCCGCTCTACCCTCATAGCTGCCGAGGTGAAGAGGCTAGAGCTTCTGAGAGATGACGTGAGATCGGCGAAGCTCAGACCATGGCCGCTAAGGCTATGCCAAGCAAACAGACGGAAGTGGTCCAGGATGATACAACCGAGACCGAAGATGAATGGTGTCTTGTTAGGCGCAAACCGCCTTCCCAGAAACCAAGGGAGGCCGCGACTGCAAAGCCAAAGCCGAAGCGGGTCCAGAGGGGCTATGTGAAGCTGACTGGTCAACTGTCGTACGCCGATTTACTCCGCAAGGCGAAGGCAGACCTCAAGTTGCAGGAGCTTGGGGCCAACGTGGTAAAGACCCACCCAGCTCTTCAAGGACCCGACAGTTCTGTAAGCGCCGGTAGGCTCCGCTGTGAAGGTTTTATGAATAAATCCATAAATAAATCCACAATGTTTATTTTAATCGTTTGTTTAATGTTTCATTAAAAAGTAAGAAATGTTTGTATTGTTAATGTGGAACTCCCACACGATATCCCACAGAAGATAGAAATAGGTCACAGATCCCAAAACACTTCCCACTAGAGTCCGAAATAGAGCCATAGACCCCACGCACGCAGCCCACCACCCATCGAGTTTCCATCCGCTGCCTCCAGAGGAAAAACAGGCTGAAAGCTGGACACCGCTCTCAGATGATCGTAGGCTGACGGAGGCGAAAATACGACGATCGAGATTGTTTATATACTTGACGAGGGCCACGGCCTTGTGACTAAGGGGAATAACCTGCAGATATTAAAAAGGCCTTGACGAGATACAACAAGTCACTTGTGCATATTATCCCGGGCGAAGCAGTCGACAATTAAACGTTAAATACGGGAAGAAAGCGATACTACTGAAGAACCAAGTGTTAATACGATTACTCAAAGCCTTTTCCATTGGCGGAACGAGCGCTCATTTCTAGGGAGTGCTATAGCCCCAAGCTTTTTTTCGACCATTTTATTTGGTCGGCCAGCTCTATTTTTCTAGGGGGGGGGCGTAAATCTCTCCTAGGGGGAGCTTAGACCCCCCCGTCCTAGTTCCGCCAATGTCCTTTTCCCCAAGCCTTTCGTTAATTTGCCCCTCGTCAAATTGCCCGTTGCCAGCCTACTAAAGTCGGAATGTCCATGTTTCAACTTACAGAACCCCGCTGTGTTATATTTGAAATAACCGTCATCGCCAGCGCCGGAGTTTTATTCACCGCTAAGCCGGTAGCATCGGATTGCGTGGATCCATCCGATAGGGTCCTGTCGAAGATACACTTGGCGGTGCGGGCCGTAGTGTATGCGGATAGAGTGTGTTGGCGGAAGCAGAGGAATGAAAACGGAGTGGCTAGTGACCTGGATTCTGGAGGAGTAAGGAAGGTATGTGTGATGATAACGGGGCCCGTCGACGAGAAGAAGATAAAAAGGTTAGATAGTTGATAAGAAAGTTGGAAGAGTGATCGATAAGCCAGAAACTGTAGTGAACGAGAATAAATCCCGCAAAAACTAGGATAGGCAGGCCGACCCAGCGGCGTTGGTTCAAGGGGTGCATACCACGCACGTGGCTGTGCTTAGCCGCAACTTACAGTCCAGAGCTCGAAGTACAAGGAACTGATAGAAAAGTCTCTGGGTGAGGCGGACCAGATCAAGGCCCTGTGGCAGCGTACTCTGTTACAATTCTTTTGTACAATAAATAAATTCAATATCACAATAGTCTTTGTTCTTACCGGCTTGGGTCGTCTCGGTTGGTCTCCTGTTGAAAATTCAAAAAAATGGCGGACTTTCTTCCCACACCAATGGTCACTGAGCAGAACAAAAGCATAGGCAAGCGAACTTAATGGCAAACAAAGGAAGTTCCTATTTGAAAAGAATTTTACAGCTTGAACAATTACTGACCATACATATATATATATTTAAAAAAAAAAGGGTTAGTATTTCACTTTTTTGTACTACTTGCGCATTTTCGATGGATAACGTTATTCTGGCACACCGCGTGCCTGGATGGTGCTGCTGCTGCTGTTCTACGTTGGTCGACTTTGATGACGGGAGATGCGAGGTGATCCAGGGGAGGGGCTATCTTCGACGGTCAACTGGACTGTAGACGGACGCAGCGGCTGGGAGAATAGGGTATGCCTCACACTAGTCGCTCCTGCTACCACTGACGACGGGTTCAATATTCACTGGGCCTTATAACGAACGGCCACTGTCTGCACTACGCATAGCCTAATAACGAATGGCTTAGTAGTCCTTTAGTAATGCAAAGCCTGATGACGAACGGCTTGCGTTTCACCCGGAGGCACGGCGCACAAACGACACGACTGCCTGCACTTCACGGGCAGGGTCAACACTAGTGTACTTCACTTTGATTTTCAATCCTTCCTTCGGCTCTTAGGCCACGAAAACTGTATACTTTCGTAGAGTATTTTACTGACTCGGCACTTTGATGCTTTTTCGGTTGGCCCTTTAGCCACGCGCACTAGTCACCTCCGGGTTAAAACTTTTCATTTTATGATCTCCCGCGCTCGCTTAAACAAGTCCTTTTATTCCTCATCTGTCCGCTTTCCATATTAGACCCTCCCTGCATCCCGTCCTCCAGTTATTTTCCTCCGCCTCCTCACGATTCTTATACTATAACAATCTTATCGTTTTTATGTTGGTGTCCCGATCAAACATTTACTATGAACTTTTATTTTAATGGTAACAGTTGCATGCAAATCATTTAATATGTTCCTAACCCTAAGTATTTCATTCTAAATAATATCAAACAAAACTAAACTAACCAAAAAAATATAACATTGTTGCATTGTTGCATAAATAACAAAAAAGAGGAAAATAATTTAAATAAATAACAGGGAAAACAATTTTTAATAAATAATATTCTAGGACACCAACTTGAGCTATTAAGGGGGCATAGTACTTTTTACACCATATTTTTTGCCTAATTTCAAATATTTTATTCTCGATAACGCGAAAAGCGAATCGATACGGGTTTTTTGCGTTCCAAACATTGCACTTTATACTAATATTTACAATTTTGTTTGCATATGTGAACCTCTTCCCCTCTCCCCTACTGCTCCTTGAACATGATCGTTCGAAAAAAACATGATTTGCGGTACCATGGATTGGCGCTGGGGGTCTTATCCGAATTGCAAAATTCCAAAACGACATGAAAGTATATTAAATTATCTCGTGTTTGACCCATCCTTTTTTTAAAATTCGAACGCATAACAAAATGACGGACATTCAAACATAAAAGTAAGGTTTTTAGTCGAAAAAATTGACTTTAAATGTTTCTAAAAAATACAAAAATAGTAATATCAAAAAAAGGATGGGTCAAACACTAGATAATTTTGTTGGCTTTAAAACAAAAAAAGAATCATGAGAATTGCTTGAGCCGTTCTTGAGATATTTATGGTACCGACTTTCAAAACCTAGTTTCGAGAAAAACAACGTTGAACTTTTTATTCGCCGTGTAATCGCTCCAGACATGCGCGGTACAAATAGCTGTAACTTTGTCAATTTTTGGAATTCATCGAAATGACTTGAAATACATATGGTCAAAATGTTAATCTTTCGAAATAATCAATAAAAAAAAATTCAATTTTTTTAAGTTGAAAAAGTACTATGCCCCCTTAAACATAAAATAAACGTCTCTCAAACATGCAAGCACAGAGAACTGACATTTATTTCACATTTAAACATTTACTTACAATATTTACAAAAAAAAATACAATTTAAATAATGGTAATTGTCAAGCTGGCCCAGTGACCAAAGAGTTTTATTGTGACCGTGGCAAAATAGGGTCACAACTCTTCTCGAGGGCAAAAACCTCGCCTGAACCCAGGCAAAACCTGAAAAGATGCTCGGAGGGACCAGCTCAATGTTAAGGTTGCGCCTTCAGACATCAAGTTGCGAAAGGCATACCGTGATATGAAAGTCACAACTATAAATGTGCCAGAGGCCATCGCCAACAAAATGTGGGCAAAATTAAGGTAGGTTGGTCCGTGTGCGCACTCCAAGAGGTGATAACGACCGACCAAGAGATGTACGTGACAGATGTGGTAGATGGCATCTACATGTGCAGCTGCTACGCTCCGCCAAGCTGGTCACCGAAGCAGTTTGGCTGGATCCTAGACGGACTCAAGAGCCGCAAGCCGGTTGTCGTTGAAGGCGACTTCAGTGCCTGGGCAGTCCAGTGGGGTAGCAGGTGCACTACCTCTATACCTCTAGGGGGCAAAACTTACTGGAAGCTTTGTCCAAGTTGAACGTGAGTATAGCAAACGTGGGTTCCTTCAGTACCTTTTGCAGGGTGGTACAACAACCGATCATCTATAACCCCTTCTGCAGCCCAGCGTTGCTAGCCATCAAGACCTGAAGGGTGTCCGATGAGTACACGTATAGCGACCACCAAGCTACACGGTACACGATTGAACGACGAGGCATCCGTCACGCCGATTGCAGTCGACCGGGTAAAGATGGAGTGTGGAAGCCTTCGATAAAGACCTATTTGTTGCAGTGCAGAGAGCAATGACAGGAATTTAGAAAAATACGTAGCTTAAGCACTGAATTATGGATCGGCTGATAACGGCATTCCCAAAAAATGTTGGAAATACATTTATTTTGAGATTCTGGTGTTGGTACGATGACGTACCAAAATAGTTTCCGAGTTTTCGGAAATTTAGTGAACTCTCCCCTAATAGAGCGGAATTTAGAAAAATACGTAGGTTAAGCACTGAAATACGGATCGGCTGATAACGGCATTCCCAAAAAATGTTGGAAATACATTTATTTTGACATTCTGGTGTTGGTACGATGACGTACCAAAATAGTTTCCGAGTTTTCGGAAATTTAGTGAACTTTCCCCTCATAGAGCGGAATTTAGAAAAATACGTAGCTTAAACACTGAAATATGGATCAGCTGATAACGGCATTCCCAGAAAATGTTGGAAATACATTTATTTTGAGATTCTGGTGTTGGTACGATGACGTACCAAAATAGTTTCCGAGTTTTCGGAAATTTAGTGAACTTTCTCCTCATTGAGCGGAATTTAGAAAAATACGTAGCTTAAGCACGGAAATATGGATCGGCTGATAACGGCATTCCCAGAAAATGTTGAAAATACATTTATTTTGAGATTCTGGTGTAGGTACGATGACGTACCAAAATAGTTTCCGAGTTTTCGGGAATTTAGTGAACTTTCCCCTCATAGAGCGGAATTTAGAAAAATACGTAGCTTAAGCACTGAAATATGGATCGGCTGATAACGGCATTCCCAGAAAAAGTTGGAAATACATTTATTTTGAGATTCTGGTGTTGGTACGATGACGTACCAAAATAGTTTCCGAGTTTTCGGAAATTTAGTGAACTTTCCCCTCATAGAGCGGAATTGAGAAAAATACGTAGCTTAAGCACTGAAATATGGATCGGCTGATAACGGCATTCCCAGAAAATGTTGGAAATACATTTATTTTGAGATTCTGGTGTTGGTACGATGACGTACCAAAATAGTTTCCGAGTTTTCGGCAATTTAGTGAACTGTCCCCTCAACGAGCGGAATTTAGAAAAATACGTAGCTTAAGCACTGAAATATGGATCGGCTGATAACGGCATTCCCAGAAAATGTTGGAAATATATTCATTTTGAGATTCTGGTGTTGGTACGATGACGTACCAAAATAGTTTCCGAGTTTTCGAAAATTTAGTGAACTTTCCCCTCATAGAGCGGAATTTAGAAAAATACGTAGTTTCTATAATCAAATATAGTTCAAGTGATGATTTTCTCTCATTCAATTGCTTGTTTTATCCGATACATGTTTTCCGGAAAATCAGTGTCGCCTTTCAAATTTTTTTTTAATGTTATAAATTGTTCCTTGAAGAACACCCAAATTGTGCTGTATTTTAATATAACTTTTTTATTTTCACTAAAGTATTAGGTTTTATATATGAAATAAGAGTATAATTTTCCCGTGAACTCAAATCTGTGGTTTAATTCAACATACAAAGTTTTTTGAAAAAGTTATCGAACTTTATATGAAATTTTTTTAAGTACGTCCTATTCAAAGTTCAGATTCTTTAGGTACGTCGTTGGTACATCAACTTTTTGCTAATGTGGACTTCGTAAAGTTAAGATTTCCCAAAATCGACCGTCTATTGGGCCGGTCCATGAAAATCATATAAATAACGAAGTACGTTAAAAATCCTCGGAGGTACGTTATGGTACGTCTTTGGTACATGCTAAAAAACATAATGACATTTGAATTCGTTTCGATGGCCCGGCTGGATGGATTGACATAAAAAATGGCATTTTTCAGGAGTAAATTCAAAAAAATATTTTTAGAAATAGTAAAGTGGGTAAAAAAAGGTACTTAACTATTTTTTGACGTAGGACTACGTCTTTGTTTACTATCTGGGACTGGGTAGCACTTTTTTTGTATGGTGAATTGAGACCCCTCCTCTTTTTAGGAGGGGGGCTCCCATTCAAATAATATAGACATTTCCTCATAACTCAAGAACTAATCAATCAAAAGGAACCAAATTTGGCATGTGAGGGTTTTTGGAGGTAAGAATTTTTTCTATGGTGTACTGAGACCTCTTACCCTTCTAAGAGGGGGGGACTCCTATACAAATGAAACACAAGTTTTCTCATAACTCGAGAACTAAATAATCAAATGGAATCAAACTTGGCATGTGGTGGTTTTTGGAGGCAGGAATTTTTTCTATGGTGAATTAGGACTTTTGCCTTCTTTGAGAAGGGGGGACACACATAAATGAAACATAAATTTCCTCATAACTCGAGAACTTATCAAGCAAATGGATCCAAATTTGGCATGTGGGGGTTCATTGAGACATGAATTTATTTTATGATGGTTTTAGACCCCTCACCCCTGTGGTAGGAGGATAAGGACTCTCATACAAATAAAACAGAAATTTTTGCGTATGTGCCATATTTTCTGCTATGTAACAAGCGGTAAGCTGTGAAAGTAAACTAGTAAAACCTTTTCGGAGCAAAAGACAGTGAATCGACGCCGTTAACTTTCTTGCCTGTTGTCATTTATGTCAAAAGAGAAGGACATTCGAATGGTACGTCATATTTGCGATGAACGTGCTTTGGCTTTAATGTTATTTGTAACCAAAGGCCCTTTTAAAGGTTCCAAGCGAGTAAAAGTAAGATTATAGAAACATGTCAAGCTACGCATAATCACATTTAATACAACAAACGGGAAGCTGGTCATTCGTTACTATTTCAACCTTTATGATGCACTCGGGTATGAAATGGGGAAAGCAAACGAGAAAGCGACCAACATAGCTTTTGTCAGCCCAAGCTCCTACCTAGCGCCTCCACGTGGCCATACTCGGTAATGCTCTATTGAGTAGCTAAGCTAGGAGGTGCGATGCCGCGTGGTTCCCAGATGCAGACGACTGAGCCACACGGCATTGGTAGCAGGTAAGTATAATATGTTATTTTAATTATTTGTTTCGTTTTAGCTCATCAAGCACCTCCTACTGTACAATTAAGACTCTAGCCGTAACAAGCTTAAATAATGCACGTGGATATCGCAAGGAAAAATTAAATTAATTATTGGATATTAGATGCACTGATGGAAACTGACGTAATTATTTTTCATTCGACGGATTGATGGTGAGATTGTTCTATTTTATTTTTAATATTATATTTATATTGTATATTGCTGGGTTCAAGAATACCTATGAAGATTGCGTGAATTTTTGCGCTCCTCTTAAAGTAGGCGTTCAACTAACGTACCCATTTCTACAGTCGTAAGGACATGGCCAGGTGTATGGTGTACTTACGAGTATATCATATCAGCCACCCATGATGTGTACGGTTGTCTATGCCATGCTATGCTATGCTATGCTATTTCAACCTTTATGATGCACACAAGTGATTTTTAAAAGAAATCTTCTATGTCTCAATGGTTGCAGGCGTTGTACTTATGAACCCCCGTCCACGTATTTTCAAAGCCACCATTGCATTCAAAGAAGAATTGAATCTGAATATTACGCTCTCTTTTAAACATTTATTTAAACAATGGCACTCACAGATTCTTATAAACATACATATGCCAGAAATGCAGTTTACATTAGTCTTTGACTTTGATCTAATGATCTGATATAGTCTTACGTCACCCATTCGTACAACCCTTAGGGTTGTATACCTTGTAGTTTTTCACAATCATTTGGATCTGATACATTCATAAAATAGTTATGGTGGCATATTATGGAGTCATATTTGGTTACAAAAATTTATTGAATTTGGCAAAAATTTAAAATTTTTGAAATTTCATTTAAATAAACGTCAAAACAGGGTATCGAACAGTATCTCAGAGTAACGTACGTATACTGTATAGATGGGAAATTTTATGACGAACAACTTTGCTGAAGAAAGTATGGACGTATGTTCAAATCTCGCTGAGGTATTCACGTTTTTCTGAAGGCGGGACCAAACATATTTTCGCAATTTTCAAATTTTTGTAGTTCCACGTGCAAAAGGTAAATGATAAAACTTGAAGTATTTATTCTAAACGTTACTTACGTGTTTGATAGGAAAAAATATGCACCTTCCACAGAATTTAGCACCATGTAGGCTCAAAAATCACTATAAAAAAGGTCGTATTTATTTTAATAGGTACTATGTTTGAAAAATCGTATCTCCTGAAACTAGGGTTGCTCCAAAATGGGCTAGGGCTGCCTAAACGTGAGTTGTAGAAAGTTGATTTTTAAACCTGAAAAAATAAACTCTGAAATTTTTTCGACCCATTTTGTACTATCAGTAGATGGTAGAATCAGCAAGGTGTATTCAGACAAATTGAAAGGTAATATTTATACTAGTCGCTAACTTGGTAATATAACACGGATAACATATGAAAAGGGCACGTTTAAAATAAAAAAATAACATCTTAAATATCAAATATCTTAACTACGGTTGCATTTAGAAGCTAATTATTATTTTGAACACGTGTTCTCAAGCACATACGAAGTTGTTATATATAAGAATAATAATAAGAAATATAATAATAATCTTAAGTTACAAAATATTCATAAAAGTCGTTGTTCTACAAAATCCTTTGATAAATATTGCACCATTTCAGAAGAAGTCTTAAAATGCATCAACTCACCAGTATTTTTCCAAAAAAAAATCGAAGTTACCATTTCCTGTATATTTTAATTTTACATTTTTTCCTGACTTTAGAACACAGTGAATTTATATGCAGTATTTATTTTTTCATGTTTAAAACTCAATTTTCAAAAACTCACGCTTAGGTTTCATTATGGAGCAAACATAGTTTCAGGATATACAATTTCTCGAACATAGTACCTATTAAAATAAATGTGCCCTTTTTAAAAATGATTCTTGAGCCTAAATGGTGCCAAATTCTGTGGAAGGTGCATGTTTCCTCTTATCAAAAACGTAAGTGACGTTTAGAGTAAATAGTTCAAGTTTTCTCATTTACCTCTTTCACATGAAACTGCTAAAATTTAAAAATTACAGAAATGTGTTTTGTTCCGCCTTCATAAAACGGTAAACATCTCAGCGAGATTTAAAGATACGTCCTTACTTTCTTCAGCAAAGTTGTTCGTCATAAAATTTCTCATCTATACAGTATAGTTGCTCTGAGGCACTGTTCGATACCCTGTTTTGACATTTATTTAAATGAAATTTCGAAAATTTTAAATTCGAAATTAATTATTTAAAAACCAAATATGACTCCAGACATGCCACCATACCTTTTTCATGAATGTATCAGATCCCAATGATTGTGAAAAAAACAGTTAAGTACCTTTTTTCACCTACTTTAACATTTCTAAAAAGATTTTTTTGAATTTACTCCTGAAAAATGCCATTTTTTCATAAAACTCAAACGTGCGACCCCTAAATCGCGGCAACCAATGTTGACGTCATATAAAAGTTTTGTTGTGACACCCTAAGCTATCATTTGAGGGGTGAGCCCCCGGGTTTTCTGACATAGTGCTATTTTGGGACACTCTAATGTAGCATGTATTTATAAACTTTGATAAACGTTACGTATGTAGCTTGTATACATGAAGAATCGAATGATTACATGCATGGATACATGCTACTATCACTACAAAGAGACTTTTACGTAGTCCTGCGTCACCTACATATGTGGTCGTGTCTTGTACACAACCCCTCTGATTTTTTATTTAATTTCAGGTTTCGTATTCTGCTAAGACGCTTTGAAAACATGAGGCATACATTCATGTGCTTTTTATGTGCCAGTATATCAAATTTATTTAGCAAATACGCTATATTTGTTATACAATATACATGTAACATTTCTCATTTCAGTTGTCATTGATAAAACAACCAGTCACTCAAATACTTGTTCAAGTCAACCAACAGACAATAAATTCGAAGAATCTGGATTAAATATTACTGAAACCGAAATCACCATCAACATTGATAATAGTATTAATTTCCCAGAGGCAGAACTTCCAGTGGTTTATGACAACGAAGCATCTGCTTTTAAGAACATGATAAGCAGTAAAATTCCAGTTTCTCCAGAGCTATCAAGACGCAAAAAGGCAGAAAACGCCTCATCGCTTACGGTTGGAAAGCTAACTGCAATAAATCGAAAAATTCCAACCTATCGTTCCATGCGAAAAACCAACCAGTGCTTAGAAGATAAGGATACTTGCAACAATAGTACGGTTACACATAGACAAACTATGTTAGCAGATACCTTCGAAACAAAACCAATTAGTGTAGGAACCGTATCCTCTAGGAATTCTCCATCAAGATCACCTGTTTGTGACAAAAATTCTAGCAAGGCACATGGCAATTTCAATAGCACAATATCGAACAAGCAGGGACACTGTTCTAATTTAGCACAACAATTGATTGATGCCGCTGCCAATGGACAAAATGATTCTCAAATTATATTTAAAGTGAAGGAGCTACTCTCCAAATACTCCAACGATGCACCACAATCAAATGACTTCACCGAAGAATGGGTAACAAATAATAAAACAACTAATTATAACTCCAATCATGATTTAAAGCAGTGCTGTAATATGTTAACTACATCAGAAGCAGATAGTTGCAAAGAAGTTTTACCGATGACGTCTCCTCGTCGAGATAAAGGCATATCCAAAATACCAACTCCAGTTCTTCCAAACACTGGACCTTTATGAAATAAATATGATTACATACTGGCAATTAATCATGCTAAGGTAAGGCGTTTTTAAAACTGTACAGTTTAAGATGAAACGATACTGAATCCAAACATGGCCGGAAAGATGGTGCCCGTGTGAGGATATGGCCACACACGGGCGCCATTTTTTCGGCCATGGTTGGATTCAGTACCGTTTCACCTTAAGACCCTATGTGTAAAAGAACGACATCTCAATGGGACACTGTTTTACAAAAATTTAAAAAAAATGTTTGAGGTCTTCAATCTATTTGAAAGGTACAAATTACTTGGAAAATAAAAAAGTTAGGGGGATTTACGTAAAGAGCAAAAATGTTGTTCCGTGTTGATGTTGACTGCATTAACCCATTATGACCCGGGTATACCTAAATTTGGACCAAATGAAGTGAAACTCTGTAATCTATTATATTATGGCTCGAATGTGTCGGGAAACGCAAAATCGTCATTTGGAATGCTTTCAAGGCCAAAATATCGCAGGTTAAATATTTTATAGGCTCAGTTTCAAACAAACAAATCACAAAGTTTTTTACAGATTTCTTATCGAATTTTGTGATAGACTTTACATATAAATACTAATTTACATGTCAGGTAATGTTTCGTCACTAAATGTAGACTTTTTCATGCGTTTTGGAGACAAACATTTTTTCGCCATTTTTTCAACTTTTTTTCCGCCATTTGTCACAACTTTGCACTGTTGAAAATACAGATGAAATGACAAAAACTGACAAATTATATCACACACACATCAGATTGATGTCTTATCTATCTTGTAGTGATATATTAACAATGCTAACTATTGAAATTCAGCAGTAAACAGGTTTTGAAGACGAGGTATGATATATCATACCCTGGGTCATAATGGGTTAAACTGGTTGGCCAATGCCGGAAGTCGTAGAAATAGGCATTGATATTATATAAAGTGACATGAAAAGATTGTATTCCATAAAAATAGATGAACTGGACACAAACATCTAATTTTCGATTGATAAATTTTTTCGAACGACCTTCACCAGATTAATATTACCACTATCGCCATCACCAAGGATCCTGTTTGTTTACCATCTCACGACTGGCAAACCTCGTGTTTTTAGTCTTGACCTTGAAATGCGGTCAGACATTTAAATTAATATTTTTGACGTAGTACTACGTCTTTCAGGAAGGTAGGAGGTATAGGGAGTAATTCCAAAAAATCGAAAAATGCGAGCGTCACGAAAAAGGTTTTAAGCGCTAATAACTCAGCGGTTTTCCGATCGATTTTCAATATTTTTGCACCAGTCGATCGGAAAATCTTCTACGCATCCACACCAATAAAGAAAACTATTGATTTTAAAGTGCGCATTATTGAAAAATTGGATATAATGGACCATTGTCCACCTAGAGCTCCTCGCTTCGTGATTGGTTATTAGCAATGACGTCATCAAAGTGGCAACGCGTTTTCCCGCTACGGCTTATAATTCAGTCAATTTTCAATAAATTTCCAAAATATTTACACCATTCGATCGGAAAATCGAATTGGAAAATATAGAAAACTATTGATTTTTAATGCACGTCATTGAAAAATTGAAAATAACTCTAAGTCGGTCTAACTGGAAATTGTCGCTTCGTGATTGTTTGAAATAATTTCCAATTAATTTCGAATAAGTCTTGGTACAATTCAGGAATCAACGAGAAAGTCGATGGAACAAATAACAAAAGTTACTTGTAACAAAGTTACAAGAGAACTAAATGGAATCCTACCCTTTCTCGTTGATTGTTATTTGCTTTGATAATTCCTTATTCTGCTGTGCCACCAACGGCAACATAAGCGGTTCCGCAGATACTTTAATTTCAATAATCAACATTTTGAAAAATTGGCTGCCGTAAACAAGTGATTATTAAAACCAAGCAATTAAAACCAAGTTAACACCAAATTCAACACTATTGGCCGCAACAAATGGACAATAAAACGCATTAAAACTAAACCCAATGTTTTGTGTTAATAATTATTGCTGGCCCAATAAACTTTATTGTGATCAGCGGAGAACAACATATCTTCATAGAAGCAGAATTAGTGGTAGCAGTTTTAGTGACATCTTCTGCATCTTCATACGAATTTGTTCGTTCTTAAAAGAACAGTTTTCGGAAATTGATGGAGCTTGGGAAACTTGGAACTTAGGGCTTTCACTCTGTTTTCTTTAGCAACACAAATCTATCTATCACCAATGCTACAATAATACGTAGCGTAATTTTTCTTTCGCAGCAAAAGGTGAACGGCTCACTGGTAACTTTGCTCTTTTGTTCAGACTGAAATCGAAATGCTCCAGTTCATTCAACGTAGATGATGGAATGATGGACCATGAAAAATAGGAGGGACCGATTCTTGTCGCTTGCTCTGGTATATAACAAGAGATAAGCCGGCAAACAGCATTATTCAAACGCTAGGTGCGTTACTGCCAACATCTCATCGGCATGTCTGGACGCGGCAAAGGGGGAAACATCAAGGGCAGCGAAAGTCACGCTCGAATCGTGCACGTCTTCAGTTCCCGGTCGGTCGTGTTCACCGGCTGCTGAGGAAAGAAAACTATTGAAGCTGGAGCTGGCTGCCGTGATGGAATAATTGGCTGCGTAAGTGCTTGAGTTGGCAGGAAATGCTGCTCGCGACAACAAAAAGACCAGAATTATCCCACGTCACTTGGAGCTGGCCACCTGGACTGGTATTTTATCGTGACTCATGACCATATACGAACGGCTTCGTCGTTTGCATAGCTACTGATGGGTTCCGGTTGGTTCGTTGCAACAAGCCGTGCCTGGTTTGCGGTTATCGGTACTACAATTTACCGAAAAGAAAATTACGTTAAGTGAAAGTTGATTGCAAGCTGGAGTTATGATAATCAAACAATCGGTCCTTTTAAGGGCCACACAACGATTGAAGGGTTTATTATACTTTCTTGCCAGTTAATACGACAATTACACCGGCATCGAGGGAAAAGTTGAATTTTTCGCCGTTGCAGACGATCAACAAATGGCGGGAATAAGCTTTCTGGTCAGTGGCGACATTTTCTGCCACTTCCAAAACGTCTGCAGCTTGTAAATGCTTTATTATCAGTGTTCTTCTTTTGTAAGCCGCAGAAAAGTTTTGCGCAAAATTTTCAGCTTTTTGAAAACTCGCGCGTACCGTCTACCGATTACCAGAGGAAAAGCATTATTCAACGTAGAAACAGATCATGAAAATTTATTTACTGTTTGGTTTAGTGTAACTTTGATTCGTTTTAATAAAATAGATTAAATCAATTCATGGAAATAACCCCGAAATCGGTTAAGGATTGAACGTAGACAATGTTACTACTTTGATAAACGTGTAGCATGTATACATGAAGAATGTATTATTACGTACATGGTACATCCTACTATCGCTACAAAGAGACTTACGTAGTCCTACGCCACCTATGCGGTCGTGTTTTGTGCACAACCCTTCCAACTTTTTTTTTCTAAAAGGAAAGTAATCGAAATTGCAGCAAAGACATGGTGTATTTAACTGTCGTCTCTGCCTGTGAAGCAAGGCGATCACGAAGAAAATGTATGGTGATATTTGACCTGGAAATTTTTCGTTAATTTTCACTAATTAGTGATTGAAAAAGAAAGTTATAACAGAAATCACATATTTGCTACATCTATCATGGGCAGGGAATCAAAAACCACGTGAGCATCAACGACAAAGATCTTGTCTCTACTTTACAATGCAATGTGACATTATGTCAGGACAAAAAATAATATATCTTTGTCTCGATTGCTTGCAAAATAGGATGCAATAATATTATGATGCAATTTGGCTAGACATGAATGTTTCGCGACACGGACTTGTTGCTTATACGAAGGAGACGAAGATACAACATTGCATGCAACACATTTTATGAAACAAGAACATGTCACATGTTACTTTGATTGACTGGACGGGATAAAGAATTTGTTGAGTTTTCTATCCCTCTTTAATGAGACGCGTTACTCATTCTTTTCGATATTTTACATGGAATAAATTATATATAATTGATATATCTTAGTATCTGGACGACTGGACTTTTGCTCCAAAATTGTGCACATGAAGATGATTTCAATTTTATTTGTATCCAACGCATTCAATTTTTACTTCATTCGTGACTTAAGTTCAATATTTGCATTTCGAGTGTTAGGCACAATTTCGCCAAGGGGCCATCCATATACCACGTACAGAGGAGATGGGGTCCACGATGCTCCATGGAAGGGGGGCGAGGGAGTATAGAAAATGTCCACGTGGACAACTGCTTTTTTTCGCAAATTAATCTATACTAATAAAAATGGATTTCTGTCTGTATGTCCGTATGTTCCTTATAGAATCGAAAACTACTGAATCGGCGTGAAAATTTGCATGTAAGTGTTTTTAGGGCCAGGGAAGATTCTTATGATGGCTAGAGACCCATCCCCCCACTAAGAGGGGGGAGGGCCTCCCATACAAATGAAACAGAAATTTCTGCATATCTCGAGCACTAATCAAGCAAATGGAACAAAATTTGGCATGTGGGTGTTTTTGTAGAGCGACATCCATTTAGTATGTCTCGCAAATTTTGACCAAAATCAACCCCCCCTCCCTCTTTGTCACATTTTGTCACACATTCATGACCACCCCGAGAAAGTACGTCACGTCACGCCTAAATACCACCCCCCGCCCCTTTTGACAACAATATAATGAAATATACATTCCAACTTTTTTATTTCAAGCTATCAATATAATTCACTTCAATCAACCCATCAAATTACAAAACAGAACCAGCAAATAAAAAAAAGGAAAATTTTCGAGGTACTTTTGAAAGAATCAGGACTTCCTGCTAACGCCTTGGAAGAACTTTTCTGACAGATTTTATCATTTTGTGTATCTTTGGCAATCATTCAACATTACCTTCGATGCGAAATTTAAGTGGCACAAACTGTATCCTTCAGGGAGCTGTTTTAGGTTATACAGAAGAACCTTCAGACCAGCTGTGGAACTTCGGTATGAGTTTATGTTCATCAATTGAGTTCAGCACGAATATCAAGGGGAAGCATTGCCATTGGTCTCTGCGGTCGGGCCATTGGTAGCACCCCGTAGCCCCTCAGGAGTTAGTGCGACTGCTATTTGCGGTAAAAATCTTTTAGGCAGCACGGTACTCAAGGAGCTCAGTGGTGCACAGCATATTCTGTAAAGCCTTTTAATTCCCCAAATAAATTTTCCATTGGAAATTTTTTCATGTGACGTCACATAACTTTATCCCCCCCCCCTATAAGCGTGACATACTTTATGGATGACCCCTAGGCAAATTTTTTTCCCCGCTTTGGGGGGGGGAATTATGACCTCTCTCCCCTTTAATAGTGGGGGGGCTCCTATACAAATGAAATACAAATATTCTCATAACTAGAGAAGAGGGAACTAATCAAGCAAATGGATATGTTGGAATGTTGTATTGCTGATATTGCTGGCATTGCTGATATGTTGGCTACCGCGCAAGGATTCATTTTCCATGGAACTAATTTTTTTTCATTTACTATATGTTTGTCGACTGTTGGGAATTCATTCTCGCATTTTTTCTCGGCTTAATCAGTCTCAGAAATGTCGAAAACGAGTTTAGTCTCTACATCCGACAGTTTCGATGAAATAAATCATCGGATGTAGAGACTAAATCTTTTTTTAACATGTTTGAGACTGATTAAGCTGAGAAAAAATTTGAGGACATATTTTTTTTCGTCAAGCGTAATTTTTCAAACGGAAGTACCGATGACGACAAGGATGAATTCTACGCGCAGTTGGAGAGTGAATACGACCGCTGCCCAAAACATGATATCAAGATCGTCATCGGGGATTTCAATGCTCAGGTCGGCCAGGAGGAGGAATACAAACCGGTGATTGTAAGGTTCAGTGCACACCAGCGAACCAATAAAATGGGCCTAAGACTTATCGACTTTGCCGCCTCCAAGAATATGGCCGTACGTAGTACCTTTTTCCAGCACAGAATCCACCATAAGCACACCTGGAGGTCACCAAATCAGACAGAATCACAAATCGACCACGTTTTAATCGACAGTCGGCACTTCTCAGACATTATCGACGTCAGATCCTATCGAAGCGTTAACGTTGACTCGGACCACTACCTAGTTATGGTTAAGATGCGCCCAAGACTCTCCGTTGTGAACAACATTCGGTACCGACGCCAGCCTCGGTTAGATCTCGTGCGGCTGAAGCAGCCAGACGTCGCCGCAAACTACGCGCATTCACTTGAAGCTGCGCTGCCGGAAGAGGACGAGCTGGACGAAGCCCCTCTCGAGGACTGTTGGAACACTATCAAAACAGCCATCAGCAGTGTAGCGGAGAGCTCCATCGGGCATGTGGCCCGGAATCAGCGGAACGATTGGTTTGACGATGAATGTAGGAGGGTGATGGATGAGGAGAACGCTGCGCGGGCGGCCAAGATGCGCAGTGCCACACGTCAGAACGTGGAAAGACACAAACAGAAGAAGATGCAGCGAAACCAAATCTTTCGGGAGAAAAAGCGCACCCTGGAAGAGCAGGAATATGCAGAGTTGGAGCGGCTGCATCGTTCTCAGGAAACGCGAAAGTTCTACCAGAAACTGAACGGATCCCGCAAAGGCTTTGTGCCGCGAGCCGAAATGTGTCGGGATAAGACTGGCAGTATTCTGACGGACGATCGTGAGGTGACAGATAGGTGGAAGCAGCACTTCGACGAACACCTGAATGGCGCCCAGGCGGAAAACCATGGCGGCGGGGAAAGCGATTTCGACGGTGCAGCAAACGGGGAAGAGGTGCCAGCCCCAACGATAGGCGAAGTTAAGGAGGCCATCATGCAGCTAAAGAACAACAAGTCAGCTGGAAAAGATGGCATCGGAGCGGAGCTTATTAAAATGGGACCAGAAAAGCTGGCCGTTTGTCTGCACCGACTAATTGTTAGAATTTGGGATACGGAACAGCTACCGGAGGAGTGGAAAGATGGGGTTATCTGCCCGATCTACAAAAAGGGCGACAAGTTGGACTGTGAGAACTATCGAGCGATCACCGTTCTCAATGCCGCTTATAAAGTGCTGTCCCAAATCATTTCCCGCCGTCTATCACCAATTGCGAATAGATTTGTGGGAACTTATCAAGCCGGCTTCGTCGAAGGTCGGTCTACAATGGATCAAATATTTACACTGCGGCCGGACAACTACCCTGCAAAGATGGTGTTCGCCTCAAATCCGGTAGGAACAAGACGACCAGGAGCGCAGCGAGCAAGATGATTAGACCAGGTGGAGCGAGATCTGTCGGAGAGTACTCGGTGTCCGAGGAATTGGAGAGCGGTAGCCCTCAACCGAGTTACATGGAGAAATTTTGTTCAACAGGCTTTGTCTTAGGACGGCAAGCCACCTAAGTAAGTAAGTAAGTAAGTAATTTTTCAAACGGGCGTATTTAGAAATAAGGTTACAGTGGTTTACCGATTTTATCTACCCATCCGAAAATTTTTGGTAGATATATTTGGAAAGTAGACAAATTTGGGGGAAAATAAATTGCTCCAAAATAATTTAAATGAACAAAAAATATTGTTAATTTTGATCATTGTCTTCAATTATGTATTATTTTAGCGTAATTTTACGCATAGGGCTTATTTTATTCATATCAACCATCAGCCATAATGCATGTCAACTCAGCAATATTATGAAAAACCTGATTTAATCCACCTAGTGGTGAAGGGAACCTTTGTTATACCGTCTTACTAGCAATTTGAGATAGAAATCGACACGTTTGGTTTACATGAAATTTTTGGAAATTGAATAAGTTTACAAAATTGGAAACAAATAGAAGCACTTATAAATTTTGATAGTTTCTTTTCTCATGAAATTGCTGAGTAAGTTGTTACTAATGAGGGTAAGTGCAAGTAAAAGTAAATTGTAAGATGAAATAGTATTCTTTAACATATACATTGCGTAGTAAAGGTCTAGTTAATAGGTTTTTGAACTATGCATAATTTCCTGTAACGCCATTCTATTTGATTCACAACAATAAAGTTTTCTTGAATAAATTTCATCAATTTTTATGAACCTTCGCTTACTCACGTTGTTGTATTTTGTACACCATATGTAGGTTTTTGAATGCCATATTGTTATATAGTTACAAATCGTATATTACGTATATACTAACGTATATTCTTCAATAAACTTGTTATGAGCAAAATGTCAGAATTATTCAATGCATTATTACTTTAAATTGTTAGGAAAATAGATTAGCATAAACCGACATCACAGAAACGAAGCAAGTAGCATGTGAGGTGTACCGCAGTTGGCCCCGACTGGAATTTTCTTTCGTTTCTTCATATGGAAAAATGGTGTCTGTGTGCAGCAAAACTACCAGCAAATGTAAAATGTTTAAAATGTATCCGTCTGTTGGTAGTCGAGTGATTCGGGGTCAAAATCAGGGTATTTTTTATAATCAAAGTTCTACAGTTCGTAAACAAGGAAACATAGAGGTATACTATGTTCAGCAAAGTTGTGTATTTTTATAATTTATACAACTTTGTAATACATGAAAAAGTCATACAACAATTACAAAAAGAGCTAAAATAGAAAAACTGATTTTTCAAATTCATATACAATAAATAAGATCTCTTCGTTGAAGAGATAGAAGGTTACTGTCTTCATCAAAATTTCTTGTAATAATATGCTCTAAAACTTTGCAGAACACATCAATGTGTTATATTGAAACTGAAGGAAAATAATTTTTTTATTTCACTTTTAGGGGGATTAATCAAAAATCAAATTCTACCAGACGATAGAGCTTTCAATTTCAAGAAACTCTTCCAAAGGTTCGATAAACCTAAAACCAAGTTTTCCTAGTCAAAACTCTAGTGCGCACGTTTTCTTTGGTTTTGGGCTATTGTGCGCGCGAGTAACTGTGTTATAAAAGTTGGCGCGAGTGTTGGAGGGTTAATATCTTTTGACCGGTAAAATCAATTCTTATGAAATTTTGCATATATATTCGTAGTGTGAAAACCTCTCGTTTGATATTAAAATAATTGAAATTAGGTTATTTTTCTTGGTTAAAATCATTATAAATTATTGTTAATTTTGGTGTGGTGTATTGAATTACTCATAACTTTCAAATTAACCATCCAATCAAAAAACCATTCAATAGTGATCTATACGGCTATATTACCTGCCAAATGAAACTAATAGCGCATAAATCGGTTTGGCCATCTCTGAGAAACAGGCGATCATTTGAACCTTGTCAAAACTGGTTTTTTAAGCATAACTTTTAAACCACTTGTTTGTTTTCAATAAAAATTGGCATGAAATTTAGCAATAGTAAGAGCTTTTATTTGGTACTAAGCTCGATGAAATCGGTTATGTGGTTCCGGAGAAAATCGTGTCACGTAATTTTCACATTTTTGCTTATAACTTTTAAACTAAAAGTCAGACCACGAAACCATTTAATAGTGATATACTAGATAAAAATACCTTTAAAATAAAAGTTATAGCAGACGAATCGGTTCAGCCATCTCCGAGAAATAGGCGATTGAATATTGAAGCGCACACACATACACACATACATACACACACACACACAGACATTGCTCATTCGTCGAACCTGATCGATTGGTATATGTGACACGGCCCTCCGGGCCTCAGATCGACTTCGTGTTTTTCGACCAATTCCTAAACCTTTGTTATATTGTATAACAAAGGTAAAAAGGCATATCGAAATTCAAATTGCTTCGATTTTATTCAAATTTTGTGTATTTATTCCTTTGCAGTAAATTTTAGATCCGTATTTTTAATTGGTGCGTAGGGTTTTCTTTTTTAAGTCAGTTACCATTTTTCCACCTTTTTTATTCTTTGAAAATTCATAACTTTTGATCCATTGAACCGATTTCAATGATGTTAATACCAAATGGAAAGTATTTTAATGAGATTTTCAGAGAAAAATATTGGACTAAAGCCCAAACTTTTTTTATTATCGCAAAAACATTGAAAACATTCACTTTTTATGTTTCCATGGTGTGTAGACCAAAGAAATTCTAAGTATCGAGAATACAATGGAGACGCATGGCTTTTGTTTTTACTTGTAATAAAAAAGGCTTTTTGACAAAGAAATGCGTCTCTAAAATTAAACGCCTTGCGAGTCCATTGCATTTTCGTATCTTTATTTCTTAAAAAAGAGTATCTCAAAACCTAAAAATGTCAGATATTTGTTTTTTGATATCGTATGTAAACAACTAGCTTGCCATTGAAAGTATAATGAAAAAATAAAACCTTCTTTCCATTTCCGGGTTTTCGAGTGGTATACCTTTCTACTATATAAATAGTTCTACATATAGTAGAAAGGCAAAAACGAATATTTTAAATGTTTTAAGTGATTTTAAGAGTTTCAAGGCTTCTACAAAAAATGTTTTTGCAATCATAAAAAACTTTGAACGTCAATTTATTGTTTTTGTTCTGAAAAGTTCATAAAATTCCTTTTATTCCTTTTTGGTTCAAAAGATTAGAATTTTTAAGGAAAGAAAGGTGATAGCCATAGTTGTTAGCGAAGACGGGGTGTGCCCATAAGCGTTACGGTATAAAAAATATCAATGTATTTAATGTATGTAAAAATAAATATGTTAAAAATATGCGTTACAAAATAAATGGAAGTTACTTTGCGTATTTGACTTCTATCCATTCTGTGTATAATTACATATCACAGATGCCATGTAGTAAACTATAAAATACAAAGAAATATTCTCTGTTATGCATAAATTCATGAAACCTTCCAAATTTTCATTCCGAAATGACAATTTAAAAAAAGGTAGATAAAACCGGGTCTAAATGGTAGACAAAATCGGGGGCACCTAAATTCGGGTGTAGATTAAACCAGGTGTAGATATAATCGGAATACCACTGTATTATGTTTTTAAAAACTCATATCTCAAAACCTACTTATTTGTTCAAAATAACATCAAAGAAAAAGACTAATCTCAAGTTTTTAGTCTTGACCTTGAAATGCGGTCATACATATATATTAATATTTTTTTTGAAAAGATGGTTCTACAATTGATGAAGGGACGGTAGGGGAAAGAAATGAAAATTTTTGGTAAAGGAGGGGAAGGAGGGGGAGGAATATTGGTAGCTACGCTTGACAAGTAGTCATTTTGACTCCTACCTTTTGTCCAATGCTGGAAGGTGCATGAGTCGAACCAAGCTATAATCTGAGATTATAACCTGATTCGAACCCACAACACCCGCCAGGGCATGTGGTTCGCTGGTACTTGTACCTTTGAACCATAGAGGCGCTGGACAAAAGGAGACTGCAAAATCCACTTATCAAGATCGCGACGCGTTTGGTTGGGTTATCGACACATATTGTGCCTTTTCCTACATCTATTGCAGATAACCACCGAGCAAGAAGTTTAAATCTAACTCGTTTTTACTGGCAGGACGACGACATTATGCTGGCCCTGACGACTTACAAGGTACTGCAGGTGACGTTATTCGTCTCTCAGCGTGTGTTAGCCGCGATTCTCGGCGCGGGTTTTCGAGGGAAGGCTCTGTTCCTATGAAATAGACTAATCTCAAGTTTTTAGTCTTGACCTTGAAATGCGGTCATACATATATATTAATATTTTTTTGAAACGATGGTTCTACAATTGATGAAGGGACGGTAGGGGAAAGAAATGAAAATTTTTGGTGAAGGAGGGGAAAAAGTCGTCGACAACTCAATAAAAAAATTACACTGAAAGAAAAAACTTCAAAATTTCGTGGAAAACCATGATAAAAATCATAAAATGAGAATTATCTCAAAACTGTTCCCTCAGATTTATCTAAATTATACGCGGTGAGAAAGAGCTATCGAAAAGAAATTTTGTTTTCAAATCGAATTAAAAAGTATTTGGTAGCACTGCCGTTAAAAAATAATGTTTTTTAGTATTTCTTGGTCAATTTTCTTTGTGAAGATGATTTTTTGTTAAACCAAATATTTCCGGAGATATAAGCAACACAAAAGAAGAGGGTTTAACAAAAATTTCTTTTGTGTGAAAAGGAGGTGCTCCTATTAATCGTGTGGAGGACCAATCGGTGCCAATTTTGGGTTTTTGTTTTTTGACCCAAAAATGAATAGTCTGACAAAATTTGCTTTAAATCCGTAAAGGTCGATTACATGGTTCTCGGATACCACCCATAGTATTACCCTAGGACAGCGGTTCCTAACCTTTTTTGGTTCGCGAACCCCCTGCCGAAATTCCCTATACTATTCTGCAGCGAACTAAATTTTTGACGAACCTTGGAGGTTCGCGAACCCCCATTTGGGAAACGCTGCGCTAGGACATAATTTTTAGATTTTAACATTAACCTGAATAAACAATAACTTGAGAACGGCTGGGCCTAAGAAAAAAGTTTACATGACATATTTTGTTCAAAGTTATACGTAGAATTTGATTTTGTTTGAGTTTTATTGAAAGAAAGTAAAATTTGGGTGTTTTCGAAAAATTTGTCAAATCTAAATTTTTTTTTGAATTCGAAGTGTCCGTATCGATAACACTTCATCAGATTTTAGAGCATAATTCAGGCTATATATTAAATATTGACCTCATTTCTAAATACGCCTTTTTGAACAGTTACGCTTGACGAAAAAAATTAAGTTTCATAGAAAATGAATCCTTGCGTGGTATCCAACACAATTGCATTTCAATTAAAAATAGTCAAAACAAAAATGACTCTTTTCCAGCGTTTTAAGCATGTAGTGCTCTGAAACATTTCAATCGTAATTTTCTTCTCTTACTGTTACCCACAATCGGAAATATTTGTGGCATTTTCGTTTTTGAATTATTGATTTACTACATATATTCATAGAGTCTAGTAAGGAAAATACAATAGTTGCTCGCAGTAAATTGAAGTTTACAAATATGACTAACTGAATTATAGATCTATATTCAGATACTAAGAATTAAAAAATTGATCTAGTGGAAAGGCCAGGTCGCGCCGCTAGGTGGATTAATTCGGGTTTTTACATTAATATTCGTTATGCATTTCTATCTGGGATGTGCATTCCATAACCTCTGTTCATTAACTTCTATTACTACCTCCACGAGGTGCCGACTGGGGTACTCTACTTCTGTTGTCGTATGCTAACAGGAAAGGGGGCAAAGTGGCTCCCGGCCACATTAAGATGGCTGCCTCATCTGCGGGATAAGGACCTTAGGTTAACAGCCTATTGTACCGGAACACAAAAAAGTTACCGAAAATGAAAGAAGAAATATCTCTGGATTATTGGCAACGACCTTTAGCATGAAAACGCGGACGCGAATCGGAACATGGAATATACTGACCCTTGCCCAGCAGGGTAAGCTGGCTCAATTTGCTAGGGAAGCTAGCCGCCTGAAGCTTGAAATCCTGATGCTGAGAGAGGTCCGCTGGCCGAGTACTGGCGAACACAGTACATCATCCGGACAAGTCTTGCTCTACTCTGGCATACGTGATGAAAATACTTCTCGAGAACGAGGAGTTGGATTCCTACTGAGCCCAACGGCACATGCGGCCCTGATGAAGTGGTAACCGATAAAAGAGCGAATAGTCGTTACCAGGTTCAAAATACGGGTTAGGAACCTTACAGCAATCCAGTGCTATGCGCCAACAGATGCTGCCGACCTGCAGGAGAGAGTTTTTACAGCCAGTTTAACAGCGTGGTTGAGAAAATCCCGAAGGGGTACATCCAAATCCACATGGGCGACTTCAACGCGAAGATTGGCTCAAACAACGCGGACCTTGAACGCGTCATGGGACGCCATGGCCTAGGAGAGATGAGCGAAAACGGGGAGCTGTTTACAAAATTCTGTGGTAATAACAAGGTCATTGGTGGATCGCTCTTCCCCCATAGACCAATACATAAAGTCACGTGAGTTTCCCGTGACGGCCGAACAGAAAACCAAATCGACTACATCTGCATCAGCCAGAAATGGCGAAGGAGCCATCTTGATGTACGCAATAAACGCAGCGCTGATATTGCATCCGACCATCATCTTGTCATCGCTGAGATACGTCTGCGTGTCGCACGTGTCCAACGACGAGAGGAGAAAGTTGGGCGCCGCTACGACGTCCGCCGATTAGAGAATCCCGAAATGAAAACCTCGGTAAAGCGCGCAGCGGGCGGAGGGAGTGGATTTCGGATGAAACTTGGTGGAAGATCGACGAGCGGAGAGAGGTGAAAGCCGGCATTGAGCGAGCGCGGACTAGATCGGCTAAGACAGCTGAACGTCAACGATACGCCTAACTGGAGAGGGCTGTAAACGTGTTTGTGGGCGGGACAAGAGAGCCTGGATTAACTCCCTAGCCGAACAAGGAGAAACCGCCGCCGCCAATGGTGATATCCGTTTGTTGTACGACATTTCTCGCCGCCTTAGTGGTGCCAGGATGAATACAAAGATGCCGCTAAAGGACAGAGCTGGTCAGCTACTGACTGACCGTACAGAACAGCTTAAGCGATGGACTGAACATTTTGAACAACTCTTCCGAGTTTCAAATGTCAGAGACCAACGAAACCAGCAGCGTATGACGCCTACAGTACGTCGAATTAATCGCGTCAATTCGGAGGCGCATTCGCTGGATGAAATTGTAGCAGCCATCAAGAGTATGAAATCCAATAGAGCGCCAGGGATAGACTGTATTTCAGCCGAAATGCTCAAAGCTGACCCATCTTTGTCAGCACAGATGTTGCATCAGCTTTTCAGCAATATATGGGAAACCGCAACTTTTCCGGTGGACTGGAAGCAGGGCATATTGGTCAAAGTCCCTAAGAAAGGAGACCTAACTGAATGCAGTAACTGGCGTGGCATCACGTTGCTCTGTATTAATCACAAAGTACTCTGTAAGGTAATTCTCATAAGTAAGGATCCAGGAAAAGATCGACGCTACTCTTCGGCGGCAGCAAGCTGGATTCCGTGCTGGCCGATCACGTGTAGACCATATCACAACGCTCCGCATAATATAGGAGCAGATCAACGAATTCCAGGACTCTCTTCTGCTGGTGTTCGTTGACTTCGAAAAGGCGTTCGACCGACACAACCACGAAAACATTTGGGGCGCACTTAGGCGTAGAGGAGTTCCAGATAAGCTAGTCCATCTCATCGAGGCTCAGTACGAGGCGTTCTCGTGCAAGGTTTTGCACGACGGCGTCTTATCCGACTCCATAAGGGTTACTGCTGGCGTGAGACAGAGCTGCATTTTATCACCGCTTCTGTTTCTCATCGTTATGGATGAGATATTAGTTGGAGCAATTGACTGTAGACCAAATCGAGGATTGCCTTGGAATCCTCTAACGAAGGAGCAGCTAAATGACCTCGACTTAGCCGACAACATTGTCTTGCTCGCACAACGCCGAAACGATATGCAGAGCAAGTTAGATGGCCTCTCCGAGAGCTCCCAGGCAGCAGGTCTCACAGTCAATGTAGCGAAAACTAAGTCTAGGGTAGTGAACACTGACAATTCCACCAGCTTCACAGTAGCGGGACGCCTTTCAATATCTTGGTAACCAGACAACGCCCGATGGCGGTACCAAGACTGATATAGCCACACGGATCAGGAAGGCCAGGGGTGCCTTTGCAGGTCTGCGAAACATTTGGCGCTCAAACCAGATCGCTCTTCGTACGAAAACCCGAATCTTTAATTCAAACGTTAAATCCGTACTGCTGTATGCCTCCGAAACGTGGTTCGTCTCAGCGGAGACAACGCAAAAATTGCAGGTATTCATTAACCGCCTGCGATACATCATTCATGCCGGGTTGCCTGATAACTGGATATCCAATGAGGAACTCCATCGTTGGTGTCATCAACGGCCGATAGCCACAGAAATTCGTGAACGTAGGTGGAAGTGGATCGGACACACCTTGAGGAAAGGAGTGAACGAGGTTTGCAGAGAAGCACTCGACTGGAATCCAGGACAGCGTAGAAGAGGCAGGCCCAAAGGCCCATGGCGACGCAGCCTAGCAAACGACATCCGGGCTGTAGACGAGAACCTGTCCTGGCGACAGGTAAAAGCCATGGCGGGTAACCGTCAGCAGTGGAGATCTCTGATTTCATCCCTTTGTTCTGCCGGACCGGCGGACATGGACACATAAGTAAGTAAAATAAAGCAAAATACAATAAAGAAAACAACACAGAACGAACTCACCATATTTTCTCTTAAACGAGAGAAAAGACTCAAAAATTCCCAACTAGCCAACAGCGACTACTTGTGAGGGTTTATTTTTCACTCCGCTTTGTGGATCCGAACGTTATTCTGCAGTTTCACTTATTAAATATCCATACATCCCAATTAGGCCCAATTATTTCTTCTTCATGGGACATTTTAATTTCACTTTCATCGAGAATCAGCGCTGTTGTTCCCACGTCGGTGCCAAGATTGAAAGTAGTGGGTATGAGTGATAAATTTTCTTCTGATGATTTCATTGACTTCTTAAAAAGTCAAAATGAAGGTATAATAATAAACGATGTAAAAGTAGTAAATATATATGAAAACCCACGCTTCACTTACAACAAGTTTACCGCTGTGACTGTGATTGAAGTTGATGTAGCAACGTACGACTCCATGTTATCTGCAAAACAAGTAAACATAGAATTTGATCGGTGTTTCGTTGTTCCCGCGATTAATGTATTACGATCCTTCAAATGTGGAGAGTTTGGACACAAAAGCATGGATTGTAAGAATTGTGATACCTGCTCGAAGTGTAGCCAAAATCACAAGACATTGGAATGCACCTCAACTGTATTGAAATGCATTAATTGTACAAAAATGAATAAAGAACGTAATACAAATTTAGACGTTAACCATGCCGCATTTAGCTCAGAGTGTTTAATTTATAGGAAACTCTTTGAGCAAAAGAAAAGCAGCTTGCGTTTCATTAAATAGCAATAAAGTTCCAAGAAGAGTGTTAATGAAATCGATGTTTTATATTTCAATATTGCGGGTTTGATTACTAACTACGCTGCATTACGTCAGATTGTAGAAGAAAAACGTCCATATATGGTGTTTTTATCAGAAACTCACATTGTAGAGATGGAAGCATTTGATCAATATAGCATCCCGGGATATACCGTTGCTGCTTGCTTATCACATTCGAGACATAGGTACTGGCCGTGTTGCTATTTATGTCAGAGAATCAGTTCAATTCAACCTTCGTTTCAAGGAAGTGAATGATGGTAACTGGTTCTTAGGCATTACAGTTGTGCATGGCATGAAGATGGGTAATTATGGTGTGTTGTATCACTCTCCCAGTACTAGCAACCAGCGTTTCGTTGAAATTTTGGAAAACTGGCTAGAGACATTTCTTGATTCTTCCAAGTTAAACATTTTGGCAGGTGATTTTAATATTAACTGGCTTGATAACTCAAATTCTCAACAATTGAAGCATCTTGTTGAATTTTTCAATTTAAGACAGACTGTAGATGAATACACACGTATTTCCCCGCATAGCAGAACTTTAATTGACCATGTCTATTCTAATTTTGATATCGTTTATTCACTGGTAGATATTGAGTTGAAAATAACCGATCATGAAACATTAGTTATCAAAGTTGTGAATAAGTTACATAATAACGAGGAATTAGTAAAATTGAAGTGCTGGAGAAAATATTCGAAACAGGCTATGTCGAATCTCGTTGAGAGAAGCGTAGATTTTCCACTCGCGACGGGTAATTTAGATGAATCTGCAGCTGTGCTTACAAACACTTTGAAAACGTTTACTAATCAATTAGTTGAACAAAAATTTGTTTCTTTAAAGGACTCGAACAGCTGGTACAATTTGGATCTCTTGCGCCTTAAACGTAAGAGGGACAAATGGTACAAAAAATTTCTTAGATCTAATAGTCAAAATCATTGGAATAAGTACACGAGTGCGCGGAATAAATATTTACAAGAAGTTAACAAAACTCGCTGTGAATATACCCAGAGGAAGATTTATCAGTATCAAAACAACAGCAAAGAGTTATGGAAAATTTTGAAGAATCTATTAAAACCAAGTAATTGCAAACCGCGGTCCATAACTTTTAATGGCACGTTAGAGCAGTCAGAACAAGTGATTGCGTCTAAGTTTAATGATTATTTTGTTGAGAGTGTTTCGTTGATCAATCAGTCCATTGACTTAGTCGATGAACCGGATGAAATTAAACAACAAATCAATAGTAATTGTATGCTTGAAGGTTTTCACCAAATTACATTAGATGAACTTAGAAATATTTGCTTTTCATTAGGAAAATCGACTGGAGTAAACAACGTAAATGCTAGAGTTATTCAAGATTGCTTTCATGTCATTGGTCACGCTGTATTGGACCTGATTAATAAATCATTGCAAACTGGGCATGTTCCTCAAGTGTGGAAAGAATCGTTGATTATTCCGATTCAAAAGGTTGCTGGGACGATTAAAGCCGAAGAATTTCGTCCCATCAACATGTTGCACACTTTAGAAAAAATCCTAGAAATTGTTGTAAAAAATCAATTGCTGGAATAACTAAGTAGTAATTCCTTGTTGATTCCGGAACAATCGAGTTATCGAGAAGGTCATTCTTGTGAAACCGCATTGAACTTGGTATTAGCTAAAGACTACTTAGAGCGTAAAGACACAATAGTTGCTGTTTTCTTGGATCTGAAACGCGCTTTTGAGACAATTTCAAGGCCCTTATTGTTGAGAACAATCAAGCGCTTTGGAATTACTAGTACTGCATTCAAATGGTTTGAAAGCTATTTGTCCAACAGAACTCAATGGACTGCTTTTAATGATTTTGTATCTAGTCCAGTGGGTAACAATCTTGGTGTACCCCAGGGTGGTGTATTAGGGCCCCTTTTGTTTATTATGTAATGTACATGACATGCGACGGGTTTTATGTTTTTGTGATGTCAATCTTTTTGCAGATGATACCGTGTTGTTCATTGCAGCCAAAGATTTAAATGAAGTCGTTTTACACCTGAATGAAGATTTACGTTATCTAAGTAGATGGTTGAAGTATAAGCAATTGAAATTGAATATAACTAAAACTAAATTTATGGTTATCTCACGAAATCGATTTGATGAAAATGTCTCAATTCAGATTGATGACGAAACAATTGAACGCGTTCGGGAGATTAAATACCTTGGAGTGATTATTGATGACAAACTAAAGTTCAATGCTCACATTGACAATGTCATCAAGAAAATTGCTAAGAAGTATGGAATCCTATGCTGATTGAAAAACGAATTAACTATTTGTAGTAAAATACAGCTATACAAATCAATCATCTCTCCTCACTTGGACTTTTGCCCATCCATTTTATTCCTGGCCAATGAAACACAAATACTGAGGCTTCAGCGCTTGCAGAATAAAATAATGCGCTTGAGTTTAAAATGTGATAGATTTACTTCCTCGATTTTAATGCTGGACGCTTTGCAATGGTTATCAGTGAAGCAAAGAATTGTTTACTTAACTATGGTGTTTATTTTTAAAGTAGTCAACGGTTTGCTACCTCGATATTTGTGTGATCGAATTGAAAGAGGAAGAGACCTACATAGATACAACGCTAGAAACGCGAATGAAGTAAGAACACCAAACTTTTTGACATGTGCTTCACAAAATTCATTGTTTTACAAAGGAATAAATGTCTTCAATTCGATGCCAAGATACATTAAACGTGCACCAACACTTGCGGAGTTTAAGAGATTGTGTATTTCACACGTTAAAACTATTTTTACCTTTGTTTACTATAACAAAGGTTTAAAAATTGGTCGATAAACACGATTTGAGCAATGTCTGTGTGTGTGTGTGTGTGTGTGTGTGTGTGTGTGTGTGTGTGTGTGTGTGTGTGTGTGTGTGTGTGTGTGCGTGTGTGTGTGTGTGTGTGTGTGTGTGTGTGTGTGTGTGTGTGTGTGTGTGTGTGTGTGTGTGTGTGTGTGTGTGTGTGTGTGTGTGTGTGTGTGTGTGTGTGTGTGTGTGTGTGTGTGTGTGTGTGTGTGTGTGTGTGTGTGTGTGTGTGTGTGTGTGTGTGTGTGTGTGTGTGTGTGTGTGTGTGTGTGTGTGTGTGTGTGTGTGTGTGTGTGTGTGTGTGTGTGTGTGTGTGTGTGTGTGTGTGTGTGTGTGTGTGTGTGTGTGTGTGTGTGTGTGTGTGTGTGTGTGTGTGTGTGTGTGTGTGTGTGTGTGTGTGTGTGTGTGTGTGTGTGTGTGTGTGTGTGTGTGTGTGTGTGTGTGTGTGTGTGTGTGTGTGTGTGTGTGTGTGTGTGTGTGTGTGTGTGTGTGTGTGTGTGTGTGTGTGTATGTAATGATTTTTTCTATCGCCTGTTTCTCAGAGATGGCTGAACCGAATGGTTCGCTATTACTTTTGTTTGAAAGGTGTTATTGTCTAGTAGATCACTATTGAGTTGCTTCGTGATACGACGTTTCGTTTAAAAGTTATAAGCAAAAATGTGAAAAATACGTGACACGGGTTTCTTCGCAACTACATGACCGATTTCAACGATCTTAGTATCAAATGAAAGCCCTTATTAAAGCTAAATTGTTCAGGAATTTTTAATTGAAAACAAACAAGTAGTTTAAAAATTATGCTTAAAAAACCTGTTTTGACAAGGTAATAATTATCGCCTGTTTCTTAGAGATGGCCAAACCAATTTATGCGCTATTAGTCTCATTTGAAAGATAATATATCGTAATAGATCACTATTGAATGGTTTTTTGATTGGACGTTTAGTTTGAAAGTTATGAGCAACCGTATACACCACTCCAAAATTAACAATAATTTATAATGATTTTAACCAAGATAATTTACCTAATTTGAATTATTTTAATATCAAACGAGAGGTTTTGACACTACGAATATATATATGCAAAATTGCATAAGAATTGGTTGTACCGGTTAAAAGATATTAACCCTCGAACACTCGCGTTAACTTTTGTAACGCAGTTACTCGCGCGCACAATAGCCCCAAACCAAAGAAAACATTTGCACTAGAGTTTTGACTGGGAAAACTTGGTTTTAGGTTTACCGAACCTTTGAAAGAGTTTCTTGAAATTGAAAGCTCTATTGTCTGGTGGAATTTAAATTTTGATCAATCCCCCTAAAAGTGAAATAAAAAAACATTTTTCTTCAGTGTCAATATAACACATTGATGTGTTCTGCAAAGTTATAGAACATATTATTACAAGAAATTTTGCTAAAGACACTAATCTTCTATCTCTGCAGCGAAGATAGAAATATCCAATTTATTGTATATGAATTTGTAAAATCAGTTTTTCTATTTTTGCTCTTTTTGTAATTGTTGTATGACTTTTTCATGAACTACAAAATTGTACAAATAGTAAAAATACAGAACGTTGCTGAAAATAGTATACCTCTATGTTTGCTAGTTTAGGATCTGTGGAACTTTGATTATAAAAAATACCCTAATTTTGACTCCGCATTACTCGACTACCAGCAGACGGCTACATTTTAAACATTTAACATTTCCTGATAGTTTTGCTGCATAAATTTTTCCAACAATTTTAATTATTAATGCTTTGAATAATTATAATATTTTGCTCACAATAAGTTTGTTGAAGAATATACGTTAGTTAAACAACGATTTATAACTTTATAACAATATGGCGTTGAAAAACCTACACGTGTTGTATAAAATACAACAGCGTGAGTTAATAAAAATTGATGAAAATTATTCAAGAAAACTCTATTGATGTGATTCAAATAGAATGGCATTACAGGAAACTATACATAGTTCAAAAACCTATAAACTAGACCTTTACTAGACAATGTATATGCTAAAGGATAAGATTTCCACTTACAACTTACTTTTATTTGCACTTACTCAGATTAATAACAACTTACTTATCCTTACTCGGCAATTTCACGGAAAAAGGATCTATCAAAATTTAAAAGTGTTCATATTTTGTTCAAATTTTCTAAACTTATTCATTTTTCAAAAATTTTATGTAAACCAACCGTATAACAAAGGTTCCTTTCACCACTAGGTGGATTAAATCGGGTTTTTATTAACTGACGAAAAATGTATTAAACGGACGAAGTTTCAAAAACAAATTTATTTAAATTTGGATAATTGTTTTATATACTTACTATTTTATTTATTTGGTTTACTCGAAGATTGTAACTGACGAAGTTTTTTTGCAAAACGATCTCATTGTGTTCAAAATTTTTAATTGTATTTATATTTTTAATTTTCTTTAGGGTAAAGAACCGGTATTAAGCAGTTTAAGCGGGTCACTGATTGTTTTACCTTATTACAAGCGATGGGTTGACTAAGTGGGGGAAATCAGCATACCAAGCTTCTGGCTATCTTTAGTTCTTCAAGCTGTTACCATTGGAAGACACTATTGTTGAGCTAAACTTTTGATTTTTCGTTTCAAAAGTTGGAGCGGTGGAACTAATTTTGATCAGACCGAACATATTTTCACCCTCAAGGTGCTTTGTTAAGCAATCCTGAAATCTGAATTTTTTTACGTCCCAATAAAAAATCACTCGAACTATTCCCCCTATTCAGTAAGTTCGCGTTCCTATCCGCGACCTACAAATCGGCATCTGATGCGTAAACGGCATAGCGTATCGGCATAGATGCGTGAAATGCCATCTGTCTAAATTGTTTATCGGGGCATACACTCACCGCACCGTTCGGTAAACGGTATTCGTCGTCTCTTTTACTCTCTAGTGTTCTTATGGGAAACTGCGAGTTTGACGTCTCACTCGCTGTTCATAAGGATGGTGGGAGAACAAAAGAGGTAAACATAGCAGTACGCACGGTCCGACTCAGAACAGTGTTGTCAAAGCAAATAACATTGAAACACATCGTTGCTTCATTAAATCACTGAGAAAATCTTCGAAAATTATTGAAAAAGCTGACTTTTCCGTTTTTTTAATAAACAAAAATTAATTATGAACATACATTTCTCTTGAAAGTATTGAACCACGTTTCCACCATTGGAGGTTTCAGCTAATTTCAAATCTATAATTCTTATTTCCAGAACCGAAACAGTGTCTTGGCAACACGATAGTTCATCAGTTATGCTGCAGCTGCTGCTACTGGTGAACAGGTTCCGTCAATTCAGAATTTGTTTTCAGTTTTGTTATCAAATAATAAAACTTTCGGCTAGTGACAAAGCCTTAGAGAGTAGAAAAAACCTGATTTAATCCACCTAGTGGTGAAAGGAACCTTTGTTATACGGTCTTACTTGCTATTTGAGACAGAAATCGACACGTCTTCGGAACATAATTCATCTATTAGTTAACGTTGCATTGTAAGTTGGTTTAAATAAAAATTTTGGAAATTAAATAAGCTTACAAAATTTGAATTAGAAGCACTTACAAATTTTGATAATTCTTTTTCTCAAGAAATTACTGAGTAAGTTGTTACTAATGTGGGTAAGTGCAAGGTAAAGTAAGTTGTGAGAAGAAATGTTATTCTTTAACTTATACATTGCGTAGTAAAGGTCTAGTTTATAGGTTTTTGATCTATGTATAATTTCCTGTAATGCCATTCTATTCGATTCACATCAATAAAGTTTTCTTGAAAAAATTTCATCAATTTTTATTAAGCTTCGGTTACTCGCGCTGTTGTATTCTGAACAACATGTGTAGGTTTTTGAATGCCATATTTACCAATCGTTGTTTAACTAGCGTATGTTCTTCAATAAACTTATGAGCAAAATGTCTGAATTATTCATTGCAATAATATTTTAAATTGTTAGGAAAATAGATCAGCATAAACCGACAGCACTGAAACGAAGCAAGCAGCATGTGAGGTGTATCGCTATTGGCCCCAACTGGAATTTTTTCACATTACTTCATATGAAAAAATGGTGACTGTGTGTAGCAAAACTATCAGCAAATGTAAAATGTTTAAAATGTATCCGTCAGTTGGTAGTCGAGCAATTCGGGGTTAAAATCAGGGTATTTTTATAATCAAAGTTCTACAGTTCCTAAACAAGCAAACATAGAGGTATACTATTTTCAGCAAAGTTGCGTACTTTTACTATTTGTACGACTTTGTAATACATGAAAAAGCCAAACAACAATTACAAAAAGAGCTAAACTAGAAAACTGATTTTACAAATTCAGAAACAATAAATAAGATTTCTCTGTCTTCTCTGAAGAGATAGAAGGTTACAGTCTTCAGCAAAATTTCTTGTAATAATATGCTCAAAAATTTTGCAGAACACATCAATGTGTTATATTGAAACTGAAGAAAAATAATTTATTTATTTCACTTTTAGGGGGATTTATCAAAATTTAAATTCTACCAAATGATAGAGCATTCAATTTCAAGAAACTCTTTCAAAGGTTCGATAAACTTAAAACCAAGTTTTCCTAGTCAAAACTCTAGTGATATATATATTGATTTTATGTACAACGTAAGAACACTAAATAACGCAAATACTAGACACAACACTTATGGTTCTTACAAAAAAAATCAGAGGGGTTGTGTACAAGACACGACCGCCTATATAGGTGACGCAGGACTACGGAAATAGTGATAGTAGTCTGTATTCATGCTTGTAATCATTCGATTCTTCATGTATACATGCTATATGCAACATATATACATGCTACATGCGTTGTATGTAACATTTATCAAAGTTGTAATATTGCATACGTTCAATTCTCAACAGATTGTGCATTTGAAAACAATTTAACAAAATCAAGAACACAAACTATTGCTTTCCTGCTACCTTACTGAAATTAAAGATTGTTTTTATTATCCATGGTTTCCCACGTTGAAGGGATTTTACCAATTCAATCCTATTTTATCAACAGCACATCTTTTCACTACACTTCTAATGAAACGGTAAGCATGCGTATTCATACAGAGTCGTATTATAACCGAACACTACAGCTGTAGCACATTTTTCCAACACAGATATCAAGTTCGCCGAGGTTTAATCGTCTCGCAGTAAAGAATTTGCGATCTGTTGGGACAACGAACTTGTGTCATTTTTTCTAGCACACTTCCCTAACACAGACATCAAATTGGACTAGGTTTAATCGCGTTCGTAAGAAATCTGTTGGCACGACGGGGCATTGTTACTCTCTCTGGCGTACTTCCCAAACAAGGACATCAAAATGGTCTAGATTGAACCGTGGTGTTAAGAAATCTTGTTGAAATGAGGAAGCTTGGTCACTTGTTTTGGCTTACTTCCCAAGCACAGATATCAAGTTGGTATAGGTTTAGATCATCGTAAACAATCTTCCAACCAATCACGAAGCTAGAATTCTGGTAAAACATAGGTTCATTATTTTCAATTTTTCAATAGTTCAACATCAAGAATCCATACTTTTCTTTATTTGGGTCAATTCTTAGAAGATTTTCCGATCGATTGGTGTAAGAATATTGAAAATCGATTGGAAAACCACTGAGCTATTAGCGCTCAAAACCTTTCATTTTTCGTGACGCTCGCATTTTTCGATTTTTTGGAATGACACCCTATCTCAAAACTTGCCGTAAGACGTAGTCCTACGTCAAAAAAAAAGAACCATAAGTGTTGTGTCTAGTATTTGCGTTAAAACTCTAGTGCGCACGTTTTCTTTGGTTTTGGCCTATTGTGCGCGCGAGTAACTGTGTTGCAAAAGTTGGCGCGAGCGTTCGAGGATAAATATCTTTTTACCGGTAAAATCAATTCTTATGAAATTTTGCATATATATTCGTAGTGTCAAAACCTCTCTTTTGATATTAAAATAATTAAAATTAGGTAAATTATCTTGGTTAAAATCATTATAAATTATTGTTAATTTTGGTGTGGTGTATACGATTGCTCATAGCTTTCAAATTAAACGTCCAATCAAAAAACCATTCAATAGTGATCTATCCGGCTATATTACCTGCCAAATAAAACTAGTAGCGCATAAATCGGTTTGGCCATCTCTGAGAAACAGGCAATCATTTGAACCTTATCAAAAGTGGTTTTTTAAGGCTAACTTTTAAACTGCTTGTCCGTTTTCAATAACACTTGGTAAAAAGTTTAGTAATAGCAAGAGCTTTCGTTTGGTAGTAAGATCGTTAAAATTGGTTGCGTAGTTCCGGAGAAACGCGTGTCACGTAGTTTTCACATTATTACTTATAACTTTTAAACGAAACGTCGGACCGCAAAGCAATTCAATAGTGATATACTAGGCAATAATACCTTTCAAACAAAAGTAAAAGCGGTCAAATCGGTTCAGCCACCTTCGAGAAACAGGCGATAGAAAATGAGCTGCACACACACAGACATTGCCCAGTTTGTCGAGCTCTATCGATTGGTATATGTGATTCGGCCCTCCGGGCCTTAGATCAACTTCGTGTTTTTCGACCAATTCCTAAACCTTTGTTATATAGTATAACAAAGGTAAAAGATAGTGAATAATATGGTATGTGACAATCAGTGCTGAAAATGTGATGGATTCGTTAGTAGCGAGGTGGCGATTGCCTTCAGCAGCTGAAAAATGTACGTTTTTGGACAACAATTTTTAATTCATCATATTTCTTGTCAGAAACCCAGTAAATTGTGTTTGTGCGAATAAAATGTCTGGTTAAGTGATTTGTGAAGATGATCCTATCAAAAGATTTTGAAAATATGAATAAAAAAGTGCCTTTTCGGCTCATTTATTCATTAAAATAGGTGACACTGCTTAACTCGTTCCTTACCCTAAATATTAGGTATTTTCACATTAACTACTATGTTCACCACGATGGTGATGATGGATTTTTTGTTTCATGTTGAGGTAATTAAAAAAAGAGTAGTCTACAAAAGTTTGAGCCACGCGCGCGGGTTACAGATATAACATAATTGTTAAATAATTTTGGAGAAATCTATACCTGAATATGGAATCAGTTCGTCTTTTATGTTTGCATAACTGGTTCAATTGTCATAATATTAATTATCTTATAGATAAAACGTCTTGCTCAAACCTTTGTGGGGGTATGTGGCGGGACCATCATCATCATCATCATCATCATCATTATAGAATGGATTATGGTCACTTGTATAAGCTCTTGTTCACGTTTTTGATGGTTTTCATAAATTTGTATCGGGTTCCATCTCGTCACTGTTTCCGCTTTCAACGGTAGTTTTTCTTCTAATCATTTGTCTTTCTTCTTCTGACTAACGATTTACACCTAGAAATTCTTTGATTTTCGCACTTTGTGTTTTCTTCTCTTCTCCTTTTTCTCTTCTGGAACTATCAAATCCACACTCTCGCTGGTTCTACCTTCCTAGCCAAATTGAACAGCGACTCAGACGGCTATGAATCTCCCCTTTAAAACGTCACTAACAATGCACCTCAGCAACCGCAATCATCTGTCAATGGAATGCACTTTTTGTCTTTGATGTTTCATTTCGTTTGAATACACCACCTATGCTTCCAATGATCAATCTCAGGGAACGAAAAATTCTTCAGCTTACGACTCATTTATTAAAAATTTTACACGTATCGTGTAGCCCTAACTTCTACGTAAATACAGGAAATGCGCGGCGGTTCGCTATTGACAAACAAAACCATTTGCGCTGCCTATGTTGCGAAAAGAATAATAAACGCGACCATGCGCGTTTGTGACTTTAGCAAATTGCAAACTAGGTCAATGCTATAAGTGAAAGACTATCGCGGTTAATATCTTCCGGTACTTAAATCCGGACAGGGGCGTTACACGGACCACTCACTGTGGGACGTAAATGTTAAAGAAGTTATGGTTATTTGAATCTTGGATAAATTTGCCTGTCTCAATGATTTTGTCTACCCTTTACAAAACCTTAGCAAGAAGAAATTCGCATCGTTTTGTAAATCAAAAATAATGTTCATTTGTGTAAATTGTAATGGTTGCCAATATTTCTATTTTCAGCATGTTTCAAAGGAGCGCAAACGTATAGCAGATATTGTGTTAAAAATGAATCCATTTATTTTCGGTAAGATTACTTAAACTAAAAGCTGTCCTTTTTGCTGATTTAACATGGTAATATTTTTTTACAGACAAACCATCATCTAGCGGAATCATGAAAGCACATATTCCTTACAGGAATTGGTAACATCTTAAATGAAAGAACCCAGAACAACTCGTAATGTAGCAGCATTCCAGTCATTCGTGAAAAATTTCTGAATATTTTAAAAACCCGAAAAGTCATATCAAAGAACATAATTCCATTTACATTTAATGATTACATTTTAATGATAAATGCTAAATACTTGAATGTATGTTTATTGACTGTGAGACTTTATTTTTAGGGGTGTTTCTGACGTAGGACTACATCTTTGATTTCTATACTGGGGTGCACTTTAGAATAACGAAAGGGAACCTGTAACGAAAAGCTCGCTTATTACTCAGTCATCCCTCAATAGATTGTAGAGATATTGGTATCAATCGATTGGAAATTTTTCTAAGAATCCATTAAAATGCAGAAGAGTTCCCTTAAAAAACTTTTGAATAATTGAAAAATGTTAGGCATTGTCTAACTAGAAATCCACGCTCTGTGATTGGTCGGAATAAATAGTGCTAATTTGCCGTAGCGACAACGATGTTTTCATAGGTATAGGAATCACTTGAAAAACCGAAAATGGAAAGAAGGTCCTGCGGACCGAATGTCAGGTACCATTGGACTCAGTTTCTAAAACTGAGCATTTTCTGTGTGTGTGTGTGTGTGTGTGTGTGTGTGTGTGTGTGTGTGTGTGTGTGTGTGTGTGTGTGTGTGTGTGTGTGTGTGTGTGTGTGTGTGTGTGTGTGTGTGTGCGCGTGTGTGTGCGTGTGTGTGTGTATGTTGTGTGTGCGTGTGTGTGCGTGTGTGGACGTGTGTGTGCGCGTGTGTGTGTGTGTGTGTGTGTGTGTGTGTGTGTGTGTGTCTGTGTGTGTGTGTGTGTGTGTGTGTGTGTGTGTGTGTGTGTGTGTGTGTGTGTGTGTGTGTGTGTGTGTGTGTGTGTGTGTGTGTCTGTGTGTGTGTGTGTGTGTGTGTGTGTGTGTGTGTGTGTGTGTGTGTGTTTGTGTGTGTGTGCGTATGTCACGCTTTTCAATCTCACTCACTTTTCTCGGAGATGGCTGAACCAATTTTGATGATCCTAGTATCAAATGAAAGGTCTAGTTGCCTCATAGATCGCTATTGAATTTCATATTGATCGGACTTTCAGTTCAAAAGTTATGTATAAAAATACGAAAAATAAGAGACTTCATTTTCTTAGCGGTCCCTCAACCGATTTGAACAAAATTGATTACACTAACCTCATGTTTTTAGTCTTGACCTTGAAATGCGGTCATACATATATATTAGAGTGTCTCAAAATAGCACTATGTAAGAAAACCCGGGGGCTCACCCCTCAAATGATAGCTTAGGGTGTCACAACAAAACTTTTATATGACGTCAAGGTCAATCAAAAATTGCATTTTTCAGGAGTAAATTCAAAAAAATATTTTTAGAAATGTTATAATAGATGAAACAAAAGTACTTAACTATTTTTTTCACAATCATTGGGATCTGACACATTCATAAAAAAGTTATGGTGGCATGTCTGAAGTCATATTTGGTTACAAAAATTTATTGAATTTAAAATTTTCGAAACTTCATTTAAATAAACGTCAAAACAGGGTATCGAACAGTGTCTCAGAGCAACGTAGCTATACTGTATAGATGAGAAATTTTATGACGAACAACTTTGCCGAAGAAAGTAAGAACGTATCTTTAAATCTCGCTGAGATATTTACCGTTTTCTGAAGGCGGAACAAAACACATTTCTGTAATTTTCCAATTTTAGCAGTTTTATGTGAAAGAGGTAAATGAGAAAACTTGAACTATTTACTCTAAACGTCACTTACGTTTTTTTTATAAGAGGAAACATGCACCTTCCAAAGAATTTAGCACCATTTAGGCTCAAGAAGCACTTTTCTAAAAGGGCGTATTTATTTTATTAGGTACTATGTTTGAGAAATTGTATCTCCTCAAACTAGGTTTGCTCCATAATGAAGCCTAAAGCGTGAGCTTTTGTAAATTGAGTTTTAGACATGAAAAAATGAACACTGAAAAAAAATTCACTATGTTCTGAAGTCAGGAAAAAATGTAAAATTAAAATATACAGGAAATGGTAACTTCGATTTTTTTTTTGGAAAAATACTGGTGAATTGATGCATTTTGAGACTTTTTCTGAAATGGTGCAACATTTATCAAAGGATTTTGTAGAACAACGACTTTTATGAATATTTTGTAACCTAAGATTATTATTATATGTAATTTGAATTTGAAGAACAACTTCGTATGTGCTTGACAACACGTGTTCAAAATAATAATTAGCTTCTAAATGCAGCCGTATTTAAAATATTTAAAAAAATAGTTTAATATATTTTTTTTATTTTAAATGTGCTTTTTTCATATGTTATCCGTGTTATATTACCATGGTAGCAACTAGATTAAATATTACCTTTCAATTTGTCTGAATACACCTTGCTGATTCTACCATCTACACTGAAAAGATAATTTCGTATGTTTTTTGAAAAAACATTCGTAAAACTATATTCGTAGCTGAAAAAAATAATTTCATACAATTTAAAAACATTCGTAGGCTTATTGTTTACCGCATGTTGTTATTACGAATGGTTCGTACTTTCTACGAGAGCACATTCGTAGCTGTCTTGCATCAAAACCCATTTGATGCACGGTTGTTGTCTGGCATCGTTATCTACAAAAACAGGTTGCGAAGATTGTATAAAGAGAAAATAGACTTGGGCAATTATGACCTGCTTGGTATACAGTAGCTGTGATTCTATGGTTTGCGGCGATGACGGCTGTTCGTAAAGAAGTATGACAAATGAGCTCGGTTCGATTCCCGATAAAACCAGCTTTTTACGGAGATAAGAGATTCCGATATTTTTCGATAGGTGTCGGTAATGTAGAATACTGACACCTATCGGAACATAGTGAAATCTAATATTTATTTTTATCGTGAGCATTTTCGTACATTCGTAAAATCTACGAAACATTTTGTAAAATGCAATAATTCGTACGAATATAGCTTTGTTCATATGTACGAAACATTCAGGACTGATTTTACGAATTTACTTCGTGGTAGAAAACAACGAAAGAATTCGTAAAGTAAACTATTGTTTTCGTACTATGAACCAAGTTTTATTATCAGTGTACTGATGGTAGTACAAAAGGGGTCAAAAAAAATTCCGAGTTTATTTTTTCAGGTTTAAAAATCAATTCTCTATAACTCACGCTTAGGCATCATTTTGGAGTAACCCTAGTTTCGGGAGATACGATTTTTCAAACATAATACCTATTAAAATAAATACGCCCATTTTTAAAGTGATTCTTGGACCTAAATGGTGCTAAATTCTGTGGAAGGTGCATATTTCTTCCTATCAAACACCTGGGTAACGTTTAGAATAAATACTTCAAGTTTTTTCATTTGCCTTTTTCACGTGAAACTACTAAAATTTGAAAATTGCGAAAATATGTTTGGTCCCGCCTTCAGAAAAACGTGAATTCCTCAGCGAGATTTGAACATACGTCCATACTTTCTTCAGCAAAGTTGTTCGTCATAAAATTTCGCATCTATACAGTATACGTACGTTACTCTGAGATACTGTTCGATACCCTGTTTTGACGTTTATTTAAATGAAATTTAGAAAATTTGAAATTTTTGCCAAATTTATTAAATTTTTGTAACCAAATATGACTCCAGACATGCCACCATAACTTTTTATGAATGTATCAGATCCCAATAATTGTGAAAAAATAGTTAAGTACCTTTTTTCACCTACTTTAACATCTTTAAAAATATTTTTCTGAATTTACTCCTGAAAAATGCCATTTTTCCATAAAACTCAAATGTGCGACCCCTAAATCGCGGCAACCAATGTTGACGTCATATAAAAGTTTTGTTGTGACACCCTAAGCTATCATTTGAGGGGTGAGCCCCCGGGTTTTCTGGCATGGTGCTATTTTGGGACACTCTAATATATATTGATATTTTTTTGAAACGATGGTTGTACAATTGATGAAGGGACGGTAGGGGAAAGAAATGAAAATTTTTTGGTGAAGGAGGGAGAAGAGCGGAAAGGTGAGGAGCGGGGGGGGATATTGGTAGCTACACTGAAAATTCAATTTCGTACTTTTTTTGAAAAAACATTCGTAAAACTATATTCGTAGCTGATACAAATATTTTCATACCTTTTAAAAACTTTCGTAGGCTTATTGTCTACCGCCAATGTTGTTTCTACGAGATTACATTCGTAGCTGTCTTGCATTAAAACCCATTTGATGCACGGTTGTTGTCTGGCATCGTTATCGACGAAAACGGGTTGCGAAGATTGTATGAAGAGAAAATAGACTTGTGCAATTATGACCTTATTGGTATGCAGTAGCTGTGGTTCAGTGGTTTGCGGCGCCGTCGACTGTTCGTAAAGAAGCATGACAAGCGAGCTCAGTTCGATTCCCAATAAAATCTGCTTTTTTCGGAGATAAAAAAGATTTCGCTATTTTTCGATAGGTGTCGGTAATGTAGCATACTGTCGCCTATCGGAAAATAGTGTAATCTAGTATTATTTTTATCGACAGCCTTTTCGCGCATTCGTAAAATCTACGAAGTACTATAGTACTTTCGTACTATAAACCAAGTTTTATTATCAGTGTACCGTGAATCGTTTTGATTCCTACCTTTACGCTCTTCCCCCTCCTTCACCAAAAAGTTTTCTTTTCTTTCCCCTACCGTCCCCTCATCAATTGTAGAACCACCGTTTCAAAAAAATATCAAAATGGATTGCAAATGAAAGGAGACCTTTTAGAAGTTATAACCTCCAATTTTCATGATTAGGCTGGTGATTTAAAAGTTACATAAAGTATGTAATATGAAAAAACTCGAATTAATCCACCTAGCGGTGTGATCTGGGGGGTTGGGAGTACCGACAGGATTGTTGAGAACCGGTATTTCGGTACTGGAAGGATCAGTATCGGTAATACCGGTACTGGTACCGGTACCCAAAGCTTTAAAAAGAAAATCCTTTTTCTTTGAAAAATCTGCTAATACTTTTATTTGAGGTCCAATTCTTGAGTCACTTCACCTCACCTTGCAGTTACCATTTCATTTGTACTGTCACTTAGGTAACAGGAGTCAACCAGGTACTTTCAAAATCGCTAATTGTGTTCTCATCTAAAATCTAAAATGTAAAAATGAACAGAGTTAGCGATTGCAAAAATTGGAGTGATTCCAAACGACATCTGGCGAAGGTCGGGAGGCTACGATGGGTCGGCAATGTCGCAAGGATGACGGATGACTGCGCACCGAAATCTGTTCTTTTCAAAAACCCCACCGATACCATGAATAGAGGGGCCCAACAATCAGGTTGAAGCCGACTTCAAGAAGCTCAATGAATTGGTGACAAGTAGCCTAGGACCAAGTACAGTGGAGACACGTTTTTGATACAACACGACCCCCCGGTTGTATGCTGCTAGAGGAGAAGCTTGCAAAATTCAACTTTAAGATGCACAGAATATTCAACGTACTGTTTACCAAGCGAAAGCGAATCTGCCAGACGCTGAAAATGGTTTCTCAGAATGTATCGCTGATGGACAGGCTGTACTCAGGGTACCGAAAAGCATAGTCCAATACTTGCTCTTCAATCCTTGAGTTACATCGAAGCGAATTCATTCCGCAGAGTGTTTTGGTATTCAGATCTAATCGAACTCCAGCTTGAACTGTTATGGGCATCTGAAGTCCGTTCTAATTTTTCCTTCAAGATCAGCTAGCTATATTCATTCCAATAACTAATGCTCAACAATATCTTCAATCTCGTTACTGGTGTTAAGGGGGGACGCTACTCTGGAAGGTCGAAAAATAATGGACTTTCGTGAATTTTTCAAGCATGTTAGAATTATAGTTAAGTGTTGGGGTATTTTGGTTATAGGTTAAGCTATATTTCGCTGTTTCGCCGCCACAGAAGTCATTACAGGAAGAATTAGCAGAAACTTCATCAGCAAATAATGAAAATCTACAACCTAAGACTGACCATTCATCTCCAGGATGACGATTTTTGGGCAATAAATGGCGCTGGATGCAGAACTGGTCGATGTATGACGCCAAACAACGGACTCGTAGGCTTCAGGAAAGAGCTGCGGAAAAAGCCAGACGTAGCAGAAAACGCAGAAAACAACAGCGCATCAAAACTAAGAACAATATAAATAGCAATCATAGAATCGGTAATCAAACCCGTACGAATGCTTCGGACAAACAGCTACTGGCCACAGCGAAAGTACAATTTACTGGTCCACCATCAACTACGGACCACCCAATTGCAGGACTTTCAGTGCCAAAGTTTATTGACTTTCAAAAGGGTGAAATTCTAAACCCCTACCACACGGGCCACCAGACAAAACACAATAGAATTGAATCACCACCAGCGGGAAATAGCACTGCGTCAACACCGTCAACGTCATCATCGCACTCAACATCTACCTGGACACCCGACCCGATGCGTCCACCTATCGTCAGCTTAACGCAGCAATCAGCTGGCGGAGACGGACGTTTCCTGAAAGCGCGACTGCGAGATCCGAAAATTATGTATCTCATTCGTCTTTACCTGGCATACATGCACGACAAGGAACCGACGTTCTGCTACGAAGGTATGCGAACACCAGCATAAAAATGAATTTGGCTTCAGAAGGACTACCGGTCTCTGCGCAGGACCTGCAGAAAATCTTTTTCGAGGTACATGAGGAATTTGGTGTACCGAAACAGGCAGCATCTGACGACTTGGAAGGTTATCGACGGCATCTCAACAATCAGAGAATCCAGTACCTGCAACGTGCGAGGGAAAGCGCCGGTAAATTTAGCCATCCGGTCCGAAGCACCAACCAGAATTTTCGGAAGTAACGACTCCTTTCGATGAGAAAGAGGTAACTAATTTAAGTATTTCTTCAACCGACCCTCTTCCGTCAATTTCTTCACTAAAACAGAATGTGACTGAAATTTTGATTTATTGTCAAAATTTCAATCGCATGAAAAGTCCAGCCAAAATGAAGGAAATTTATAAAAATTTACATAGCTCATCCTTTTCTGTTATTCTGGCAACTGAGACAAGCTGGAATGAAAGCGTAAAAAGTGAAGAAATTTTTGGAAGTGCCTTTAACGTATTCAGAGACGACAGAAATTTTCTTGAGTCTCAAAAGAAGTCGGGTGGCGGAGTCCTCATAGCTTTGTCGTCTAATTTCAATTCCGAAATTATAACGACAACAAAATTTAAAGAATTCGAGCATGTCTGGGTAAAATCACATTTAGCAGGAGAAACACATGTATTCGCCTCGGTGTATTTTCCTCCAGACCAAGCTCATAAAACAACTTACGAAGCATTTTTCCAAATTGCCGAACACATTCTATCACAACTGCCTCCCGAGGTTAAAGTTCATATTTATGGAGACTTCAATCAACGCCATGCTGACTTCATTCCAGACTCTGAAAATGAATGCATCTTACTCCCAATCGTTGGGGAGAATGAAACACTGCAGTTTATTTTCGACAAAACTGCCAATTTGGGGCTGAACCAAATTAACCATATTAAAAACCAACAAAATTGCTATCTAGATTTTTTGCTTACGAACATTTATGAAGACTTCTGTGTGACTGAATCATTAAATCCACTATGGAAAAATGAGGCGTTTCACACAGCAATTGAATATTCTTTATTTATACACAAATACCATAGACCCAACGATTGCAAGTTCGAAGAAGTTTCTGAATACGAAAAGGCAAACTATGAAAACATTAGACGTAGATTAAACTGTGTTAATTGGCAACTTATTCTCAAGAATGAAGAAAATGTCGAAGTTGCTGTAGACACATTCTATAAAATTTTATTAGAAGTAATGATACAGAACAACCGTTAAAGAAAAGAAGACGTCACAAAAATACAAAAAGTCCAGTCTGGTATAACAGTAAGATTAAGAACTTGAAAAATCGCAAACAAAAGGCCCATAAAAATTATAAAGAATTTAGCAAGATATTTGGACGTATGCAACCAGCTAAATTTTGCAATCAGCAATGCGTTTGAAGAGTACAATTCAAAAATTGAACTTGAAATAAAGTCCAGTCCTAAAAACTTCTTGAATTACGTGAAAACTAAACTAAAATCTGACAATTTTCCATCCATAATGCATCTTGGTGAAAATGTTGGGGATAGCCCGGAAAATATTTGTAAGCTTTTTGCAAAATTTTTTCAAGAAATCTATACAACATTTTCTGAAGAAGATCGCGATCGCGACTATTTTGCATTTTTTCCGGATTCTTCAATGGATATTGGCGTTCATAAAAAATCTTGCAATAGAGTTCACTGCTCCTCTGTTTTGGCTTTTTAACTTATCACTAAAATCCGGAATCTTTCCAAAAATATGGAAAAGCTCTTTTCTGGTGCCTATCTTTAAATCGGGCCGGAAATCTGACGTACGTAATTATCGTGGTATTGCCATTATCTCTTGCATTCCAAAACTTTTCGAAGCTATTATCAATGAAAAACTATTCCTTACAGAACAGAATTACAGAAATGCAACACGGTTTCTTCAAAGGACGTTCGACTACGACAAATTTACTGGAATTCATAGATCACTCACTGAATGCAATGGATAATGGAAACCATGTAGAAGCACTCTATACGGACTTTAGCAAGGCATTTGATCGCATTGACATACCAATGCTGCTTTTCAAATTGCAAAAAATTGGAATTGAGCCAGGGCTCCTGAAATGGCTTGAATCGTATTTAACTAATCGCCAACAAATAATTAAATTTAACGGAAAGACCTCGAATCCAATTCAAGTCACTTCTGGTGTTCCTCAAGGCTCTCATTTGGGACCTCTTCTTTTTATCTTGTATGTAAACGACATTTCCTTCATTCTCAAGGAACTTAAAGTGCTAATACATGCCGACGATATGAAGCTCTTTTTGGAAATAAGAAATGAAGAAGACATCAATGTATTCCAGAACGAAATACACATATTCTACATATGGTGTAAAAAAGCTTATTAGAACTTAATGTAAAAAAGTGCAACCTTATATCATTTAGCAGAAAAAGAATTACACCGGAAATATCAATCATATTAGGAAATCAAATAGTAGAAAAATGTGAAAAAGTTAGGGATTTAGGAATTATCTTAGACTCCAAACTAACTTTCATCGACCATTATAACACAATAATACACAGAGCAAACAATATGCTAGGTTTTATTAAACGCTTTAGCTATAATTTTTCAGATCCATACACCATCAAAACACTATATATTGCTTATGTGAGGTCAATACTGGAATACTGCAGTATTGTATGGTCTCCTTTTTCAATAACGCACGAAGAAAGAATAGAATCAGTACAAAAACAATTTTTCTTATATGCTCTTCGTAAATTAGGTTGGACAGCATTTCCTCTTCCATCATACGAAGCACGCTGCATGCTTATAAATATACAATCATTAAAAGAGCGTCGTTTTTATGCAATGGTCTCATTTGTAAACGATATCGTTTCGCACCGTATTGACTCAGCAACACTTTTATCCAAACTGAACTTTTATACACCTACCCGGCAACTTCGTAATCGAAATTTATTTGCCATAAGCCATTATCGTACTAATTATGCAAAATTCGGTCCACTAAATCGTATGATGGAGCGTACAATCAATACTGCGAAACCATTGACTTTACAATGTCTCGGCATAGACTTAAACATCACTTTAATTCAATACGTAATCATAACGCGTAGATAACGAAACAAAGGAATAAGAACACTTTTTAATCACCATCTAACTATAAGACTTCTATATAAGAAACTGTATATGCATTATACTAGTCTACATCGGTTGACGAAAATAAATAAATATTCTAACATGTATTTTCTGTTTTTTAAATGCCAAAATAGTGAATATTATGCTGGTGGCAGCTGGCCGCGTGGATGTTCTCTAGAAAATAGTTCCTTACTGGCGGTACGTACCGGGAACCAACGGAGTATCGGAAAACGGATTTCAAGGATGATTTTGAAGCTTTAGATCAATACCTAAATTGTTACGTAGGGGTTTTTGAAAATTCGAAAAAATACCAAAATGGCGGCAATTTTTCCAAAAGAAAAGTGTTTTTTCATCAAAAATCGTCAATTGCGAGCTCATGAAAAATTGAAAAATAGAGATATTGAAAAACGGGCTACGTAACAATTTAGATAATTCATTTTTACATGCTGAAAAAAAATTTCAGCCAAATTGGACTACTAGATTCTGAGATACATGTACCGCCAGTTGAGAAAGTATGGTTTCGAGAAAAACACGTTTAAAGTTTCGTCCAGCGATGCACTTCCCTAGTGGTGACCCCGCAGTTTTTGCCATAACTTTCTAACGAGATCAGATATCAATTAATCCTTTTGGCGTGACATTTCTGAAGGTATAAACCTCTCGAAAATGCAAAAAATTAAATTCGATTTTTCCGACTTTCCAGAGTAGGGTCCCCCCTTAAATCGTTGTAGTAACTCATCCGCTAGCTTTATCAAAATATAGCGCGTAGTTTTAGAAATTATTTTGAAATTTTTATCTTCGATTTTAAGACCGAATGTTAGAAAAATTGCATAATTGATCAGTACCGAAAGTACCGGTTTTCTCTTGTGCCAGTACCGGTATTTCGGTGCTGGAAAATCAGGCGGTAGTACCGGTATTCCCGGTTCCGGTGCTCCCGGTATCCCAACCCGAGACCTGGCCTTCTTACTGCATATAAAACATATTTTTGTAGCATATTTGCATGAATTAAATGACCAACATCCTAGAATTCGTTATTATCTGACAATTACCGTTCACATCTTTCAAATAAAACCAAGTTATTGGAAATCGGACAATTCATTCAAAAGATATTCAAACTTAAACAGTTGAGCACCGTTTGTTAAACCACTCAAAACGTGTAAAACCAAAATATATCAATCAAAGGTCGATTGTCTTCAACATATGTGTGATGTATGTGCGTATGCACGTATGTACGCGAGCGCGCGCGTGTGTGTGTGTGTGTGTGTGTGTGTGTGTGGGTGGGTGTGTGTATGTGTGGGTGTATGTATGTGTGCATGTATATGTGGACAATTTTGCAATTTGTATTGAAATACACGATAAGTGAGAAACATTTCATTTGTCATTTTCATCACTAGCTGCTATTCACGATCGAACAAGAAAAGCGAAGAAAAGCAGTTCCTTTAACCATATAGGTATAGTGGTGTATAAAATTAAAAATGCTAATAAATGGATTTTCCCATATAAATTTATACAAATTTCAAACAAATTTTGCTTATATGGGACCGCTCATGCCATCGAAAAAGACAAGCGCTGAAAAAACGGCCATTTTTTTCTGAATCATCTTCATGGCGCTGTTTTTGCACTATTTCTTTGATCTAATCTCACTGATTCTTCATGTCATAACAGCTACCATCGTAAAAACCTGAATTAATCTGACTGAAGTTTTTGGATCGTCTTAGTAGAATACGAAACCTGGTTTTCCTGCAGTTGAGTTACATGCGCGTAGCGGCTTAACCCGTAAAAAAAACGTACACATGAATTCAGTGCGACTTTTAGTCTGTCCATGGAGCCCGCACTTAGTCTAACGTGAAGTAGTTCGCCAAATGTGAAGTGGGATAAAATTAACGCTTTGAACAATTTCAGGCGTGTGCTGGTTGGAGCAGCAGAAGCAGAACCGTAGAGCGATCGAAGGCTTGCATAGATTTTCCCGCAGTACTGAGCCTTGGGGAACTCCAGATGTTGAAAACCCCACTTCGGATTGCTGATCTCCACAGAACATGGTTTGGGCTCGTTCCTTCAGATACGACTCTACTAGGTTAACAACAGAAACGGCAAAGTTAAACTGAGTTTCCAGCTTCGAACAAAGTTTACGACGATGGATGGTGTCGAAAGCTTTAGAAAAATCCAGTAGTAGCAATATGGCCGAACCCTTCCTATCGATCGTTTTTGCTAAGTAGATCATCGAAAACGCGAACCGCTGCTGTTTGAATGCTTTGCCCTTTACGAAAGCCAGCCTGATACTCAGATAGCAAGTTGTTCTCCCTGATAAACGTAGACATTTGTTGCTTCAGAAGTTTTTCAAACGCCTTTGACAGGGCACATAGAATACTGATAGGTCCAAGGTTAGACAGAGCATTTAAATGCGGCTTTTTTCGTAGTGGTAATATCTTGGTGCGTTTCCAGCATATGGAAAAGGAGGATGTTTCGATGATGCGGTTGAACATGTACGTAATATGCTGGACTACAAACGGCAGAATTATTTTTACGAATTTGATTGGCAAACCATCCAGACCGGTTGCATTCAATGTAATATTGCGTTCACCACTTCCCAAGACTGCACTGGACGGAAGGAAAAGCAGTAGGGCAGGTCTGGCATCGGTGTTCTTCGTTCCCCGTTTTCGTCGTTTTGAATGTAGCTCGACAAGAACGTACGATTCACTTCGTTGGGATGGTACTCGCACACAGCTGATAATTTATTTTTACCCACTCCAACACTTTTGAGCCGTTTCCAAAGAACATCTGACGGGATTCGGTCGTCAAACAGTTGGTTTAAATGGCGCGTTTTGGCCATCGTTACCGTCGTATTTGCTCGGTTTCTCAGAAGAGTATACCGTCGACGCGCTTCATCCTTGTTTATTCTCGGAGCCCTGATCCAGTCTGCGTACGCCAAATGACGTTCCAACATGACCTTCCCAATGTCACTGTTGTACCACAAATTGGATGATTTACGTCTTGGGTCAAAATCCAGAGAACCAAAGATGAGGTCATGCTGCGATTGGTTGAAATTGGTTGGTTGAAACGCAAAACTCTATCACTACAACTTATAACAAACAAATCTAGCTGCGACCAACCATCTCTATGAAAAAACGTTGGCTCTTCACCGATAGAGGACATGGCAAAGCTCTCTAGCATTGCTTGGAATTGCGTCTGTCTTCGACTTGGCTGGGACAAATCGATGTTAAAGTTCCCAATAATAAGCAAGATATTTTCGTAACACGCAGCAAAATCGGCCCATTTTTCGCCAAGGAGACCAGAACAATCGTTCTCCGGGGGATTATACACGACTACGACGAGGATCGGTAACGAAAAACCTAGTCGAAATTCTACCGCTAGGCACTCAGTTTTGTCTTCTGACGAGACCGACAAATGGGTACTGAAAACCGTGGTGCAAGGTAGGTGTTGCTAGTAATAAATTACAATGCCACCACCACGACGATAAATGCGGTCGTTTCGAACAACGTTAAATCCAGGGATGGCGATGATGGATAACGTGCACAGAACTAAACTGAACTGCATGGATTATAATTTGGCGGTTTTCAGCCGGATAAACAACGATGGCACTTTACTTTTGAAGCTTTTTACTCCGCGATTATTCCGGACACATTCTCTCTGCCGCGATCTGACTGTCTCTTTTCATATGTATATTATGTATGTGCACTGATGAACTGACATGACACATAGAAGAAAATCCTTCAAAAACCATCGTCCTACACAGTTTGCTTGCACACTAGCACCCTCTGTTATGCATGTTGCGGAGCTTGCATTTGCAGGGTTTTATACTGTAGGTTTTTTACATTTGCAACCATGCAAGTTTTGTTTGATTTTGTACTGCATTAATATTGATTGTAGCTAGCGTGTATGAATAATCAAGAGAGGAGGACATTATTTTTGAGATAAATATGATCTACTTGCCTCTCGAGGTCTGAATAATGTTTGTGCTCTCGTAGTACTCCTGCTACATCGTCCGCGAGACGATATCTCTGGCTCATCAATAATCATCTCTATTACTTCCTGGGGCTTACTGGTGGTTGCAGTTAACGGTGAGTTACTGCGGGTTCCTTCTCGGCTTCCAATCGTGGTTGCTATTCCTCCGGTTCTCTGATCAGTTGGTATGTGTCGGTCGTTTGTGCCAGTTTTCGCGGATTTTTCCTTCCTAGTGTTTTCTAAATCGTCGGTGTTATTTGCGGTGCGTTTGATGGTACATGACTGTGATGCATTTGTTCCTTGATTAACCATAACTGCTGTCTGTTTACTTCCTTCTGCCATCGATTGATTTCCAGTTAGGGCTGTCTAACCGGTAGTACCGGTAGTACCGAAACCGGTAATACCGACCAATTTTTGGATACCGAAATACCGGTTTTGGCAAAGCAAAAAACCGGTATTTCCGGTATTTTCTAATATCTTAGTTTTTTCAAACTTCTTATTCGAAGAAGAACTAAGTTTGATGGAAGATTGTAAAACTCCTAGAAAAACAACTTGTTGTTAATGCTGACGACATTCTGTGGCTACTAACAATGAAGAAGGTGAAATTGTAGGTCAAATAATTATAGCTCTTGAATCCGTTTAAGGCACAGTAGAGCATCTTTGCCGTGAAAAAGTTTCATAGTCGTCAGACGTCGCGTTTCAATTTATTTTTGAACAACTTGATATTTAAAAGCTACCAAATTTTTCGAAGTTCTCAAATAACGAATTTAGGCAACAAGATCAGGGGTGACATTGCGCATCTCGTTTCGAGTGATTTTCGTTCGAGACGCCCATTTGTTTAACGTGGTCGAAACGAACGAAAATCATTCGAAACGAGATGCGCAATGTCACCCCAGGGCCCAGCAACGTCACTTGTAAGTGATTTTTTAAATCACTACTCAACAATGAAGTAATGAAGCTTTAGTTTCAACTGAAGCAACGCCTCTCCGTTTTAAAACTGGCTTCAATCAGCCTCAGGAAAACGGTTTTCACTTTATAATGTCGACCGATTTTAAAGTTTCGTTTGACAAATCAAATGTCTATCAAATATTCAGTACACTCAAGTCTCTTTTTACACGGTTTTTTTTTACGATTTTTGAATTAACACGGTTTTTTTTATGATATTTTTTGAATTAACGCGGTTTTTTTTTAAACGGTTTTTTGAATTAACACGGTTTTTTTTAAACGATTTTTTGAATTAACACGGTTTTTCAGCGCGATATTTATGTTTTCTGAATTTACACAGTATTTTTTCGATGGTTTTTAAATTATAATGTTTGTATATCGTTCGGAAATTTTCTAAAAAAAGCCAGTATATGAAGTACCAAGACATGCTACGTCTAATACGTACATTCCCAGAATAGAATAGCGCAGAACAACGTAGGTCAGAGGGAATGGATATTACGAACCCCCTAAAACACACTCACATTATTAATAATAAAAAATAGTGTTCAATCAACAAAAAACTATCCAGGACTCTTTCGTCGATTACGGAAAGGAAAAGCAACCTACTACCCGAAAAGCTCGACGCGCATAGCTATAGCATATCTGCTCGATTAGTACCAGTCGCTCCCCCGAGAGCGGAAGCGTTCCCCGCCAGCAGTAGCTCAAGCCGAACGAAGCAGCCAACGCCGAAGGCAGCCAGCGTTCCCCGCAAGCAGCAGCCTTCCCCGAAAGCATCAGCCAGCTCCAGTAGCAGCCGCTCGTAGATCGAGTGATTTCCCCTCCACAGATCCAGTAGCAGCAGCCGGCCGGCCCCGATATACTCACACATTGTAAGTTAGGTTAAATAAAAATCATCATCTAAATTGAAAGTTCTTTCTAAGCTGCCGTGTGTCCCTAATCGGTGTCAGAAAGCCGACCTCGAAAAGGAGTCTCTCTCCCTCTAGATCGAGCTAGCCAAGAGAAAAGAGATCGTGAGTATCCACCCCGGAAGTCCCCAGTGGTTCGACCAGCGACTTGGGGTAGTAGCGGGTTGTTTGCTACCAATAATTGAATAATGCATTATGCAACTGTGACAAATAACACAGTTTTGTGTTCCTACTACCACTTTTTTGGTAGTACGAACACAAAACTTCGAATCTAATTACACGTAAATTCATTTAAGACTGTACGAAACTGTTTCGTGGTAGAAAACAACGAAAGGAATTCGTACATTTTATGCTTCATGGTACTGACACAAGATTTTACATTTTTACGACGATTTTGGAATTAACACGGTTTTTTTACAACAATTTTTGAATTAACACGGTTTTTTTACAACAATTTTCGATTTAACACGGATTTTTTTTACAACAATTTTTGAATTAACGCGGTTTTTTTTTAAACGGTTTTTTTTTTACACGGCACATATCCCCCGTGTAAAAAAAGACTTGAGTGTAGAAGGCTAGCAACTTCGAATGCAATTGAATTGAATTTAAGTAACATTTCCGACAATTTAGCGTATAGTATAATTAATCTACTCAACATCGACAAATCGTGCCTGACTGTCAATCGTAGTCATTTGAAATAGTCACTAACTTCAGCTGAAGCTTGCTTAAAACGTTCTTCAAATGAAACAAATCGTTTCATGTATAAAGCGAAGGTAAGCGAAAATCAGCTTCATTTATTTGTTTCGAGGATGCCGAGCCCTAGTCATAATACGGGAATATTTCCGCTTTTCGGGCATTCTTGCCATTAAAGGATCTGCCAGGAAAGACTTTGGAATATTTTTCAAGTAATTCGAGTGATACTTTGATCAAACAAGCAGATAAAATTTACAAGCTCTATGAATAGTGGGATTGATAATAGAGAAGAGAAGATATCTGTGAACGATGATGAAGAGGATGACGCTATGCAAGGGTTCTGGTCTGGGGATGCAGGAAAATTCGTGAAGAGACAATAGGACTCCGGGGCATTTAATATGCTGGAAGCTACATTACCGGGACATTTAAAATAGTTAAATGCGGGTTTCCCTGCTATAAATCTGAATAAATGAAAGAAAAATTCCTGATGCGCTTAGAGCCGTTTGTCAGAGTTCGAAGAAAGCAGAAATTTTTATTGGAAGCGCTGGCAATAAAATCTAGCAAGGGAAATAAATCACTGAGCGTATTATATCTGCTTAAATTCTACTTTGCTGAGGAACAATACTGAAACTAAAGATTGAAAATAGAGACATTTACTGAAAAACATCGACATTTCTATGGATTCCGAATAATCTGCCAATACCGGTTTTTTACCGGTACTACCGGTATTTTCTACGCCAATACCGAAATACCGGTTTTCACCAAAAGCACTCAATACCGACAGCCCTATTTCCAGTGGATGATGTTTGTATTGGTGCGTTGCTAGATGGTGCATTTGAAACGATATCTGCATATGAGGTGACTAACCGTTATCAAAACAGCCATCAGCAGTGTAGCGGAGAGCTCCATCGGGCATGTGGCCCGGAATCAGCGGAACGATTGGTTTGACGATGAATGTAGGAGGGTGATGGATGAGGAGAACGCTGCGCGGGCGGCCAAGATGCGCAGTGCCACACGTCAGAACGTGGAAAGACACAAACAGAAGAAGATGCAGCGAAACCAAATCTTTCGGGAAAAAAAGCGCAACCTGGAAGAGCAGGAATATGCGGAGTTGGAGCGGCTGCATCGTTCTCAGGAAACGCGGAAGTTCTACCAGAAACTGAACGGATCCCGCAAAGGCTTTGTGCCGCGAGCCGAAATGTGTCGGGATAAGACTGGCAGTATTCTGACGGACGATCGTGAGGTGACGGATAGGTGGAAGCAGCACTTCGACGAACACCTGAATGGCGCCCAGGCGGAAAACCATGGCGGCGGGGAAAGCGATTTCGACGGTGCAGCAAACGGGGAAGAGGTGCCAGCCCCAACGATAGGCGAAGTTAAGGAGGCCATCATGCAGCTAAAGAACAACAAGTCAGCTGGAAAAGATGGCATCGGAGCGGAGCTTATTAAAATGGGACCAGAAAAGCTGGCCGTTTGTCTACACCGACTAATTGTTAGAATTTGGGATACGGAACAGCTACCGGAGGAGTGGAAAGATGGGGTTATCTGCCCGATCTACAAAAAGGGCGACAAGTTGGACTGTGAGAACTATCGAGCGATCACCGTTCTCAATGCCGCTTATAAAGTGCTGTCCCAAATCATTTTCCGCCGTCTATCACCAATTGCGAATAGATTTGTGGGAACTTATCAAGCCGGCTTCGTCGAAGGTCGGTCTACAACGGATCAAATATTTACACTGCGGCAAATCCTCCAAAAGGGCCGTGAATACAGAGTTCCCATGCATCATTTATTCATTGACTTCAAAGCCGCATATGATACCATCGACCGGAAAGAGCTATGGAAAATCATGGACGAGAACAGCTTCCCCAGGAAGCTCATCAAACTGATTAAATCTACGATGGATGGTACGCAGTGCTGTGTTCGGATTTCGGGTGGATTGTCAAGTTCATTCGAATCACACAGAGGGCTTCGTCAAGGTGATGGTCTTTCATGCCTGCTGTTCAACATAGCGCTACAAGGTGTTATGAACCGAGCGGATATCAACACGCGGGGCACGATATTCAACAAATCTAGTCAATTCGTCTGCTTTGCCGATGACATGGATATTATCGGCAGAACATCTGTGGCGGTGGCTGAACAGTACACCAGACTAAAGCGCGAAGCAGAAAAGATTGGGTTAAAGGTAAATACGTCTAAAACAAAGTACATGCTGGCCAGCGGAACCGAGGCCGAACGACACCGCTTGGGCAGTAGTATATTGATCGACGGCGATGAGTTTGAGGTAGTCGATGAATTTGTCTACCTTGGCTCACTGGTAACGGCGGACAATGATACCAGCCGTGAGATTCGGAGGCGTATTATCAGCGGAAGTCGTGCTTACTATGGGCTCCACAAGCAATTGCGGTCGAGCAGACTAAGTCCCCGTACAAAGTGCACCCTGTACAAGACGCTTATTAGACCGGTTGTTCTCTACGGGCATGAAACATGGACAATGCTCGAGGAGGACCTGCGAGTGCTCGGAGTTTTCGAACGACGAGTGCTAAGAACGATCTTCGGTGGCATACAGGAGAACGGAGTATGGAGGCGTAGGATGAACCATGAACTCGCACAGCTCTATGGCGAACCCAGTATCCAGAAGGTGGCTAAAGCTGGACGGATACGATGGGCAGGGCATGTTGCAAGAATGCCGGACAACTACCCTGCAAAGATGGTGTTCGCCTCAAATCCGGTAGGATCAAGACGACCAGGAGCGCAGCGAGCAAGATGGTTAGACCAGGTGGAGCGAGATCTGACGGAGAGTACTCGGTGTCCGAGGAATTGGAGAGCGGTAGCCCTCAACCGAGTTACATGGAGAAATTTTGTTCAACAGGCTTTGTCTTAGGACGGCAAGCCACCTTAGTAAGTAAGTAACCGTTCTTCTGCAGCCAGCCGAGCCCTGTTTTCAGCACATCCACGACCTTTGTACATTATATTACCACAATGGCGGCATGTCTGAACTTGATTAGCGTAAGTGACAAATGTATTGTATCCCCGGATACTTATATACGAAGGAATTGCTCTACGTAATTGCATCCTAACGATTCTTCCTTCAGTTAAATCGATCTGTATGGCTTGCATGTCACTCGGTGTTAGACGTAGCTGATCCGCAATGAAGTCGTAAATGAGTAAAATAAAGTATCCGTATTTTACGGATTTCGCGGATGTCCATGAAAACGGTATGTAATCTCAAAGAATCCATGGTTGGTAAGGGGAGCTTACACTGGGTTGTAAGCTTTTAAACCCCTGTTGGGAATTTTCTATCTTACTAAACTTTGTCGAGCACAAAATTGTTTCGTCTGTACTAGCTGACATCAACTTGTATACTGAGTTGAGGTTTGAGGTAGTCGATTTATCTACTAGATAATTAGTGAATATACATTTGACCCAGGTAAGCAAACAAAACGATCTGGTTTTTGACACGGATATAAATTTCTGCGATAGTTTTCAAATACAAGTTATAACTATTAAAAAAACCCGAATTAATCCACCTAGCGGCGTGACCTAGCCTTTCTACTGCCACAATAATCATTATTTAATTTCTCAGGAACTTAATTGTAGATGTATAGATGTTATATTAGACTATATTTTTAAATATCCGTTCCGTATTCCTCAAAATCCTTATTCGCCAGTAAAATTCACAACGTATTGTGTAGAATAATTATATTTTCCTATTTTCCTTATTTTCCTTGGGTGCGTAAATACATGTAAGCGTCATTTATGTTACTTGATGAACACCTTATTTAGTTTTATAATATTTATAGAAAAATAATGTAAACACAAAAGATAATTTTTACAGACTTGAATGAATATGTATAGAAAATTAGAAATTAACCCTCTAACGGGTCTACAGACGGCCTTAACTTTCGGGCTTCAGAGCCACATACGAAACTTGTTTTGAATTGACAATATGAAGTATTTGTTCATAGCAGATTTTTTGATATTTTGATATAAATACCATGCATTCAAAAGTTAGCATCTTTGAAAAACAAGAGTTCAGAAAAATTATTATTATATTTCGCTTTTGAAGAAAAAGGATATCTACAACAAAATGATTGATCTCAAAATTTTACTATTGGTTTGCTTGGCTTCAATTTTGCAATATATCTGAATTAGAAAAAAACTGAATAGAGCATTAGATATGAAAACGCGAAATGGAACTATTTCTTAGCTAGCGCTCCTTCAGATAATTATTTTTGCATGAAAATCAAAACTTAAGCTTCTTTTGAATGTACTTTCATGAAAAGATAGTCATTAGCTTGATCGCATCGTTTTTACAATGTTAGAGGGTAAGGAAAACAAGATGAGGTTGAAAAATAGTGCCAAAGCTGCGCCATAAACATGCTTGAGAATGGGAAATCCGATCGATATGATTCCCAGTGCTTGTCTTTTTTTGATTTATTTATTAAAACATGATACATGACATAAGACATCTGTCCTTTAAAATATCACTAACGAAAACAAATCTTACAAAATTTCTACCGTGCAACGTTTACTTCCTATTTTTCATATAACATTTCTAAGCTCTAGTATCTATTGATTGAAAAGAATTTGTTCAAATTTATTTGGAAAAATCAACTCACTAGTATTTTTGATTCTATACACCACTATACCTACATGGAGTCCTGGAAACACTGCATGGCGAACAGTTAGGTTTTGTTACCGCGTATGTTCTAGATAGTTTTTCGGTGTGTTGCAACGCGAGTGGAAGTGATTGCTAGTGTGCCAAATGAAGAATAGTGATCAATTTCATCATAGAGAATGAAGAATGCCATATACTCCTATTGAATTGTAATATAGTTTTTGGTTTATGTTTGCCGGTCATCGAGTCAACGAGTTGCCATGTTAACGAAAGAAGCAAAGCAACGAGGGATAAGTATTAGTATTATTTCATACAGGGTTACAAATTAATTCTTAGTGTTGAATTGAATGCATCAAGTTAAACACTCAAACATGTATCCATTTTCATATTTCATATAATTATTTTAAACATATTAACTTAAATGCAAACATTAAATTCTTTCTTAGTGATAACAGTTATTGAAATCATACTAATTACAAGCTTTCCGATATCAATACATCTGCAGCCCCCTCGCGAAGCAAGTGCTGCACCGCACCCATCCATTGGCCTTGCCAGCGTTGCTGATATTGTTCAGGGTTTTGCGTGAGAAAAAAAGAAAGGGAAGTATTTTTGCTTTTGTCAACACTCACGCGTTGACAGTTCGGCACGAGATTTCCTGTAAGTGCGAGCAGCCTACGAAATCTCTTTCAACGCTGGCAAGGCCAATTACCGTTTATCCTACAGACAGATTCTTATTAGAACTAGTTACCTCTCTCTCTTTCTCATATTTGCACTTGCAACTGTAAAATACCTCTCTTTCTCTTACGTAGTGTCACGTTTTTTTGGCGAAGCAGATATGGTGTGAAGCGTGGGAGGATATTGTCATTTTTTATTTTATTCGTCATGTTTGCTATCCGCGTGCGCATGTCGTTGAACACCATTGACTGATTTTTGTTTCGTAAATGCAGTTACATGAGCTCACTGTGCTTCCAGGTCGAGCCTTATATTGCGGGACGGTAAATCGGCATTGTGCAGATTTCATAAAAGTGTTTAACCCTTGGTTTGGGCTTGCAATTAATTGAGGGTGCGGTGGGTGGGATGCGTTTTTTTTCGCCTTTGGACATTGGTTTGGCTTTACTTACTTAATTGGCCTAACGTCTTATGACAAGGCCTGCGCAGTATAATTTCTCCATCTGTTTCGGTCCATGGCAACTGATCTCCAGTTCCGCGGGCACCCAGTGCTCGCCAGATCTCGCTCCACCTGGTCTTGCCACCTCGCTCGCTGTGCCCCTCTTCGTCTTGTTCCTACCGGATTTGATGCGAAAACCATTTTTGCAGGATAGTTGTCCGGCATTCTAGCAACATGTCCTGCCCAACGTATCCGTCCAGCTTTAACCACTTTCTGAATACTTGGTTCGCCGTAGAGACGCGCGAGCTCGTGGTTCATTCTTCGCCTCCATACACCGTTCTCTTGCACTCCGCCAAAGATGGTTCTTAGCACCCGCCGTTCGAAAACTCCGAGTGCTCGTAGGTCCTCTTCTAGCAATGTCCACGTTTCGTGCCCGTAGAGGACAACCGGTCTAATTAGCGTTTTGTACAGTGTGCACTTTGTACGGGGGCTCAGATTGTTCGACCGCAAGTGTTTGTGGAGTCCGTAGTAGGCCCGACTTCCGCTGATAATACGTCTTTTAATCTCACGGCTGGTATTGTTGTCCTCTGTTGCCAGCGAGCCAAGGTATACGAACTCGTCGACTACCTCGAACTCATCCCCGTCGATTACCACGGTGCTGCCCAAACGAGCCCTGTCGCGCTCGGTCCCGCCCGCCAGCATATACTTCGTTTTAGACGTATTTATCTGCAATCCAATCTTCTCTGCTTCGCGTTTCAGTCTGGTGTACTGATCTTCCACCGCCTCAAATGTTCTGCCGACAGCATCCACGTCGTCAGCAAAGCAGATAAATTGACTGGATTTATTGAAAATCGTGCCCCGCATTTCGATCGCCGCTCGCCTTATAACACCTTCAAGCGCAATGTTGAATAGCAGGCAGGAAAGACCATCTCCTTGTCGAAGTCCCCTGCGAGATTCGAATGGGTCCGACAATCCACCCGAGATTCTCACACAGCACTGGATCCCATCCATCGTAGCCATGATAAGTCTAGTAAGCTTACCCGGAAAGCCGTTTTCGTTCAAAATTTTCCATAGCTCTTGTCGGTTTACGCTATCATATGCGGCTTTGAAATCGATGAACAGGTGGTGCGTGGGGACTCGGAATTCGCGGCACTTCTGGAGGATCTGCCGCAGGGTGAAGATTTGGTCTGTTGTAGACCGACCCTCCATGAAGCCGGCCTGGTAACTTCCCACAAATCTATTGGCTATTGGCGATAGTCGATGAAAGAGGACTTGGGACAGCACTTTGTAGGCGGCATTCAGGATAGTGATGGCTCGGTAGTTCTCACAATCCAGCTTATCACCTTTCTTGTAGATAGGGCAGATAACCCCGTCTTTCCACTCCTCCGGTAGTCGTTCCGTATCCCAAATCTTGACAATCAATTGATGCAGACAGCCGGCCAACTTGTCCGGGCCCATTTTAATAAGTTCCGCTCCAATGCCATCCTTTCCCGCTGCTTTGTTGTTCTTCAGCCGCTGGATGGCTTCTTTAACTTCCCTTATCGATGGGGGTGGCACATCTTCGTCGCTTGCTGCACCAATGTGGTCACTTCCTTCGCTATCATGGTCTTCCGCCTGCACGCCATTCAGGTGTTCATCGTAGTGCTGCTTCCACCTTTCGATCACCGCACGGTCATCAGTCAAGATACCTCCATCTTTATCTCTGCACATTTCGGCCCGCGGCACGAAGCCTTTGCGAGATCCGTTGAGTTTCTGATAGAACTTCCGTGTGTCGTGAAAGCGGTACAGCTGTTCGAGTTCTTCGCACTCCTTCTCCTCTTGGTGGCGCTTCTTTTCCTTGAAGAGTCGGGTTTGCTGCCTCCGCTTCTGTTTGTATCGCTCCACATTCTGACGGGTGGCTCTACGCAGCATTTGTACCCGCGCTGCGTTCTTCTCATCCAATATCTGCTGGCATTCCTCGTCAAACCATTCGTTACGTCGATTCGGTGCCACACTGCCTAGGACGTTCTCCGCTACGCTGTTAATGGCTGTTTTCACGGCATTCCAACAGTCTTCAAGAGGGGCTTCATCCAGCTCTCCCTCTTCCGGCAGCGCGGTTTCGAGAGATAACGCGTAGTTTTCGGCGACCTCTGGTTGCTTCAGTCGCGCTAGATTATACCGTGGCGGGCGGCGGTATCGTACACACTTAATTTTGATTTTTGCTCTCGGTAAAATTTCATGCCGAATTCAACGGTAAAAATTATTTTTAACGATATCTCGTTAAAAAAATAACATTTTACATCATCTCGGCAATTTGGTTTCACGTACTTCAGTAATTATTTTCAAAATGCCGATAATCGTTAATAAAATGTGACGAACATTGCGGTTTACTTTATTTTACCGGAATCAGCAATTTCAAATACCATTTCTCGGTAAAACAGCATCTTGCTTTGCCATAAATCGGCAAATGCATGGGATATTTTTTTGTTCCACCAGTTTTTTGGCGGCAACATGACAGCGAGAAATGTCAAACGTTTTTTTCGTTCGTCACTTCGTCAGCCAGCGCATTTCAATATTTTTGTTTGGCATTTCGCTAGCGATTTCGTTTTCGTCGTGTGAAGGTGCGTAAGAAATTTGGAAGTATATTAAGTTTTTTGTACTTATTGTAATACTTTTTTTCAGAATATTTGAAAACCAGCACCGTGTGAATCTGATCTATTTCCATTGCCGTGCGAATCTGATCTTTCCTGTCTGCGGGAGGCCGCTCACAATATGGTTGTCTTAACACCGCCCGAAATTGTGATCAACTATAAGATTTCACACCCACCCTAATATGTACCTGTACCGGCACGCATTCGAATCGGGCGCAACGCAGCATGAACAGTACTCGACGGTGGCTCAACCGTTGATTGAAGCGCTGATCCGTATGAAGTCTTCACCTATGGAGTAACAGGCAATGGGAAAACGTATACCATGACCGGGGTTATTCAGTACCGCGGCATAATGCCGCGCTGTTTCGTACCATCTCGGATATTCGGGCGAAAAAGTTCGTTTTCAAGCCGGTCCGGTTGAACGGGTTCGATATCCTGTCGGAAACGGATGCCATGCGGCAGGCCGAGCTGCACTCGCAAATGAATCGAATGAAGCGAGAGGACACCGATCCGGAGCTGGCGTCGAAGACATCGGTCGCATCGTTCGAGGTTAGCGGCTAAGCGATAATATTTATTCCGTTATTATTACATGCGTTGAGGTTTTATGCTATTTTCAAAAAAGTGGTTTTAGTTTTTTCCGAATATCGGCAGTAAATAATACTGATCATTCAGCAAAATTAACTGACAAAATCGGCAAACTTAATTTAAAAATACAGCGGATCTCGGTTAAAAGCTACCGAGTGTGTCGGCATGTTTTACCAGATCTCGTCAAAAAACTACCGAGCGCGTAGGTAAAATTTGCCAGATCCTCTTTAAAAAACTGCCGAATGAGTCAGTATATTTTGCCGAAGTTCTCAGTATATTTTGACAGTTCGATATCATTTGCGCTTACCGAGTGATCAGTAAACGTAACTTTTGCCGAGAAGGTTACCGAGAGCTCAGCTGTCCAATTCTCGGCATTTTTTTTGCCGATTTCGGCGAAAAAAATTAAGTGTGTATGTTGTTCACAACAGATAGTTTTTGACGTATCCTTACCATCACTAGGTAGTGATCCGAATCAATGTTAGCGCCCGGATAGGTTCTGACGTCGATAATGTCTGAAAAGTGCCGACCATCTATCAGAACGTGGTCGATTTGTGATTCTGTCTGATTGGGTGATCTCCAGGTGTACCGATGGTAGAGGTTATGCTGGAAGAAGGTGCTACGTATGGCCATGTTCTTGGAGGCGGCGAAGTCGACAAGTCTTAGGCCGTTTTCGTTCGTTTGCGGGTGAGCGCTGAACCGTCCAATCACCGGTTTGAATTCCTCCTCCTGACCAACCTGAGCATTACAGTCCCCGATGATAATTTTGACATCATGTCATGACATCATGGTTTGGCTTTGGATCCTTTGAATAGATTCTTTTGATGGTTGTTTGGAAGACCTGTGAATTCTCAGCTGTGAATAGGTTTAGTGCAAATGTGTTTTAAGCAAATTTGGACAATTTGACATTTTCTCAGTCAACTGAAAACTATGTATTGTCTATCGTTTCGTTTTTTATGTTGTTCAGAGCTCTAGATATATAGAATTTTGCCTGTTTGGGGACGCGATAGGTAACTTTTTCGACACGTACAGAGTGGTCGTGCGGTTCTGAGTACACTTAGGTATCAGGCTTTCACTTTAATCTGTAGACTTCGTATGCGGTTTTTGCCGCCACACCGCATCAACGATTAGAAGCTTATAATTTCCTTTAATATATTTCTTATATCGCGTGATAAAGATAATAGTAACTACTAGTTTAAAATTGTAATAAGTAGCCAGTTTCATCGATGTTACCGAGAGTTATGAATGAAGCGAAATATTGACTTATTTTACCCCACTACCATCTTTCGGTTAGTAGTATTTATGTTTAAACGTACTATTCGTACTATACTATGAAATACACCATCTACAGGGATGAGACATTGTCGCGGTTATGCACGATTTAGCAACACTCCCTACAGCCGGCTGTCTGGAGTTTAAAGTGCTATAAATACTTTTACCTAATATATAACTCTCTGCTTAGACTTAGTAATAGTGTGAGTACTCATTCAAATTTTTCATTGGAACAAATATATTCTCAAAACTATAATAAAAGAAAAACTTAAATACGATCGAATGAATAATGAATAGACGAAAAACATACCTAAAATTCTACATTTTATAAAAAAACAAAAAAAGCAACGATCGCATCACTTATCAAGGTGAATCCTGATCCAACCAACCCAACCTTACTAGCAAAACTCCTTCCTGTAATCTTTGTAGGGATGCAGAGGTTAACACGGTCCCTAGAACAGCAAAGATTACACTAACATTCCTTCCCCGTTCCCACCTGATTGCAAGGACGTGGCCGGCGCAGTTATTGATCATTACTATGTCGAATCACTGAATTTTGCACAATGAGAATGATCGGTAAATCCCAACCACATTCATTTGATTCATTGTGCAATTTCACTGGTTCTGGTCAATCACTGAGTGCAACCATTGATATGTGCAATCAGTCTAAGCTAAGCTAAGCTATACACCACTATACCTACATGCTTAAATAAACTGCTTTTCTTCGCTTTTTGCTTTTCTTGTACAATTGTGAGTAACAGCAAGTGAAGAAAATGACAATTGAAATCTGAAATCAAAGAAAAGAAAAAACTTTTTGATTGAATCCCACTATTTAATATTTATTTGCAACAGATACGTAGTTCACCTACGACGTGCAGGCTTCATCAGTGTCTTATTTCAAAGCGTATACGTATCTGTCGCGTATGAATATTAAATAGTGGAATTTAGTCGGTAAAAGTTTTTTCTTCTCTTTAATTTCAGAGTTCGTATTCCACTAAGAGGTTTCAAAAACTTCAGACAATTGACATGTTTCTCACTTTTCTTGAATTTCATTGCAAATTTTTAAAATTGCAAATTGTCATCACATACATACATACATACATACATACATACATACATACATACATACATACATACATACATACATACATACATACATACATACATACATACATACATACATACATACATACACACATACATCACACACATCTCATACATTGAATACAATCAACATTTGATTGATATGTTTTGATTTCACACGTTTTAACGGTTTAATATACGGGGCTTAAGTGTTAAAGTTTGAATAACTTTTGAATGAAGCGTCCGATTTTAAATAACTCAGTTTCGTTTGATAGATCTCAGCAGTAATTTTCAAATAATCATAAAATGTGTGATGTTTTTCATTAAATTAATGCTTATATGTTACATAAATATGTTTTAAATACTATTTTTTCACATTTCTTTATGTAACTTTCAAACTACAAGTCCAATCGTCATGAAATTTGGAACTTAAGGGTTTGCAAGGCTCCTCTTTCATATGCAATCAAATTTGTTCAAATCGGTTAAGAGACCTATGAGATAATGAAGTCTCATATTTTTCGTATTTTTATACATAACTTTTGAACTAAAAGTCCGATCAGTATGAAATTCAATAGCGACCAATGGGACACCTAGACCTTTCATTTGACACTAAGAACATTAAAATCGGTCCAGCCATCTCCGAGAAAAGTGAGCGAGATTAAAAGCGTCACATACACACACACACACACACACACACACACACACACACACACACACACACACACACACACACACACACACACACACACACACACACACACACACACACACACACACACACACACACACACACACACACACACACACACACACACACATACACACACAGAAAATGCTCAGTTTTCGAAACTGAGTCGAATGGTATATAACATTCGGCCCGCAGGACCTTCTTTCCATTTCCGGTTTTCCAAGTGATTTCTATACCTTTATACTGGTGCTTATTACCAATCTCACTCCACGGTGAAATGAATTTCACTTCCAAACTCACGTCACTTTTTTTGACCTATTCCCGATTCCACGTAGAGTGAAGTGAAAAAAAATTTCATTCGTGAAGTGAGATTGGCAGTGAAGTGAGTTGCATAATAACCCCATTGACAAGATTGACGGAATAGCGTCGGATTGTTTCATTTGCCTACTCATGTGAACTTGTGCAATAAAATCTACGGTCCCTTATCAATGGTCCGTGGAATAAAAGGGATGCCCTTCTTATTATTTCCCTTGCCGGACGGACGGCCTGTGCTCAAAGGCTAGTGCTAGTACAGTAGTGCACATGTGCCATATTTCCATCTGATTCTGCATCATCCTTGATTCTGGATTCCGATCGGGCTCGTTCCGATCAGAAACGTCCCGATCGACGTGTGTTATAGCATAGGATGTATTCCGATCGAAGCGCAATTTCTGATCGGATCCGACTCCTATCGGCATGTAGAATAGAGGTGTGTATTTTAATTTTAGCCTGGCCAGCTGGGACTTCAGACGCGGAGACATCAAATTGGACTTGAAATCATACTGACCAGATGTGTTGGATTTTGCGGGACTGTACCGGATTTGGAAGGTTTGTTCCGGATTACCATGTGTCCCAAAAATGGTCCCGCATTGATTAATTTCTTTATCGTGTCAGTTGAATATTGAAACGCTACTGTGAGTTATAGGAACTATTCAAAAAATTCTCTATAGGTATACGAATTATTGTTGAAGTACGTTCATTCAACTGAAAAATTTATGTAATCTTGTATTAAACTGCCTTTAAATAAATTTATTATATACTACTGATCAAATTTAGCAAACAATCCATTCAATATGTCCTGCTGTCGTCGTCATCAACATCAGAGAACCAGGGTAGCTAATCAAGCAGTCGTTTCCATTCAACTCGATTTTGGGTCATTCGTCGCCGTTTTCTCCGGCGTCCTAGAAGTCGCAAGTCGCTTTCGACATGGTCGAGCCATCTTGTATGTTGGGTCCCTCTGCTCATGGTGCCGTGGCACATCAATGGGTTTGTTTCGTTCTACCCATTACGTCTAGTCTAGCGACTAGTTACGTTCTAGTCAGTACAAACGGATGCCTGCTCGTTGACGGCGTGTCGCAACGTGGCCCTGGAAGCCACGGAGAGCGCTACCAACAGCGATAAGGCATCAGCCAAGCGTCTGAGACAGTCACCGGGGATGGCACCCCTGGTGGACCAAAAAACGCCTGATCGGTAAAAGCCTACAGGCTAGCGAGCTGGTGGAGCCAACCGACCAAGCAGCGGGAAACACCAAGACGGGTGGCCCGTGGGTCACAGCCAAGAGGAAGAAAAGAGGAAGCTCCACCAAAAAGAAAGCTTCACCTAAACCGACAGGGAAGCGAGCGAGGAAGGGCGACGCTCTTATCCTGAAAACCGACGGGTCAAAATACTCGGAGGTTCTGAAGGTCATGAGAGGAGATGCCCTACTCAAGCACCTGGGCGCGGACGTGCGGAGCATCCGCCGCTCACGCACGGGCGAAATGATCCTTGAGTTGAAGAAGAACGCCTCCAAGAAGAGTTCCGCATACAAGTCGATAGCGGAAGGAGTGCTCGGGGAGGGAGTGCAGGTACGTGCTCTCACATCAGAAATGACTCTCCAGCTTAAAAACCTGGATGAGAACACCGATGTGTGTAAGGTCGTACAGGCCCTCAAAGAGCAAAGTGGAGTGGTGGTGGCAACCGAGGCGGTTCGCCTGCGTAAGGGTCCTGTCGGGACCCAGGTAGCCACCTTACGACTTCCGCTGGCGGACCAAAACGAAGCCCTGAAAGCTGCTAGGCTGAAAGTGGGGTGGTCGGTATACCCACTAAGCGTGCTGAAGCAATCGGAGGCTTGCTTCCGATGCTTCGAGCACGGGCATAAGGCCTGGAACTGCAAAGGGCCAGATAGGAACCAATTGTGCAGGAGATGTGGCAGTGCAGGCCATAAAGCAAGGGACTGCGCGGAGCCTCCCCAGTGCTTGATCTGTACCGGTAAAAGCGACGCAAAGCACGTAACGGGAGGTCCAAGGTGCCCGGCTGGTGTGCCGGCGACCAAGCCACGATCATAGTGCAAGTGACACAACTCAACCTGAACCACTGCAGCACGGCTCAGCAGCTGTTACACCAGGCAGTTTCCGAGTCGGCAACGGACATTGCCATTATCTCGGACCCATATCGCGTCCCTGCCGGAAACCGCAACTGGGTGTCGGATGGGTCCGGGACGGCGGCTATATGGACGACAAGCAGGTTCAAGAGGTTGTGTCAACCGCAGACGAGGGATTTGCGGTTGCCAAAGTGAGTGGAGTGTTTTACTGCAGCTGTTATGCTCCGCCGAGATGGTCTATCGAGCAGTTTACGCGGATGGTAGACCGAGTATCAGTTGTGCTGACTGATCTAAGGCCGGTGGTTGTGGCGGGAGACTTTAACGCTTGGGCGGTAGAGTGGGGAAGTCGTCGCATGAACCATAGGGGTCGGATTCTGCTTGAGGCTCTGGCAAAGCTCAACGTAGATTTGGCCGACGTCGGCACCACAAGTACCTTCAGTAGGAACGGTGCGGAGTCTATCATCGACGTGACATTCGGCAGTCCTGGTCTGATAGGAGACTGGAGGGTAGACAATGGCTACACTCACAGTGACCATCAGGCGGTCCGCTATAGTGTCGGTCAGATAACGAGGCGGCAGGTGGCGAGTGGAGCCAACACTCCAACCACTCGTGGATGGAAGACTTCATACTTCGATCCCGAAGTATTTGTGGAAGCGATCCGAAGAGAGTGCGGTGATCGCGGTATGCCCGATCCGAACGCTGATCATTTGGTTGCGGTACTGTCGCGATCGTGTGATGTTACCATGCCTAGGAAAGGTCGACCTAGGTATGGCAGGTCACCGGCTTACTGGTTTGAAATTGCGGAACTCCGCGGAGCGTGCTTTCGTGCGAGGAGAATTATGCAAAGAGCTCGTTCGGACGAAGGCAGGGTTGAATGTCGAGTAGCACTTGTTGCTGCACGCACAGCGCTTAAGAGTGGGATAAAAGCTAGTAAACGAGCCTGCTTTGAAAGGTTATGTGCTAGTGCCAATGCGAATCCGTGGGGTGATGCTTACAGGGTCGTAATGGCAAAGACCAAGGGCGTGATGGCGCCCGCAGAGCAATCGCCAGAGATGCTGGAGCGGATCATCGAGGGCCTCTTTCCGCGCCACGAGCCAAGGCCCTGGCCCCAGGCCGCTGAGTCGTCCCACGGCCGACGTTCCAGTATCTCAGACCATAGCGCCTCTTTCCGCGCCACGAGCCAAGGCCCTGGCCCCAGGCCGCTGAGTCGTCCCACGGCCGACGTTCCAGTATCTCAGACCATAGCGTAGGATGGTCGGCCTCCCAGCCGAACATCCAAAGTAACGTGGATGATGGCGGTTTGGAGATCGGGGAGGAAGTGACGGTTACGAACGAGGAGCTCATCGAGATCGCCAAATCCCTGAAGGTGAGCAAGGCACCGGGGCCAGACGGTATCCCGAATATGGCCATTAAAGCGGCTACTCTAGAGGCTCCCGAATTATTCGGGGCAGTAATGAGTAGATGACTGGAAGATGGCCGCTTCCCGGACAGATGGAAGCGACAGAACCTGGTCCTATTGCCGAAGCCGGGAAAACCTCCGGGTGCCCCTCGTCATATAGGCCGATCTGTCTGCTCGATACTGCCGGCAAGGTACTGGAGAGGGTTATCCTTAACAGACTCGTACAGTACATGGAGGGTACAAACGGTCTGTCAAGGAACCAATTCGGCTTCCGAAAAGGCATATCTACGGTGGATGCCATCTTGTCTGTCACTAAGACAGCCGAGGTGGCAATCCAGTCCAAGAGGACAGGTATCCGTTATTGCGCAGTTGTCACGCTCGACGTGAGAAATGCGTTTAATAGCGCTAGCTGGGACTCCATAGCCAACTCGCTTCGGAACGTCCAGGTGCCGGTGTCGCTGTACAGGATCCTGGAAAATTATTTCCAGAATCGTGTGCTATGCTACAACACGGAGGAGGGTCAGAAATGCGTTCCAATCACCGCAGGGGTTCCGCAAGGTTCCATACTGGGCCCGGTGTTGTGGAACGTCATGTATGACGAAGTTCCCGGTAGGGGTGGTGATTGTCGGCTTTGCGGACGATATCACCTTGGAAATCTACGGTGAATCTGCCAGAGAGGTTGAGTTGACGGCTGCCCACTCTATAAGCATTGTTGAAGATTGGATGCGATCCAGGAAACTGGACCTAGCACATCATAAAACGGAGGTTATCGTGGTGAACAACCGCAAGTCGGTGCAGCAAGCAAATATCAGCATCGATGACTACACTATTTCGTCAACGCGGTCCTTAAAACTCCTTGGAGTAATGGTCGACGACAAGCTCAAGTTCGGGAGCCACGTCGACTATGCCTGCAAGAAGGCTTCCACAGCTATTTCGGCATTGTCTCGTATGATGCCTAATAGCTCTGCGGTATATGGCAGCAAGCGAAGGCTATTAGCCAACGTGGTCCAGTCTATACTTAGGTATGGCGGACCGGTGTGGTCATCGGCGTTAGGTACCAAAAGCTATCTAGCCAAGCTGGACAGCACCTATCGTCTCATGTGCTTAAGAGTGGCGAGTGCGTATCGCACAGTTTCACATGACGCAATCTGCGTCTTGGTGAGTATGATGCCTATTAGTATCATCATCAGCGAGGACGTAGAGTGCTTCAACCAACGTGGAACTAGAGGCATACGGAGTACCACAAGATCGGCCTCGATGATCACATGGCAGCGGGTATGGTCTAATTCCACAAAAGGCTGGTGGACACATCGACTTATCCCGGAACTATCCGGGTGGGTCAACAGGCTCCACGGCGAAGTTAACTTCCACCTGACACAAATTCTCAGGGCATGGTTGTTTTAGACAGTATCTGCACAAGTTTGGGCAGGCGGAGTCCCCCGCGTGTCCCGAATGCATGGACGTTGTGGAAACTGCAGAACATGCTTTCTTCATATGCCCTCGTTTCGCGGGCGTGAGAAACAACATGATGGCAGTGAGCGGACAGGACGCTACTCCGGATAACTTAGTCCAAAAGATGTGTTCTAGCTCGGACGTCAGGGGAGCGGTCAATGCGGCTGCTACCCAGATCGTACTTGAAACCGTATGAAACCGCTGGAAAGCCGATCAACGGCGAATAAACAGCCTAACTACCATATTCCAGTAGTTATCTAAGAGTGTGCGTTAAGCACAATAGCCCCTCCCTGAAGTAATACCGATAAGGTGGTGCCAGAGGGGATTGAGGCTGGAGACTCGAGTAGGGTTTTAGTGGGTCTGGATCCTCACGCCCCAGTAGGGGGGTCGGGATACCAAACCCCACTCCCTAGTTGTCTTCTCAGGTGTCTGATAGCAGATTTCCCTACTCGTTAAATAAAAAAAACACACACACACATACGCATGCCCGCACGCTCGCACACTCCAAATACAATGAGAAATGTAACATAATTTGAAATTTATTCTATTAGTAGATCACATTTTTCAATAATTGTTTACAACTTCAATCGTGTTTCATATTCCAGCGTCAAGTTCGATCTGATTTCGCTGTTCATTGATTACCAATTTTGTGTGTAGTGTGCAAAATCGGTTATGTAACAACGTACCTATTTTATGCCTTAGCTACCTTAGAATACCTTAGCTTGCTACTCCAGTAAGACTTTTAGACAGTCATAGTTGTTCGTCTACGGAAAGTAATACAAACTATTAAGCTCTGTTTGAGTTCTATCCCAAACAGCAGTGTGATTCTTTCGCCTCAGTTAGGTGGCCGGCTCTTTACTTTTCCAGAAAAACTCTGAAAACTGATTTGAGAAACTTCCAGCTGACAAATGACAGTCGCTTGCATTTGGACGATCACTATGAGCATCTTTCTTTTCATATTCGCTGCGGTAGTCCTTCCTAACAATCGTTGCTCTCAGCCATCGGCACGCTCAACATAGGCAGGAATTGAATATCGACGTCGACGGCATGGTTATTCTGCCTAGATGTAGATCGTGATCTTACTGTTCCTACTTAACTGATGTCACCGTTGCTGTCCTGGAATTGATCGTCCTCGTCACTATCGTTACTGACCGCACCATTGCCGGTGGAATGAGTGCTAAAGTCCAGTGTGTCCTGTAGCTGGTAAAAGAACGACGGATTAGAGGGAGGTTTGGCCTTCTGAAAACAGGCGGCGTAGGCTGTTTCCAAAGTTGGTTTGGGGGAAAAATGTTTCTGCGAAATTCGCACTAATGCATGCATTATCTCATTGAGAGATTCTTCTGCTGCTTGAGTTGCACGGTGTATAGTTCCGGTCCATTTCCGACAAGCGATTCGTAAACCTGATGTGCTGAACAACGTGGTGTAAACTTCCTTGCCGCTATACCGCTGCTGGCATGCCGTGTCGTTTAAAATACCTATCACTCTGAATGGACTGGTGCTGCTGGTAGAAATTAATTTGCACTAAAATTATCCGGAACGTGACGATTCTGTACTGGACACCTGGCAGCGATCGGCGCAGACGTCCCGTCGTATTGACTATTTTGATCACAGTTCATTAGTCCAAAACGGTCCTGCAATAGAATATTAGTTGCAATTAGCTTTTGCCATATTATAAATACTAAAACCAGCCATCTGCTGACTAATAAATCGATAAAAAATTGATAAACAAAACTTACCTCTTTTCGTGGAATCATTTCACCATCTAAAAACCATGTGGAATGTTTTCACGCGAAATGTCATTTTTTTCGATTCCACGCAGGTCGCATGACATTGGGAATAACCCTGATTTCACGGGAGGTGTGTCTTGTCACTTTTCATCTCACTTGCGTGACTTTCGGAATAGGGCCGAATTCACTTCACGTTGATTTCACCGTGAAGTGAGATTGGTAATAAGCACCAATTGGGTGGTGAAATGATTCCACGAAAAGAGGTAAGTTTTATTTATCAATTATTTTACATTTGATTAGTCAGTAGAAGGCAAATTTTTGTTTTTAACAACTACCGTGGACCCCCGTTCGTTTGACCGTTTTTAATCTGGACACTTTTTAATTTGAACCCCGCTGGTTTGCACGACGTGCAAATTAAAAATGGTTCAAACGTCATTCTCAACATGACATCATTTGCTTATGCAGACAATACACACGATTTGTTTGTACTGATCGAGCGTGTTTAATTTGTTTCTCATCCGTTTTCCCAACGATTATGATAGAAATCCGATCGGAGAATGAAACATTCGCTGCTTGCAACTGCCAACTGAATCAAACCACCAAAACAATAACAAAGAGCATACATAGTACATACAAGTTTCAGCATATTTAGGGTTGCCAGTTGTTCAAATTAAAAACTAACCCCGTTAGTTTGCATGAGGAATCGTTCAAACGAACGGGGGTCCACTGTAATTGAACTAGTTTATTGCAGCAGCGCACAATAAACTCAAATTATGGTACAAGGAATACAACGGGTCGTTTTCAGTCGTCGAAAAAATCTGCCCCGGCATGGTCGCCGGAAACAACGTCTACAACAATTACGGCTTTCGACCGCTAGGATCCAAATTCTACCCCGGAAGGAACTAATACCGGAGTGTCGAAAGGTAGCTTTCATTGACGTCAGGCTTGGCATACACTTTTCGCTTTGATTTTGCTCTTTAGTTTACTGCTCCTCAGCCAAACAGAATTTGAAAAAGTGGTGTATAGGGCATTTGTAGAGCTAGTAATAATCTATCATATTGCTGAAGAGAAAGAAGTTTTATCTTTATCATTCACGGCGCAGTAGCGCAGCAATGCCGTTGGTAGCAAAAAGAGCGCTCTTTTTGCTACCAAGAGGGTAGCAGCCTTATTATTATTATAGCAGTATTGTAGATAATAACAAATTCTACAAACGCCCCATACATCACTTTTTCAAATTTTGCTTGGCTGAGATGCAGTAATCAAAAGAGCAAAATCGAAGCGAAAAGTGTATGCCAAGCCTGATTGACGTTTACCTAACAGTAGCCATGTCAGCAGCGGTTGTGGCAAGAAAATTCACGCCATCGCTACCGGTCAGCTTAACGTCTGTTGTTCGTCGAAAACGGAAAAATATTCATCGTGCCACTACAAGTAGCAGAAAAATATTCCAACTAGATGATGCATTTATTACTGCAAATTTCGTTGGAACATCTCTCCCACAAACCGACTTTAGGAATGACCTGCATCGCCCGTTTTTCATAAAAATAAGCCTACCGCTAGTCCGTCGTTCTTCTTCCTGCAACAAGATACGCTGGACCTTAGCACGCATACCACCGACGATGGTGCGGCCGGTAACGAGAGTGACAAGGCCGACAAATTTCCGGACAATTACGGTGAAATCAGTGAATCGAAGGATCCATTTCAGTTTATCAATCAAATCGAACCGTCTGCGTTGGCATGCAGTATGCAATACGTCGTCACAAACAAAAACGAAAATAGTCCCCTCGCCGCTGGCGATCTGAGTATTGTTGTTACAGTTGAAAACCGTAATAATCGACGTGCGACATTCGGTTTTATTCTTGTTTTGTGTGTCGCAACTATGTCGCACGTGGTGCGCTGTGTTCGCACATTGATGCGCTATACAGCGCACCACCTGCGACGTAGTTGCGACACACGGAACAAGAATAAAACCGAATGTCGCACGTCGATTATTAAGGTTTTCAACTGCAACAGCAATAGTGTATCGGTAACAGCGGCGACTGACGTTCTGGTCGGTTCTGCTTCTCCATCGACCACTCTGGTTAGTTTAAAAAGAATGCTTCGCTTCGGATCAAGAGTAAATACGCTAGCAGCGGCTGCGACGAACGGCAACGGTAGCAAAGACAGTCTCAGCTTGCTGAAATGTCAAGTGCCCTACAAAGGATTTACAATTCTATTTGGTGTCGTACGTTGACTATGGAAACTTTAATACGGTAGCTGCAGTGGACGAGTTTAATGAGTTTTGTCCCAAAAGCCCGGTGATGACTGATGAAAATTCGTGATTCACGTGCCACTTGTCTCAACGGTGAAAGCGGCTGCCAAACGGAAGTCATCGAATAAATCGGCAGTAAGATCAAAATAAGACTGGTCGATTATGAAAACGTTATTATTGCGGAAATAATAAGATCAGCCTTATTAGATCGATAGTTCTTTTTTGACTTGAAACTATGACGCTGCTCCCGGAGGACATACAGGTTTTTGCCGTGTTCGAGCGGAAGGGGCTACGGATGATATTTGGTGGTATACCAACTGAAAGCGAAGAGTAACGAAGGTCGAAGGCGTATGAGCTACACTGAGAATATAATTTCGTATTTTGTTTGAAAAAATATTCGTAAAACTTTATTCGTAGCTGGTACAAATAATTTCATACCATTTAAAAACTTTCGTAGGCTTATTGTTTACCGCAAATGTTGCTATTACGAATGGTTCGTATTTTTTACGAGAGCACATTCGTAGCTGTCTTGCATCAAGACCCATTTGATGCACGGTTGTTGTCTGGCATCATTATCGACGAAAACGGGATGCGAAGATTGTACACTGATAATAAAACTTGGTTTATAGTACGAAAACGAGCGTTTGCTTTACGAATTCTTTCGTTGTTTTCTACCACGAACTAGATTCGTAAAATCAATCCTGAATGTTTTGTACATAGTAATAAAGCTATATTCGTACGAATCATTGCATTTTACAAAATGGTTTGTAGATTTTACGAATGCACGAAAAGGCTGTCGATAAAAATAATACTAGATTTCACTATTTTCCGATAGGTGTCAGTATGCTACATTACCGATACCTATCGAAAAATAGCGAAATCTTTATTATCTCTGAGAAAAGGCTGATTTTATCGGGAATCGAACTGAGCTCGTTTGTCATACTTCTTTACGAACAGTCGACGACGCCGCAAACCACAGAACCACAGCTACTGTGTACCAAGAAGGACATAATTGCACAAGTCTATTTTCTCTTCATACAATCTTCGCATCCCGTTTTCGTCGATAATGATGCCAGACAACAACCGTGCATCAAATGGGTCTTGATGCAAGACAGCTACGAATGTGCTCTCGTAAAAAATACGAACCATTCGTAATAACAACATTTGCGGTAAACAATAAGCCTACGAAAGTTTTTAAATGGTATGAAATTATTTGTACCAGCTACGAATATAGTTTTACGAATGTTTTTTCAAACAAAATACGAAATTATATTCTCAGTGTATGAAGAGAAAATAGACTTGTGCAATTATGTCCGTCTTGGTACGCAGTAGCTGTGGTTCTGTGGTTTGCGGCGTCGTCGGCTGTTCGTAAAGAAGTATGACAAAACGAGCTCAGTTCGATTCCCGATAAAATCAGCTTTTTTCAGAGATAATAAAGATTTCGCTATTTTTCGATAGGTGTCGGTAATGTAGCATACTGACACCTATCGGAAAATAGTGAAATCTAGTATTATTTTTATCGACAGCCTTTTCGTGCATTCGTAAAATCCACAAACCATTTTGTAAAATGCAATGATTCGTACGAATATAGCTTTGTTACTATGTACAAAACATTCAGGATTGGATTTACGAATCTAGTTCGTGGTAGAAAACAACGAAAGAATTCGTACAGCAAACGCTCGTTTTCGTACTATAAACCAAGTTTTATTATCAGTATAAGTAAGTAAAAGTTGCTTGCAAAATGTTTTGTACCGTAATGCCTTATACTGAGTTGACGGTCAAATAAACATTAGTACCGCTACGGATCCCTTCTGCCTTGTCTCCTCCATTATTTTCGAAAGAAATTAATGTTTGACTATTGAATAGTAAAGAATAGTGATGTCCGAAATTTTCAATTATTCGATTACCGATTAATCGGCGAGCGTTGTCTGCACTAATCGATTAATTTAACTATTCGTGCTAGTAGTATTCGATTAGAAATATTCGAATATTTTTGAAGTAGGACTACTTCTTTGATTTCTATATTGGGATGCACTTTAGAAAAACGAAAAGTGGTTATAGTTTGCACGCTTATAACTCAGTCATCCGTCAATAGATTCTGGAGATATTGGTATCAATCGATTGGAAATTTTCCAAAAAATCCATTACAACACAGTAGATTACGTGTTTCCCTAACAGACGTTTAATAATTGAGAAAATATGAGTCGAATATTTAATATTTCATTATATGCATTTTTTGCCTTTTCACGTCAGTGCTTCCCTAGCACGGATGACAGAAATATATACGAGATGAGCTTTGGGTTAATCTAGGGGGCCCAGTAGCCCCAAGGTTACCGAGTCTGCCTTGACAAGCGAGTGGTCGTGGGTTCGAATCTTAGTAGAATCAGGCCATTCGATGTTAAGTGACTTTAGCATGGGTTTATTCCCAGGCCCCTCCTCATCCTTCCTTCTGCATTCTGCATTTACTAACAATGAAAGCCTCTTGCCAGGGCAAGTTGTAAGAGTGGTACTTGCTTGAGGTGCGAATGAAGCCTCTTGTTCAAGGGCAAATTATAGCTTGTTCCGCTTTCTGGTTCTAGGAACGAGATAGGTGATGCATAAGTAGCAAGGAACACATACATACACACCTTCACTCTGTGCTGAACTCTGCTTTACCGACCATGATGAAGCCTTTAGCCGGGGCTGGTTATAAGAATGATACTTGCTCGAGGTGCGAATGAAGCCTCTTGTCCAAGGACAAATTATAACTAGTCTCCGCACTACCTGGCTTTAAAGCTAGATTGGTTGAAAACTAGTAAGAAGCGTAGAGGGAAAAAGGGGTGAAAACACACCGACACTTTAAGCACGGATAATAAGCAGTTCGCTCACTCTATAGCGATACTGCAATAACAACGAAGTGCGGAACAACACCTGGATAAGATCACAATAGATCAAAATACTGCTCGTAGTGATAATAATATCCATTTAGAAAAAAAAAATGGGTTAATCTACCTTACCTTCTTCGGTCACCGGCTTTCGTTGGAAACACATCGGCAAGCAGCTTGCTTGCGACACATCGGACATCCAGTTTTCGAGTCACATCCATGGCATAATTTTAAAGGTTGTATTTGAAACATTGTTTGCCTTTGGTGCGCGTCATCAGTCGGTCGCCGGCTTTCGTTGGAGACACGTCGGCAAGCAGCTAGCTTGCGACTCATAACATCATAAACATAAAAGTCTATCTTGATTACAGATCCTACCAGTAGCGTTTGTCCGATAAACAGTATTCCCACCATTAATCCACATACCAATAACCTATCTGATGGACGAAAGTAGACAATGGACACCACGAGTCAGTCAGAAATTTGAGAATTCGAGATTAACAAACAAACCTTTTCAGGTCCACCATTTAAATTAGCAGAAGAGTTTAAATTATGAATTTCTCACATGTACGAACCAAGGTTGCCACATGCACAGATTATTCTGTGTTTAACAGATATTTGAAAGAAATCGCGTGTACAGAAACTGTATGCATAGAATACAGATTTTCGCCAAATTAAACAGATTAAACAGATTTTTGAGCTTTTACATGAGAGTGAAAGAGACGGAAATAGTCAATGACTCTCTAACTCTTTCACTCTCATTGTTTTGCATTGGACATTTTTTTGCAGATATTTTTCCTCACCGTACAGATTGTCAGATTTATATATACATGCTACATGCGTTGTATGTAACATTTATCAAAGTAGTAACATTGCAAACGTTCAGTTCTCAAAATATTGTGCATTTGAAAACAATTTAACAAAATCAAGAACACAAACTATTGCTTTCCTGCTACCTTACTGATATTAAAGATTGTTTTTATTACCCATGGTTCCCCACGTTGAAGGGATTTTACCAATTCAATCCTATTTTATCTGTGCTGTTCACTATACTTCTAATGAAACGGCATCGGCAAGCATGCGTATTCATACAAAGTGATATTATAACCGAACACTACAGCTGTAGCACATTTTTCTAAAACAGATATCAAATTCGCCGAGGTTTCATCGTCTCGCAGTAAAGAATTTGCGATCTGTTGGGACAACGAACCTGTGTCATTTTTTCTGGCACACTTCCCTAACACAGACATCAACTTGGACTAGGTTTATTCGCGTTCGTAAGAAATCTGTTGGCACGAGTAGTGATGTCCGAAATTTTCAATTATTCGATTACCGATTAATCGGCGAGCGTTGTCTGCACTAATCGATTAATTCAACTATTCGTACTAGTGGTATTCGATTAGAAATATTCGAATACTTTTTTCATAATTTCGATTAATCGAACGATTATGAACGATTAGCGGCCATTAGTGGTATTCGATTAGAAATATTCGAATACTTTTTTCATGATTTCGATTAATCGAACGATTATGAACGATTAGCGGCCATTATTCGGGGATTATTCGCATTCATATTATTTCTTTTGAACTATTCGATTAATTCAACTACTCGTGTTGGCAGTATTCGATTAAAAATTATTCGAATATTTTTATAGTTATTCGATTAGTTGAATTAATCGAACGATTAACGGACGTCACTAGGCACGAGGGGGCTCTGTCACTCTTTCTGGCGTACTTCCCAAGTAAGGACATCAAAATAGTCTAGGTTTAACCGCGGTGTTAAGAAATCTTGTTGAAATGAGGAAACTTTGTCACTTGTTTTGGCTTACTTCCCAAGCACAGATATCAAATTGGTATAGGTTTAGATCATCGCAAAGAATCTTCCAACCAATCACGAAGCGAGAATTCTGGTAAAACATAGGTTCATTATTTTAAATTTTTCAATAGTTCAACATCAAGGATCCATACTTTTCTTCATGTGGGTCAATTCTTAGAAGATTTACCGATCGATTGGTGTAAGAATATTGAAAATCGATCGTAAAACCGCTGAGCTATTAGCGTTCAAAACCTTTCATTTTTCGTGACGCGCGCATTTTTCGATTTTTTGGAATGACACCCTATCTCAAAACTTGCCGTAAGACGTAGTCCTACGTCAAAAACACAGAATTATATGTGGCATCCCTGGTAAGAACACAATCCTTTACCTTTCGTTACTCGCGCCAACTCCGATTTATAGGCATGCTAAAACGTAACAGAATTCACCCGAATACTAATGCCACTTGGTGAAAAACTTATGGAACTTTTTCCACCATTTGAAAGATCTTTGTCTGCGGATCAACTTTACTGAAAACAGTAAGTTTATTTATTGCTAGATTCCCGAGATATACCGAGCTAAAGTCAATGGTTCACAGGTGTTGTACAAAATACAACAGCGCGAGTAAACCTTCCGTTACTGCGCAACTGGGGAATCTATTAGGGTAAAGAACCGGTTTTAAGCAGTCTAAGCGGGTCACTGATTGTTTTACCTTATTACAAGCGATGGGTTAACTAAATGGGGGATATCAGCATACCAATCTTCTTGCTATCTTTAGTTCTTCAAGCTGTTACCATTGGAAGACACTATTGTTGAGCTAAACTTTTGATTTTTCGCTTTAAAAGTTGGAGCGGTGGAACTAATTTTGATCAGACCGAACATATTTTCACCCTCAAGGTGCTTTGTTAAGCAATCCTTTTTTCATGAAATTGCTGAGTAAGGATAAGTAAGTTGTTATTAATTTGAGTAAGTGCAAATAAAAGTAAGTTGTAAGAGGAAATCTTATTCTTTAACATATACATTGCCTAGTAAAAGGTCTAGTTTATAGGTTTTTGAACTATGCATAATTTCCTGTAATGCCATTCTATTTGATTCACATCAATAGAGTTTTCTTGAATAATTTAGGTTTTTCAACGCCATATTGTTATAAAGTTACAAATCGTTGTTTAACTAACGAATATTCTTCAATAAACTTATTCTGAGCAAAATGTCATAATTATTCAATGCATTAATAATTTAAATTGTTGGAAAAATAGATCAGCATAAACCGCCATCACAGAAACGAAGCAATCAGCATGCGAGGTGTACCGCAATTTACCCCAAGTGGAATTTTCTCTCGTTTCTTCATATGGAAAAATGGTGTCTGTATGCAGCAAAACTAGCCAATGTAAAATGTTTAAAATGTATCCGTCTGCTGGTAGTCGAGTAATTCGTAGTCAAAATTAAGGTATTTTTTATAATCAAAGTTCTACACTTCCTAAACAAGCAAACATAGAGGTATACTATATTCAGCAAAGCTGTGTATTTTTATCATTTGTACAATTTTGTAATACAAGAAAAAGTCATACAACAATTACAAAAAGAGCAAAAATATAAAAACTGAGTTTACAAATTCATATACAATAAATAAAATTTTTCTATCTTAGCTGCAGAGATGGAAGGTTACTGTCTCTAGCAAAATTTCTTGTAATTATGTGCTCTATAACTTTGCAGAACACATCAATGTGTTATATTGACACTGAAGAAAAATAATTTTTCTTATTTCACTTTTAGGGGGATTAATCAAAATTTAGATTCCACCAGACGATAGAGCTTTTAATTTCAAGAAACTACTCTAAAGGTTCGATAAACCTAAAACCAAGTTTTCGCAGTCAAACCTCTAGTGCGCACGTTTTCTTTGGTTTGGGGTTAGAGTGCGCGCGAGTAACTGTGTTGCAAAAGTTGGCGCGAGTGTTCGAGGGTTAATATCTTTTGACCGGTACAACCAATTCTTATGAAATTTTGCATATATATTCGTAGTGTCAAAACCTCTCGTTTGATATTAAAATAATTGAAATTAGGCAAATTATCTTGATTAAAATCATTATAAATTATTGTTAATTTTGGTGTGGTGTATACGGTTGCTCATAACTTTCAAATTAAACGTCCAATCAAAAAATCATTCAATAGTGATCTATTAGGATATATTATCTTTCAAATGAGACTAATAGCGCATAAATCGGTTTGGCCATCTCTAAGAAACAGGCGATAATTATTACCTAGTCAAAACAGGTTTTTTAGGCATAACTTTTAAACTACTTGTTTGTTTTCAATTAAAAATTTCTGAATAATTTAGCTTTAATAAGGGCTTTCATTTGATACTAAGATCGTTGAAATCGGTCATGTAGTTCTAGAGAAACACGTGTCACATATTTTTCACATTTTTGCTTATAACTTTTAAACGAAACGTCGTGTCACGAAGCAACTCAATAGTGATCTACTAGACAATAATACCTTTCAAACAAAAGTAATAGCGAACGGTTCAGCCATCTCTGAGAAACAGGCGATAGAAAAAATCATTACATACACACACACACACACACACACACACACACACACACACACACACACACACACACACACACACACACACACACACACACACACACACACACACACACACACACACACACACACACACACACACACACACACACACACACACACACACACACACACACACACACACACACACACACACACACACACACACACACACACACACACACACACACACACACACACACACACACACACACACACACACACACACACACACACACACACACACACACACACACACACACACACACACACACACACACACACACACACACACACACACACACACACACACACACACACACACACACACACACACACACACACACACACACACACACACACACACACAGACATTGCTCAGTTCGTCGAACCCTGTCGATTGGTAAATGTGGCTCGGCCCTCCGGGCCTCGGATCAATTTCGTGTTTTTCGACCAATTTAACGAAGGTAAAAAGATAGTGAATAGTGAATAATATGGTGTGTGACAATTGAGTGCTTGAGTTTAAGAGTGGTTGTAATCAGTGCTGAAAACTGTGATGGATTCGTTAGTAGCGAGGTGGCGATTGCCTTCAGCAGCTGAAAAATGTACGTTTTTGGACAACAATTTTTAATTCATCATATTTCTTGTCGGAAACCCAGTAAATTGTGTTTGTGTGAATCAAATGTCTGGTTAAGTAAATTGTGAAGATGATCCTATCAAAAGATTTTGAAAATATGAATAAAAAAGTGCATTTTCGGCTCATTTATTCATAACTGATTAAAATAGGTGACACTGCTTAACTCGTTCCTTACCCTATATGAAATTCGTACAAAAATCACCGGCTTTGACATTGGGAGATGGATTGCTCTACATTCGTAGTCCTACTTCAAGCCTGCGCCCGTGCCACTAGGCATGGACCCTTGTACTTTTTTCATTAATTCGATTAATCGAACGATTATGAACGATTAGCGACCATTATTCGGGGATTATTCGCATTCATATTATTTCCTTTGAACTATTCGATTAATTCAACTACTCGTGCTGGCAGTATTCGATTAAAAATTATTCGAATATTTTTATAGTTATTCGATTAGTTGAATTAATCGAACGATTAACGAATATCACTAGTAAAGAATTGCAGGCAACTAACTGACGCAAAGCAGTAATTGAAACAAAAATAATGTGGATTGTGGATTGTGGATACAATCTAGCAAAAGGAAAGAATTGCTCCTCACTTTTCTGTGACGTTTCACCTTCAGGACATCAATCTGGACTAGATTCAATGTTTAAAACTAAACTAGGTTGAAAGGAAGGGGTGGTTTTATGCTTTAAAAATATTGTTTACTTTCAGGACATCAAACTGGACTAGGTTTGTCGCAGTCCTAAGAAAACTGGTTAGGACGAGAGGACTTTATCATTCTTTCTGGCATACTTCCCAAGCACAGATATCAAATTAGTATAAGTCTAAACATCGTAAAGAATCCTCGGCCTATTGGGACGAGAGGGTTTTGTTGCTTTTTTTCTAAACACAGGGTGGCAACTCAACCAGGAAAAGACCAGGAATTTTTTTTCACCAGGAAAAACTGGGAAAAACCACCAGGATTTTTTACCCAAAACCAGGAAAAAAGATTAGATGCTTGCTGAGTGGTTAATTACTTGTGTGGTCATGTCCGTTGGTTCGACAAAACCAAAAAGTCTGCTTTCTCAACTGTCGACGGTCATAAGCCCTGCCTTTCACCTGGCGCCAGGAGATGTTTGCATCAATAGTCTGAATCAATTGACTGACGTTGACGGCGTAGCCTACCATTAGGCTCTAGGTTTGCCTCTTCTACTCTCCCTGTGGATTACATTTGAGTCCAGGTTTCCTGCAGATTTCGTTCGATTCTCTTCTCAAAATATGTCAGATCCACCTCTACCTACATTCACAAATCTCTGTTTCTATCTGGCGCTGGTGATACCGACGATCGAGTGTTAGACCACCTAGCCCGAATAATGTATTCAGGCAACGATTAATGAAGACCTGCAGTTGTCTCCGCTGATAGATACGCACTACGTCTCGCAGGCAATAGACCGGATTTCTCGTTAAAATTGAAAATCCGTGTCTGAGTCGGTAAAGTGATCTGATTTGAGCACCAAACATTCCAAAGTAAGATCAAAAAAATCGCCGCTAGTCATCCTGATTTGTGTGTTTATATCGGTCTTAGTACCACGGTCTGGGGTTGTCTGGCTACCAAAATCTTCCACCTTCTCAACCTCTACTGTGAAATTGGAGAAATTGTTATTGTTCACTCCCACTGACTTGACGTTGACTATGGTCGCAAAGACCTGGAATTGTAGCAGAGTCCGTCTAAATTTATCTGCATATCATATTGCCATTGGGAGAGCAAGAGAATGTCGTCGGCCAGCTCGAGCATTTAATTACTCCATTGCCAAAAAGTTTCAGGGTAATCCTCGGTTAGGTTTGGTATCAATGTTAATTGAAATTTTATCCATAACGACGAGGAACAATATAGCGATGAAGGTATGTAACCCTGTCTCACTCCTGTAGCAACCCTTTTAGGGCTCACAGGATCCAATCCACCGGAAATGTTGCAGTTTCCTAGATATTGCTGAAGACCTGATGCAACATTTACGATGACGATACTGGGCAAGCTTTCAGCATCTCGGCTGAAATGCAGACTATTCCTGGTGATTTACAAGACTTCATATATACAAATTCAATTAACGACGGCACCTCCGAGTTGACATGGTCGATGCGACGTACTGTGGGCATCATGCGCTGCTGATTTTTCTAGTCTGTGGATATTGACTTTCACTTTCGTATCTTCGTGCAACGTAAGAACTATTGAACTAATAATGTAATGTATATACTGGACACTATCACTTGTTGTTCTTACAAAATAAAATAAGCATTTACCTTATTCGCCAACCGGTTTCGGGTAGATGTTACCCATCATCGGGGCTAGGTCCATGGATATTGAGACTCGGAAGAGTTGTTTAAATGTTTAGTTGAACAATTAGGCTTGTCTCGGTCGGTCGGACGGTCGATCAGTAATTAGCAAGCTCTACCCGTGGCGACATCCTCGCATTGGTGCTAACACCACTAAGGTAGCAAAAAGTTTCTACAATAAATGGGTATGTCTGCTGGTAGTGACCCTCTTCAACTAGTTAGTTGACCCTGGCTCTTTTGTTGCGTTTACAGAACTTCTGAATAGCCCTTTCCAGCTTGGAGTATCATTGATGGGTTGCTGTCTTAGTCGCCCTGGTTCGTGCACACTCAATCTTGGTTTTCGCCGTGTTTAAAATCACGCTACGATCGTTTTTGTTTATTCGCTCCGAGCCTCGTAAGTCCCTTGGACCTCGATTAGTTCCAATATTTGGAGCTACAAGCTGCTAGCTTTTCTTACCCGTTGAGCCAACTGGCAAGACAAGTTGTTGGGCAAGGGTCTGTGAAGTAATCTGTGGCCACATTCCGCAACCCTTTATTTTTACAAAATTGAATAGAAAGCTTTCAATTCGAGTTACAGGAGAACGAAATTTCTCTTTAAAGTAGTTAATCGTACTAGATTAAGTTAACTTATGGAAACGGGTGGTTTCAATCCTCAGAAGTTATATTTGGCTCGGGCGGGCACGTTCTTCATATTTATTTTGGACATTTGTGCCTCGCCGCTTTGGCTTCTCATCATCACTTACCTGATGGGAAAAGAAAAGGCTCAGGAAGAATGGGAGGGTTTGGATGGGGGAAAGAAAACTTTACAAAAATATTTAAATAATAGAAAACCTGTACTCCCGCATAGAGATGCCAATACTGGGGGGTATTACGAAAATCGGTTTTTCGGTATTGATGCAAACCGGTAAAAGTTAATAATCGAAAACTAGGACCCCCCTAGGAGAGATTTAGCCCCCCCCTAGAAAAAATGACTTGACCGACCAATAAAACGGTCGAAAAAAATTCCGGGGCTATAGCCCCCCTAGAAATGAGCGCTAGCTCCGCCAATGGATTTGAAGAAGATTTTTCCATAATCAATGGTACTCAATTTCTTTAGGCATAACTAATTGACTAGTTCATTAAAAATATTAAGTTTTAGAACGCGAAGAGAATTTATCATGTCATCTCTTAAACGGAAACAAATGTTAATGAATAAATTCTAATGAAAAAATTTGCGGAGGCAAAGAATTTTCATTGAGTGTCCACGGAAAAAGTAAGTACCTTACAGAATTTTACTAGCAAAACATCCTTGATGTCTTGAAGAATATTACAAAGCCATTTGTTTTTAAATCACGAATTAATTATAAAACGAATAAATGTGTGCAATTTAAAATTGATATTTTTCGGTGAATACGATAAAAACTTTCCCTTTTCTTTACGTTTCGGCTTACTGATTTCCTATTCAGCCATCTTCAGAATCTTTATTACAAACGAAAAACAATATTTTACTTTAGTTTTCACGATTAACACAATTACAATATTTTTGAATTTATAAACTTACATCAGCCTAATTATTTCATTTTAACTATTATCGGCTTTCCGTGCGCCAACCGCAAACGAGCTGCGTCGTCAATGGTGTTTGTCTCTTTACTCTCCTGCGTTGTTGCTGCGTTGCGTCGCTGTCCGTAGCTTACTTAGAATACCATTGTACACGCTGGAGAAACTCATCGCATCACGTTGTAAGTTGACTGTATTCCCTTCCCGCAGCTTTATATGTAGAGTCTCTGCAGTTAGTCGGTTAGTCTCATTGCTCACTCTCTCCAAAATTGAAGTGTCCGAAAATTTGAACACATGGCCCTGCTCAACCGTGTGTTGTGTTAGTCCGGTCATGGATGTTCTCGTGCGGATTGAATTCATGTGTTGTTGCAAACGTTTTTCCAAAGTTTGCGATGTTTGCCCAATGTATACATTATTCACACAAACACCACATGGTACACTGTAAATGACATTGGTTTGTTGCATAACAGGAATTTTATCTTTTAGTTTAGCAAATAGTATATCCTTCATTTTGTCGTTTGGTTTATGTGCAACTGTAATATCATGTTTGCGCAACGCTTTAGCAACCTTTTCGCTCAAGCATGGAATATATGGGAGCGAAATGTATTTTGTTGTTTTTTCTTCGTCCGAGTTACTTTTTAGCGTGTTATACATTAAATGTACCCTGTTTTTTAGTATGTGTTTGATTAGATGTTCTGGGTAGTTGTTCTTCCGCAATGTATTTACCGCAACAAGAATGCTCTGTTCTCGAGGAGGAAAAATGGAGCGAACTACAGAGATACACTACAATTCCATTTGAGAGTTTCAAGATTGCTATGAAATGTGTACTAGAGGCTTCGTTTTTCCAATACAACAACATGTTTTTTATGCAAATTTACGGATTACCAATTGGCTCCCCCCTCTCCCCGGTGGTAGCTAACATCGTGATGGAGAAATTGGAAATAAACACACTAGCTGCACTAAAACAACAAGGCATCGAGATCGGGATGTACAAGCGTTATGTTGACGATTGCTTGGTAGTGGGAAAGGAGGACGAGATAGATACGGTTCTACGGGAATTCAACCAATTTAGCAACACCATAAAGTTTACTCTCGAGAAAGAAACGGAGTCGAGTCTTAGATTCTTAGATCTAACTCTGCGACGAAACAAGGAAAAAATAGAAAAAATGTGGTATCCCAAGCAGAAGAACGGTAGATATCTAGATTTTATGTCGGAAAGCCCACACAGCCACAAAATAAATACAATCACAGCCCTCCTTGATCGTGCTTTGAAGCTTACAGACCCGGAAAATCGAGAACAGAGCATTCTTGTTGCGGTAAATACATTGCGGAAGAACAACTACCCAGAACATCTAATCAAACACATACTAAAAAACAGGGTACATTTAATGTATAACACGCTAAAAAGTAACTCGGACGAAGAAAAAACAACAAAATACATTTCGCTCCCATATATTCCATGCTTGAGCGAAAAGGTTGCTAAAGCGTTGCGCAAACATGATATTACAGTTGCACATAAACCAAACGACAAAATGAAGGATATACTATTTGCTAAACTAAAAGATAAAATTCCTGTTATGCAACAAACCAATGTCATTTACAGTGTACCATGTGGTGTTTGTGTGAATAATGTATACATTGGGCAAACATCGCAAACTTTGGAAAAACGTTTGCAACAACACATGAATTCAATCCGCACGAGAACATCCATGACCGGACTAACACAACACACGGTTGGGCAGGGCCATGTGTTCAAATTTTCGGACACTTCAATTTTGGAGAGAGTAAGCAATGAGGCTAACCGACTAACTGCAGAGACTCTACATATAAAGCTGCGGGAAGGGAATACAGTCAACTTACAACGTGATGCGATGAGTTTCTCCAGCGTGTACAATGGTATTCTAAGTAAGCTACGGACAGCGACGCAACGCAGCAACAACGCAGGAGAGTAAAGAGACAAACACCATTGACGACGCAGCTCGTTTGCGGTTGGCGCACGGAAAGCCGATAATAGTTAAAATGAAATAATTAGGCTGATGTAAGTTTATAAATTCAAAAATATTGTAATTGTGTTAATCGTGAAAACTAAAGTAAAATATTGTTTTTCGTTTGTAATAAAGATTCTGAAGATGGCTGAATAGGAAATCAGTAAGCCGAAACGTAAAGAAAAGGGAAAGTTTTTATCGTATTCACCGAAAAATATCAATTTTAAATTGCACACATAATTGACCGGTGACTCAAAAATTCAAATAAAACGAATAAATTTAAATATATGAACTTTCTCTGAAATTCTACCAATACAATAAATCGAACACCAGTTGTGCGATACCCAACCCGGTAACAATGTGACAGCTCCCATACTAATCAAACGTACCTAAAACTGCTGGTTCATGGTTCACGACAGATGTTTGAAAGCGGCGTAAATATCGAAGAAAGAGTTTATAATCATTTGTTTTGTCAAAAAATCCCTCGTGCATATAAGATCTGAATTGGTTTATTATTTCAAAAGAGTATTTTACGAACTGACAATATTATGTCTAGTACCAAAACGTTTCCGTGGTAATGACAATAGCAGCATAACTGGTTCTTCTGTCATAATAACATGCTCTATTTGGTTCTGTCATGTCATGAATTTTGCTTAACTTGTTCTGTTAACGACAAAATCGATCCAACAATCATGAAAGAGCATTTCATTTTGAATTGCGCAGCGGATAACTTTTAATGAAACACGCAATATTTAAATACTTTAGAACAGACAACTCGTACACAAGATTGACAATCTTGTAATAAATACCGCTTTTTATCTAGTAAACAAATCAATCAAACAACCCACCAAGAATTTAAACAGTTTTACCGAAAACATGAAATAAAGCTGAAATAATCAATACGCACTTTTCAAATCGTTGTCCAGACAGCATTTTGCGTTCACATTCCTTTAAAGTTTTACCAGCAATTTAAGCTTCTTACTTACTTACTTAGGTGGCTTGCCGTCCTAAGACAAAGCCTGTTGAACAAAGTTTCTCCATGTAACTCGGTTAAGGGCTACCGCTCTCCAATTCCTCGGACACCGGGTACTCTCCGCCAGATCTCGCTCCACCTGGTCTAACCATCTTGCTCGCTGCGCTCCTGGTCGTCTTGTTTCTGCCGGATTTGAGGCGAACGCCATCTTTGCAGGGTAGTTGTCCGGCATTCTTGCAACATGCCCTGCCCATCGTATCCATCCAGCTTTAGCTATCTTCTGGATACTGGGTTCGCCATAGAGCTGTGCGAGTTCATGGTTCATCCTCCGCCTCCATACTCCGTTCTTCTGTACGCCGCCGAAGATCGTTCTTAGCACTCGTCGTTCGAAAACTCCGAGCACTCGCAGGTCCTCCTCAAGCATTGTCTATGTTTCATGCCCGTAGAGAACAACCGGTCTAATAAGCGTCTTGTACAGGGTGCACTTTGTACGGGGACTTAGTCTGCTCGACCGCAATTGCTTGTGGAGCCCATAGTAAGCACGACTTCCGCTGATAATACGCCTACGAATCTCACGGCTGGTATCATTGCCCGCCGTTACCAGTGAGCCAAGGTAGACAAATTCATCGACTACCTCAAACTCATCGCCGTCGATCAATATACTACTGCCCAAGCGGTGTCGTTCGGCCTCGGTTCCGCTGGCCAGCATGTACTTTGTTTTAGACGTATTTACCTTTAACCCAATCTTTTCTGCTTCGCGCTTTAGTCTGGTGTACTGTTCAGCCACCGCCACAGATGTTCTGCCGATAATATCCATGTCATCGGCAAAGCAGACGAATTGACTAGATTTGTTGAATATCGTGCCCCGCGTGTTGATATCCGCTCGGTTCATAACACCTTGTAGCGCTATGTTGAACAGCAGGCATGAAAGACCATCACCTTGACGAAGCCCTCTGTGTGATTCGAATGAACTTGACAATCCACCCGAAATTCGAACACAGCACTGTGTACCATCCATCGTAGATTTAATCAGTTTGATGAGCTTCCTGGGGAAGCTGTTCTCGTCCATAATTTTCCATAGCTCTTTCCGGTCGATGGTATCATATGCGGCTGTGAAGTCAACGAATAAATGATGCTTGGTAACTCTGTATTCACGGCCCTTTTGGAGGATTTGCCGCAGTGTAAATATTTGATCCGTTGTAGACCGACCTTCGACGAAGCCGGACTTTCGGTTTCTTCGATAATCCAGAGGTTACCGAATGGGAAAGTGGAGAGCCGCACGGACAGTCTTCACGGTCCGGTTACGCGGCCAAACAACGACGGGGCACCAAAGTTGTCTTGTATTGTGGCGCACGCGGCTCTATAATAACCATATTAGTTGCATCCTTATTGTCAACCAGAAACCGGGATGCTCTCGTGCAAAGCAAGCGGCAATGGTCGACGGGATTTGTCACGAATCAGTCAACGGCTATCCGCAATGAAACGCTTAGCTGCATTAGCAAAGCAAAGGCGGGGGCCTTTTTTATACGACAGACTTCGCAGTCAGCTGTTAGAGTGCATAACAATTGCAGGGCCAGTTGCTATGATCCTATTGACCCTACTAGTCTCTCCCTGTCGAGATTCGAACATACGACGACTGGCTTACTAGGCCAGCGTCACACCTCGAAGCCAACTGGGAGGCTGCATTACCGGACGGGATTCTCAAGCCATACTGCAAAAAATTAGGACCTGCCAACTCGAAAACGGCTACATGGCCTTGTGCCGATGAGGGGACTATAAAATGACTGGTAACTACGATACCAACCCGCCACCTGCGAGATGAAGCGCTGCTACAAACATGTATCATTATCGTGGATCAGACAACCTGATCCACGCTTCACACTTGGCCGCTCTTATGGTGGCGTTACACCAAATCAAAAGGATTCACTATCGTACGGACAAGTAAGCAGGCTGATTAGAAGAACAGTGGAATGGATTTCTTTTCTGGTGTCCGGGGTGTCTGCGTACAGATCCCAGATCAAAATCGAAATCTCCAGTCGGACTGATCTAAGTTACTGCTCGATTTATTGGTTGAATGTTGCCCTTTTATACAGGATTATCCCTTAGCTAGCACAATCGGTCAAATACAAATACTTAATATCAATGCTTCCAAAATATTCAATGTTTATCAACATTGACAGCTATTGTACTGAACCGTACTTTGTTATTGTTTGGACCGCGCCTCGCCTGTGTGATGCCAGTGGCGCGTGCCGGTTCGGAGCTGGAGCAAATGCGCACCAGCAGCGATGAGTCACATCGTCATCGCTGCGAGTGGCGTCGTTCACTCCGCATCATAAACGCACATGCAGCATAACGCGGCTACATGCATCACACAGCAGCGGGCGTAAACCACTCGTAAATAAATAGCGGTTTACTGTGTACTATTTATAGTACACGGAGAGTGCGTATAGCACATCATAAAGGACCTCCCGAAGCTCTACTGAACTATATGTTTAGCAAGGCTCATATGGGACAGGCTGGCACATACACGGCCAACTACCGTTTAGGGGATTCTGTGTCAATACACGCGTAGAATGCGGGTGAGTTTCGCAATCACCTACTCCTGGCACGTTCACGATAGTTGCGAAGGAACACCAGGTGGTGTTAAAAAATATGACGGGTGCATCTACTCCGCAGAAAACCTGCGCACACAAGCGGAATGTCATCGTGGAAGGATTATTCCCGCAATACGATCCAGTGAGGTGGTCTCCGATCCCTTACGGTCAAGCGAATGAGGCGAGCGCAGCTCAAGTCTCATAATCCAGCTGCAAACGTCGTAGTGTCCTGTTAGAGCTCCTAATTATGGTATACTGGAATTGGATTAGACACTATAGAATTGTGCTATTCTACTACCTTGGATAAGGAAGGGTGACACCAAGTGACACCTTCCCGAAACGGTGAGTAGGCAAATGGTACAGCTGCCATCCGTCCCACTAAAACCGTGGCTGGTCTCCAGGTACGTTCAAAACTCGTCACTCACATCAAAGTGCGGTGGTGTAGGCTCAGATGATACATTCCTGGCTAACGCTGACCGGACACTGACATCCCTATCCCCATGAAAGATAGGGGGAGTGTTACTAGCCATGGCCTAGCTGCTTGCACAGATACCCATGGGAACGTCGAGAACGGCGGCTATCACAATACGAGCAAAGATAGCGGGCTAAAGTTGGCATCCATAAGATTTAAATAAATCCACCTTTTCGCGTGCTTAATGGCGGCAAGTGAGTTCAACTTTTCGAAAATATTTTTACGCTTTTAGCAACTTTTCTAACGTACGCTTGACAGTTTTGCAACAACAATCAAGGGGGAAAATGTCAACTTGACGTGAGCAAAGTTGCCAAAAGCATGTTAATTTTTTCCAAAAGTTGTACCCGCTAGTCCGGCTATGTATATCTTTATAGGGTTTTAACTTTAGGTTTAGGTACGCGAAAAGGTGGATACCTTATTCAAACCGAGGGCGCTGCTGAAGAAAAAGATCCCAGCAAACCGCAAATCGTATAATAATGTGTGAAGATCATCTTAAATATCGCTAAACAAACTCGAAATCGTACATAAAGCTTAATAAAGCGCACACTACTTTACATTTATTCGTACAAAGTGATAGTAACTGATTCACATACGACTTTCGTCACAGAATTGTATAGCATTATGGAACTAATCAAGTTGAGTCGGATTTCATCGTATACAAATACTTATGAATGCGAATTGCTTTCATATAATTTGCAGTATGTATATCGTCTCCAAAACAGTACGTACATGCTGGTTTCGTGCATCGAATGCGATTTTTCTAGATATATATCGGTACATATATCAAATTTGTTACTTTGATATACGTACGAAAATGTTTGCTGGGATGATGTCTTTGCCAAAAGCAAGCAAAGCAAGCGCCAAGCAAATTGGCGGGATCACCATCAACGAAGAAAGGTAGCCCCCCGGAATCGAAGGGGGCAACCCAAGAAAGCAATCCCCCTGAAAACGGGGGCGATGCCCAAGTAGAAGTCGACTCCACCGAAGGCTTACACCCCAGTTAGACCTTAGGTAGCTGTCGCTGCTAGCTCAGCCAAAAAGGTGGGGGACTACGATAGAAAAAAGTCAACTGAGGATGTGATAAGTTCTCTAGTTACGGGAGTAGGGATTCCTCCAGCCAGTTGCAAGCTGGAGGAAGACAAAAGGTTGGTGGACGAGTTGTACTCGTTGTCCATCTCGACTGCTTTTTAACTAGCGGTGAGCCTCCGCTCTACCGTCATAGCTGCCGAGGGGGAGGGGCATGAACTTCTGCAGCGATGCGAGATCGCCGAAGCTCAAGCCATGGCCACTAAGGCTATGGTCATGCCTAATCAGGCGTGTACACCGTTTGCCAAGCGCAAAGCGACGACACCTGACCATGGACCGACACTAGTCGCGAAGAGGTGGCGGACTGACCGCGCCTTTGCCAGCAAACAGGCGAAGGCGGTCCCGGATGGCGCAACTGGGACCGAAGATAATTGGCGGGTGGTTAGACGCAAACCGCCTGTTGCTGCAAAGCCAAAGCCGAGGCGGGCCCATAAGGGCGACGCCTTAGTAGTGAAGTTGATAGATCAACAGTCGTATGCCGATCTACTTCGCAAGGTGAGAATGGTCTCCAAATTGGAAGTTGGAGCCAACGTGGTAAAGACCCACTGAATCAAGGCCAGGGAAATACTTTTCTAGCTTAAAAAGGCCCGACGGTCCAAAGCTCAAATTACAGAGAACTGGTTGAGCAGTGCCTGGGCAAGGCGGGCCAGGTGAAGGCCCTGTCGCAACACAATCTTGTCGAGTACAAAAACCTCGACGAGATTACAACGGCATGCTCTGTGGGACCAGTCAAGGTGGAGGTGACACCCACGGACATCAAGCCGCGGAAGGTGGTGATATGCAAAACGCAACTATGTGCCAGCGGCCATCGCCAACAAAATGTTGGCGACTGGCAAAATTAAAGTGGGTTGGTCAGTGTGCTCACTCTTAACCAAGCAGCGCGTGGTACGCTGTTTTAGGTGCTTGGGCTTCGGCCATCGGACGGGAAAATGCAAAGCCCCCGATCGGTCGAAAATGTGTAGACAGTGCGGCGAAGAAGGGCACTTCGCTGTTCACTAAAGGGTGCAGTATATCACCAAAATGCTTGCTCTGACAGTAGAAGTAAGCAACAGGCACGAAACAGGTGGTCTACTTTGTACCTGTTACCTGCGTTACAAACGATAATGGTGCAGGCAACGTTGCCAACCGGTTTTTACAAGAATCTGCAAAACGATAATAAAAACGTCTGGAAAAATCTGGCTGTCATTTGGTCTGATGAAAGACAATGTTTGGAAAACGTCTTTTTTTGTTTGATTAGGCACCTTAAAGTCCGGAAAATCTAGGGCTGGAGGATGTCCGATTTGTACACACATTGCGATCACCAAGCTATACGGTAGGTACAAGCAGTGTTACCAGGTCGATTGCCCATTTTCCCGCTGCCCAGAGGTCGATTTCCCGCTGAAATCCCGCTGTTTAGAGTTAATTTCCCGCTAGAAATCCCGCTGAATCAAAAGTCATATTATTCTTTCGTTTTTGGTACAGAATAAAAAATATATTCATTTCAGTAAGGCTTGCATTTAAATTAAAATGATCTACTGAAATTGAGAAATTGCAATTGAACATTATGCAGATTTACTGCATTTCATGTTGATGAAGTTTTTGGCTTCAGGAAACAGAAAAAGAAATATCTTGTTATCCCTCATATAATGACAGTTTACTACGAAATTTCGCAAGACTTATAAGATTAAAGAGTCTAAGAACACAGGCGAAAATTTCGAAAGAAGCTTTAAGCACAAATTCTTTTTCTGTGTCTAGCTATGATAAAAATCATGCAAAATTTCAGCAATGCTGGCAAATGGTTATGGTTTTTGGTGACAAAAGAAGATATGTTTCAATCTTCATAAGCACCCAGAAATCAAAAATATCTATAAAGCGCATCGGCTCTTTGTTCTCGCTTATATTTTGTTTTAGCATCGATTTGTTTTGGTTTTGTTATCATACAAATATTATGGTATATACCAAACTATGGGCCCTATTCTGTAAGTCACGCCGAGTGTAACATGTAAGTCACACGCGACCCAATGTTGTTGACTAACTCGACTGAGTCTATCGCCAAAAAGCTAGTGACTAAACGGTTAGCAAATGACGCCTGAGCTAGCTTTGTTTTGGTCGTGCATTGAGCCGCTATATTGCCCGTTCTTCTTGCACTCGACACTCGACAGTGACTGAGTCGAGCCGAGTTGCTCGACGTGACTTGCAGAATACGGCTCTATGATGTATATAGATACATAAGTGTTGTTTTGTTTCCAATTCATGAATAAGTTGGATTTTACCATCGGCAACGAATTAGTTTGTGGAAAAATTAGGAATACGAAAAACGGATTGGTTTGGTGGTCTTCTTATTCAGTAAATTCTAATGAGTATTTGTCAGAACTCATCCCATTCTAGGCAAAACCCACGGAGTTTTCTAATCCACAGAATATGCTGAACAATCTGCCAATGCATGAGCAGACATTAGAATCTCAATAAACGAAGTGTTTTGCTGTCAACCTCTCTTTCAGCACTCTTTTTGCCTACCAAATATCGCTAAATCGAGATTCCGCTAAAATCCCGCTGAGTTGTTTAAGAAAACCGCTAGATTCCCGCTAGCCGCTGTTTGGTTATTAAGTTTCGCTGTCCGACTTGAAATCCCGCTAAATCTAGCGGGAAAACCGCTGATCTGGCAACGCTGGGTACAAGATTGAACAACGGATGCCTCCGTCATGACGGTTGAGGCCGACCGGTCGGAGGCGAAAAGTGAAAACTACAGACTTTAGAATAAAGAGGCGATAAGCCACTCAAAAACCGCTAAATTTTGAATCAAAATGGAGAGTTACCTTAACTTGTGATGGTACTCTCCGTTTTGATTAAAAATTTAGCGGGTTTTGTTTGAGTGCCTTGTCGCCTCTGTAATCTATAGTCTCTGTAATGAAAGCCATCGATAATTATAATTTGTTGAAGCACTTAGCACAGAGACCAATCGCTCGAACACTGAAAGCGGCGATCCAAGCATATCCTGATATGCTTAGAGAGACGCTTCAGACGCGAATTTCTAGACAAATGGTGCGAAGGCTGGTACTGCTACCAAAGCCGGGGAAACCACCAGGGGATCCCTTATCGTATAGGCCGATTTGCCTATTTGACACGTTAGGCAAGTTACTAGAGCGGGTAACTTTAAACAGGCTAACGCCCGTTGTGGAAAGTGAAGGGTGAAGTGAAGGGTAGCCAACCATCAATGAGATTGTTTAAAAGCTTCTTCGAGAACCGGGCGCTAGTGATACGGCATGGCTGACCGGGTGAAGAAGTACAAAATGACAGCAAATGTTCCACAGGGCTCGATTCTCGGTCTTACGCTCTGGAACCCCATTTACGACGGGGCGTTGAGACTCGAGCAGCTTACTGGGGTCGAGATCACAATCTTCGCCAACGATATCGTCCTAACAGTGGTAGGCGAGTTTCTCGAAGAGTTGGAAATACTAGCACGATCTACGATTGACACACCACAAGATGTAAGCGGTAATGATCAGCAACCGCAAATTCATCGTAGGGGGACAAGTGATTGTCTCTAGACGTAATGTGAAGTATTTGGGTGTAATGGCAGACAACCGGCTGAATTTTACCAGCCATGTGATTAAACTTGTGGTAAGAAAGGTTACTGCGCTGTCCAAGATTATGCCGAATGGCTGTGGACCTAACAGCAGTAAGGGACGACTGATGACCAGCGTTGCCATGTCTGTGCTGAGGTATGGTGCACCGGCTTGGGCCTTAGCTTGGGTAGTAAGCGCAATCAGGTATATCTAAACAAAGTGTTTAGACTGATTGCGCTGCGCGTAGCGTACGGATGCCGCACCATATCGCTGAATGCGATGGGAGTCATTGCTATTGCAGGCATGATTCTCATATGATACTTATAGGTGAGGATATCGAGTGCCACAGGAAGAGGAATGTCAGACGCATTCGGGACAGAGTTAGACTGGACTCTATTAGGAGCTGGCATCTGGAATCGGACCACGCTGAACACGACAGGTAGACCCATCCATAGGCTGAACCAGAACATCTCGTCTTGGAACTGTAGAAGACATGGTGACGCAAATTTTTACCTGGCTCAATTTTTGTCAGGTCATGGGTGCTATAAGTACCTACATTCGCGTGACCGGGTAGGCCCTTTTGCCCCGTTTGTACCGTAGCCGAGGAAACTCCAGAGCATGTGATGTTTCACTATCCGCGTTACGTCCGCGTCGACGTGAAGTGCTTGCGGTGGTTGTAGTAGAAACTATAGTTACTATATATATAGTTCGGCGGATAGAAAACCAGGCGAATTGGCATCCCTGATTTATGAAATTAAATTTGAAATTATGGTGAAATGTGCAGGTTTTTACGAAAAATAATCACTGGCGGGTGTTGAAAATGACTAGTTCTATGAAAATAAAGTGTGTTTTTTTAACATTACTCCTGCATTTTGGATTTTGAAAAGCTTTTGGCTCCGCTTTTGACGTTTATTTGGCTCCCGATTTTCTATCCGCCGAACTATATATATAGTAACTATAGTAGAAACCAATGCCGACAACATCGTACAGAGAATGTGCGCGGAGTAACGCGCATGAGGCACCGACGATAAAGTGATGACGGACGTGTTTGCACAAAGCTCATTTGCTCCCATAAATATTAATTGAAACATATATCCCAGCGAACAAGACCAAAGGAATTACATTGTGCTTAGCTGCAGTATCTCAAGAAAGTTGAGCACCTTTGTGGCAAAGTAAAATCTTGAAGCCAGTCAAATTTTTCGTACGCGTTATTCGGTTATTTATAATGTACCTGCTTCAGAAAAGTCTAAATACGTGCGTTTTAGCGGTACAGAACTCGGTAGTCATGATATGGTATCGTACACTTGCTTTAAGCTTGCTTAACCGTAAAAAACTGAGTACTATCTTAAAAGTGCCATATTTTTTTTTAATGTTTTTGCCTTTCTACTATATGAAAATATAGTATAGAGGTATAGAAATCACTCGGAAAACCGAAAAACCTGCGGGCCGAATGCCGTATACCATTCGACTCGGTTTCGAAAACTGAGCATTTTCTGTGTGTGTATGTATGTATGTATGTGTGTGTGTGTGTGTGTGTGTGTGTGTGTGTGTGTGTGTGTGTGTGTGTGTGTGTGTGTGTGTGTATGTGTGTGTGTGTGTGTGTATGTGTGTGTGTGTGTATGTGTGTGTGTGTGTATGTGTGTGTGTATGTGTGTGTGTATGTGTGTGTGTATGTGTGTGTGTATGTGTGTGTGTGTATGTAACGCCTTTAATCTCACTCACTTTTCTCGGAGGTGGCTGGACCAATTTTGATGGTCTTAGTGTCAAATGGTAGGTCTAGTTGTCCCATAGGTGGCTATTGAATTTCATATTGATCGGACTTCTAGTTCAAAAGGTATATATAAAAATACGAAAAATATGAGACTACATTTTCTCATAGGTCCCTTAACCGATTTGAAAAAATTAATTGCATATGAAAGGGGACCCTTTCAAACCCTTAACTTGCAAATTTCGTGATGATTGGGCATGTGGTTTGAGAGTTACATAAAGAAATGTGGAAAAAAAGTATTTAAAACATATTTTTGTAACATATAATTATTAAGTCAATGACGTTCCTACAATTTATCATTACTTGAAAATTACTGTTGAGATCTATCAAACGGAACCAAGTTATTCAAAATTCGACGATCCATTCAAAAGTTATTCAAATTTTAACACTTAAGCACCGTATATTAAACCGTTGAAACGTGTAAAATCAAAATATATCAATCAAATGTCGATTGTATTCAATATATGTATGATGTATGAGTGTATGTATGCATGTATGCGTGTATGTATGTATGTATGTATGTATGTATGTATGTATGTATGTATGTATGTATGTATGTATGTATGTATGTATGTATGTATGTATGTATGTATGTATGTATGTATGTATGTGTGTGCATGTGTGTATATATCAATTTATATGTATGTGTATGTGTTTATGTTTTGCAATTTTGAAACTTGCATTGAAATATAAGAAAAGTGAGAAACATGTCAATTGTATGAAGTGTTTGGAGCATCTTAGTAGAATACAAAACATGAAATTAAACAAAAAAACTTTTTCCGATTAAATTCCACTATTAATATTTATTCGCGACAGATACGTATTTCGCCTACGACTTGCAGGCTTCGAAAATAGACACTGAATCAATAGATACTAGAGCTTAGAAATTTTATATGAAAAATAGAAAGAAAAGGTTGTTAGTAATTTTGTGCGATATATTTTCGTTAGTGACACTTTAAAAGACAGAAGTCTGATGTCATGTATCATGTTTTAATAAATAAATCGAAAATGGCTAGCACTTGTAATCATATCTATCACATTTTCCATTCTCACGCATGTTTATGGCGCTTCTTTTGCACTATTTTTTTATCTCATACCATTTTCTAACCCCTCGTACGGCTACGGGCTATATCGTAAAAACGATGCGACCAAGCTAATGACTATTTTTTCATCAAAGTGCATTCAAAAGAAGCTCAGGTTTTGAGTTTCATGCAAAAATAATTATCTGAAAGAGCGCCAACTAAGAAAAAGTTCAATTTCTCTTTTTCGTTTTTCATCTCTTGGTTATTTTTTCAAATTCAGATAAATTTCAAAATTGAAGTCAAGTAAACTCATAATAAAATTTGAAGGCCAATCATTTTGTACTAGATATCCTTTTCCTTCAAAAGTGCAAAGGAATTATTCGCGCAATAATTTTTTTCGTAATTTTTCTGAATTCTTGTTTTTGAAAGATGCTAACTCTTGAACGCATGGTATTAAAATCAAGAAATCTATTATGAACACACAAGCTTCGTATGTGGCTCCTACGCCCAAAAGTTATGGCCGTCTGTAAACCCGTTAGAAGCTTAATTTCTATAAATCAATTCAATAAACCACGTAAATATTATAAAACTAAATAAGGTATTGATAAAGTAAATTAAATGATGCTTACAAATATTTATGCACTCTAGAAAGGAAAATGTAATTATTGCACGCAGTATGTTCTTGTGAATTTTATTGGTAAATAAGGATTTTGAGGAATAAGGAACGGAAAATATAGTCAAGTTTATTATAAATGTTCCTGAGAAATTAAGAAATAATTATTGTGGCAGTAGAAAGGCTAGGTCACACCGCTAGGTGGATTAATTCGGGTTTTTTAATGTGTGTTTTAATGACTTTAATATCATTTTTTGCCCTTCCCATTTCGATCTTTTTAGAAGGGGAAGCGACACAATCTTTCAAAAATATGTGTATACATAGGTCTTATTTATTTTCTTTAATTATTTATTATTAATCATATGACACATTCCGCGGGCCGGTATACCAATCAGACATTTTATAAAAGTAGCTTTTAGCATAGTTGAATAGTTTTCCATGATTGGGCAATGTTTGAACCTTTAAAAACTGCCATAATTGGTATTCTAGCATTTTCGGAAGTTATATAAAACGTGCATCGAAAATAGATGAAATTTACAAGAAATAAATGATTTTTCGTGATATTTTTAAAAATGTTGCTACAGTGCGCTAAAACATTTAATAATATCACTTGTTTTCGACCAACATACAAAGAAATATATGCTGAATCCATTCCAAAAATAGTTTGGATGTAATTTTGCAGTTATTTTGTATTTCAAGTGGATGAAATAGGGCCATTTTTTTGCGTTGTAACGTCACGAAAAAGGTGTACTTTTTCGCTTTCGCAGAAAAGTACAAATTCGAACAATCTAATAATCCGTATTCTCTTTGTACTCAAAAATACCTTTAAAACGGTGCCTAAAGAATGAAGGTAAGTTAAGTAGAACCTAAATTACAACTGATTGAAGCTCGCGTTGTAACGTCACGGTGGTCAGCCGGACGGATTCAAAACAAGTGAGACATAAGTAATAGCATCGAAACCTTAAGATATAGCATAATAGTTGCTTCCTTTTAAAAGTACTTTCTAGTAATGAAAAAACATTTGGACATTAGGGTGTCCCTAAGCAGATACAACAATTATTTTCTCTATTTCAAGTCAGAAATGATTGCTGTCTATAGAAAACTTGTAGAGAAACTAATTTCAACAAATTTCGTTGAATGCTGAAGGTTTCTATTTCTTACATGAAAAAAGTTATAGAGCCAAACTCTTAGGGACACCCTTAAAAATAGTTTTTTTTATCTATCTCTTTAATAACACTTCGTACGTCTTTTAGATATTCTAAGAAATTGGTAATCGAATTAAATTGCACATTTTTGTCGAAAATAGTAGAGATCTATCTTTTTCCCTTTAGGAGCTATCCCTTGTTTCTTTTATTTCTACATGTTCACCTACGGTTGCCTTCATAATAACTTTTTTTAGATTTTCCACAGTGTTTTACCCTAAGTTGTACATGGTGGAATACAACATAAATTGACTCACAAAAAACAAGTGAGTTTAGCTGCTCATAGCTGCTCTCCCCCGAGATACACCCCCTTGAAGAGTACATGTAAAAATAAAAAGAAACAGTGATAGCTTCTAAAGGGAAAAAGATAGAGGTCTACCATTTTCGACAAAAATGGGCAATTTAATTAGATCATCAATTTTTTAGAACATTTGCAAGGCAAACGAAGCGTTATTAAAGCGCTAGATAAAAAAACTATTTTTAAGGGTGTCCCTAAGAGTTTTTCTCTATAACTTTTTTCATGTCAGAAATAGAAATCTTCAGTATTCAACAAAGTTTCTTAAAATTAGTTTTACTACAAATTTTCTGTGGACAGCAATCATTTCTGACTTAAAATAAAGAAAATATTTTTTGTATCTGCTTGAGGACACCCTAATGTCCGAATATTTTTTCACCACTAGAAAGTGCATTTTAAATGAAGAAACTTTCCAGAAGCAACTATTATGCTATGTCTTATGGTTTCGATGATATTACTTATGTCTCACTTTCTTAGAATTACTCCCACTACGCGACGTAATTTGTGAACAACCCCAAAATTTTGTAGTCAAAATAGTGAAAGGCATACTAACAACACGTCTTTGGATTATCTGTTATATACAGAAGGCAGCAACAGCGATAATTGACGAATATTAACTGAACAGATGTAAAACAAACCGTTGTAACGTCACGAAAAGTAAAAGCTGTTTAAAAATTAACTTCACTAATTATCGGAATTCTGAAAATGGCAAGTTATTCAGTTTTCATTTCTTATCAAATCATAGAAGAAAGTCTTTAGATAAAATTTGAAAGAGAGCAGAATTTTCATGTCATTCAACAGAAGAACCAAAAGACGAATTTCTGGCGCGTTGTAACGTCACGCTACATTTTTGCTTTCCAAAACAATCTGGTTAAAGCAAATCCTATTAATTTATTCACTTTTAATTGGAAATTTTATGCTCTTTTCAAATATATAATAATGTTTGGGTGTTTCTCAACAATTTTCCCAGCTGAAGCACAAATAGTGTGCAAAGAAGAGTCAAAACGTTGTAACGTCACGGCGGAATGTGTCATATATAATAGTACAATGGACTTTTGGAAAAATTAATCGAAACAAGATTGGGTCGATTGCCTTCTCTGAAATATTGACCTTTCTGGGTGGTCATTAAAGATGAGCAAAATCATTGAAAAAATGATAAATACTAAAGGGAAGAATAGATTTGCGGATATAGGATGCATATTTTAATGTATGAGGAAGCTGCAAAGGAAAAAAACATGTAGCAAGAATTTTATAAAATAATATTATTTTCTTTCAGTAAGTTTAAAATAGTCTGTTATACTAGTTCTTTCATAGTCTATGTTTTGATAATGTTCGCGCACATTTTCTGTTCCTTGTGTTATTCCTTTCTGGCATTTAAATTCAATCTTAGATTGAACTTTTTCAGCGTGTTATCAAAAATCTTGAAGTAGCTATGTACCCGTATCAAACTATAACCGTAACTATCTGGCACAAAAGTTTAATTTAATCCCTGCAATGTTATAACTTTATATGAAACTATTGAGAGGCGACAATGAATCGAAAAAATTAAAAGTAAACTTAAGAACAACAAACACTTGGACAACAACAAAATTCAATTGACAGAAAAGTCAACGGCAAAAATTAACTTTTTATAAACGTTGCATATTAATTCTATATTCGCTTAACTTTTCCGAACTTTTCTAAGAGTTAACTTTTTCGAGTGTCCACTGTATTATAAATAATTTAAGAAATAATATAATGATAAAAAGATGGATTACCTTGTTCTAGAGGTGTTTTTCCTTCAGAAGTGTAAATGGCCAAAATTCGCGAAACAATTTTTTTTCACAATTTATACCTGAGTTCATGTTTTCGAAAGATAATCTCATGTTCAAAATGTAACTCTCTTCAACACATGGTCAGAATGTTGTGAAAGCGATTAAAATATTAAGAAATTTGAGCTGAATACATTTTTCATATTGTCCATGCAAAACGGATTCCGCTGTGATGTTTTAAAAGCGAAGACCGTCTTCATTTACATAGACGCGTGAAAATATTATTGTTTATAAACGGTCCATTTAAGCAAATCTGATAACACGGATGTAATCCACAAAATTATCTCTCTCGCATCAAGCGATCGTTCTTATCAGTGTAGGGCAATATCGTACAAGCAGCAATCGATCGGCTTTGATCGTGCGCTATATTCACCACACTAAGCCACAGCAGCGTCCAGTCTGCTGGGCCAGTATCAGTTAAAATCATATCTTTGATCAAGTCGCATCGTTCTTATCTACTCGGTGTAGACAGAAGAGCTAATAAAATTCACTAAGTTAAAGTTCAAGTTTTCCCTCAAAAATAAAGTGTAGTTATTTCTTTAAGCCGGCAGTTTTAGACTTTCGTGTTCCGAAAACAGAACCGTCTCACGCGTGTGATATTTCAGTTTGGCGCTATCGAAGGCGCATCTTCTTTGCCTTAAATCCAATCGAGAACATTGGTCCTTCGAACCGGATGAACTCCGGATATTCTCGATTGGATTAAGAACTAAAAATCACGCGAGTGAAAACGGTATAAACGGACTGGTTTTGTGCGAAACTTTTACGCGACACGTGGTCGCTTGTGATACATGCGCGGCGGGATTTAACAAAGGCATCACAAGAGGCATTGTGCCTATTGTTCATCTATACTGGCTCTGACTGCGGCGGCCATCGTCGAATGCAGTACATCGTTGTTCACGGAGAGAATCGGCCATCGTTTCTGCTACGGACTCGCTGCTGCTGTTGCTGTTACGCTGCTGGGAAGTATTCTATCGAATCGAAGTGCATGTCTGTGGTGGCGTTTTTTGCATGAGGCGCCAACATATGTTCGTAAGGGTAGAGTTGGGAGTTGTGCAAATAAAGAAAGATTTCAATGCATGAGCGTATTTCCTTTGAATATTTTGGGTTTGAGTTGGTTTGATATTCCTTTCATTGCATGATTGTCTGGCTTTGTCGGTAATTTCGAAGTTGTTGGGTCCACTGCTGCTGTCAATCCCCCACAGTTGGTCAATACACCTAGCGCGAACGCGAATCGGTTAATCGTCGAGTCGGTCGGTCAATTCATCTACCAGTGCTGTGCTGATTTACTGAAGGCTGATAAAGTGATAAGTGATACATTCGAACGGTTTGCAGTGCTGCTAGATAACCAAGTGACTATATATTCAAGGGTGCGAACAATAAAAATAAACTGACTAACTTTCAATATACTCTCCTATCATTCATAAAGTGACAGTGATCAGCAGCATTGCAAATCAGTGAATAGGTGGACTCTTTTTAAGCGAAAATGGAAGATATAAAAGATCTCAAGAAGAATGAGCGGCAGTTGCGGTCATCTATCAAAACCATAGCGAAATTCGTCCAAGGTTTTCGCAAAGAAGTGCATGAAAAACAGATCGACGTTCGTTTGGAAACGCTGGAGAATGCGATGCGGAAGTTTTATACCGTCCGACGTAAAATCGAAATGGCTATCGACGACGAGGACGAGAAGCCTGACACCAAAGAATCTGCGGAACAACGAGCGGAGCGTTTGGAAGCACTAGCGGCCCAGCGAGAGGAAGAATACGATGAAGCCATTCGGGTTGTAGAGGAGGAGTACTATGAAATTAAAACATCTCTCCTGGCCTTGCGATCCAGTGCAGATACAAATACTGTGCGGGCTACCAATGACGTCACATCAGCTGCAGCGCAACCGTGTTTCTCTAAGGTAAAGCTGCCCGATATTAAACTTCCGACATTCAGCGGCAAGGTAAAGGATTGGGTTACCTTTCGAGATACGTATCGGAGTTTAATACACAATAATCGTCAACTTGATGCTGTCGATAAGTTTACGTATCTACGATCGTCAGTCTCCGGTGATGCTCTTCAGGAGATTAATTCAGTTGCACTTTCGGCGGATAACTACGAAGTGGCTTGGCGCATGCTGGAAAAACGATTTGAAAACAAAAAGCTGATTGTGAAGGCGCATCTGGATGCTCTCTTTGCAATTGAGCCCATGCGAAAGGAAAGTTACGACGCTCTATGCTTCCTGATCAATGAATTTGACAGGAATTTATAAATGTTAGCTAAAATTGGGGAAGATTTTTCGAACTCGTCGACGATTTTTGCTCACATGGTGTATACACGTTTGGACTCAACCACGTTGCGGCACTGGGAGAGTCATCATAACTCAAAGGAAGTCCCGAAATACGAGATCCTGATTGAATTTCTTCGGGATCAATGCACAGTGTTGCAGTCGATTGCTCCAAGCAAATCTAGTACAGATGAGTCAAGGCGTCCACGACTGTCTGTGACACATACTGCTGTTCAGTCGTCGAGACGATGTTTGTTCTGTGGCGATTCGTTCCATTTGGTGTTCCAATGCAACAAATTCAAGTCCATGTCATTGAATCAACGTATGGAGGAGATGAATAAGAAACGGTTGTGTCGAAATTGCTTGTCCGCTGGACATTTTGCTGAGAATTGTTCCCGAGGTTCCTGTATACGATGCGGCAGAAAGCATCACACCCTCCTACATCACGAAAACGGAGTAAGCGTATCTAGTGCAACAAAACCATTCGTTCCAAAAGCGCAAGGTAGACCACCGACAGCAGGCCCACAACCACAACAACCGCAACACAAGCCACACGGTCAGACACAAACCACACTCACTCAAACACCAACAGAACAAAAAGCCACTACATCATATCCAGCTGTAAGCACAACCCCTCTTAACACTCACCCACGAAACACCACAGAACATCACACAACAACTACTCTTGAAGCCGTCGCTCAAGTTCCGTCATGTCAAGTTCTCATCTCCACTGCCATTGTGCGGGTGGAAGATCAATTTGGCAATATTTCGTTCGCTAGAACTTTGCTGGATTCGTGTTCCGAACTCTGTTACATGACCAGTAAATTTTCGAAGAGACTAAAGCTCAGGGAATCACCCGCATTCCTGCAAGTACAAGGCATCGGCAATGGTAGCACTTCAGCTACTAAGTGCGTTGAAGCAAACATCCAGCCACGTCATCCCTCAATTTCATCGTTTGCGGAAAATATGAAGTTCTACGTTTTACCAAAGATTACCAACGCTATACCGATAAGCTCAGTTGAGATCGATCCTGGTCACCTTCCCCAAGAAATGGTATTGGCGGATCCATCGTACGGAAAACCCGGATCAGTCGATATGATCATTGGAGCTGAAATATACTTTGACTTGCTCACTGCCGGGAAGAAAAAGTTGAGTGAAGACGGCCCAACTCTCCAAGAAACCGTATTCGGTTGGGTGATATCAGGACGAGTTCCTAAGCAAGTTTCTCCGCGTACATGGACCTTCGTTAGTTCAACTGTGGATCTTCAAGAGTTGATCGCCAAGTTTTGGGAATTAGAGACCTGTTATGTGACCAGTACTCATTCCGTGGAAGAGACCGCATGTGAAGAACTGTTCGAGCGAACTACCGTGCGTGACGCTGAAGGTAGATTCGTCGTAAGTTTGCCTAAAAAGGAGAATGTGATCAGGGGCGGACTGGCCCACCGGGCAACCGGGCAAATGCCCGGTGGGCCCCAGTAAAATTTTCGTTGTTACACAAAATGAGATTTTGAAATGAGATGATTGAAAATTCAGCTTCAAATGGGACTATTAGGGCCCCGAACTTTAAACCAAAATTTTTCTTTCAATTAAACTTTTTCCATGACTCACGAATGTTCGATTGTTAGGGCCCCATGATTCATGAAATCAACCGATTTGATGATTGAAGATTAAAAATTCAGCTTCGAATGGGACTGTTGGGGCCCCGAACTTTCCAAAATTTCTATTTCAAGTAAACTTTTTCTATGGCTCACGAATGTTCGATTGCTGGGGCCCCATGATTTATGAAATCAGCCGATTTGATGATTGAAAATTCAGCTTCAAATGGGACTGTTGGAGCCCCGAAGTTTAAACAAAAATTTCGCTTTCAATTAAACTTTTTCTATGACTCATGAATATTCGATTGTTAGGGCCCCATGATTCATGAAATCAACCGATTTGATGATTGAAGATTAAAAATTCAGCTTCGAATGGGGCTGTTGGGGCCCCGAACTTTCCAAAATTTCTATTTCAAGTAAACTTTTTCCATGACTCACGAATGTTCGATTGCTGGGGCCCCATGATTTATGAAATCAGCCGATTTGATGATTGAAAATTCAGCTTCAAGTGGGACTGTTGGAGCCCCGAAGTTTAAACCAAAATTTCTCTTTCAATTAAACTTTTTCTATGACTCACGAAAGTTCGATTGCTAGGGCCCCATGATTTATGAAATCAACCGATTTGATGATTGAAAATTCAGCTTCAAATAGGACTGTTGGGGCCCTGAACTTTCCAAAATTTCTATTTCAAGTAAACTTTTTCTACGACTCACGAAAGTTCGATTGCTGGGGCCCCATGATTTATGAAATCAACCGATTTGATGATTGAAAATTCAGCTTCAAATAGGATTGTTGGGGCCCTGAACTTTCCAAAATTTCTATTTCAAGTAAACTTTTTCTACGACTCACGAAAGTTCGATTGCTGGGGCCCCATGATTTATGAAATCAACCGATTTGATGATTGAAAATTCAGCCTCAAATAGGATTGTTGGGGCCCCGAGCTTTAAACCAAAATTTCTCTTTCAATTAAACTTTTTCTATGACTCACGAAAGTTCGATTGCTGGGGCCCCATGATTTATGAAATCAACCGATTTGATGATTGAAAATTCAGCTTCAAATGGGGCTATTAGGGCCCCGAACTTTAAACCAAAATTTCTCTTTCAATTAAACTTTTTCCATGACTCACGAATGTTCGATTGTTAGGGCCCCATGATTTATGAAATCAACCGATTTGATGATTGACAATTCAGCTTCAAATAGGACTGTTGGGGCCCCGAACTTCAAACCAAAATTTCTCTTTCAATTAAACTTTTTCTATGACTCACGAAAGTTCGAATGCTGGGGCCCCATGATTTATGAAATCAACCGATTTGATGATTGAAAATTCAGCTTCAAATGGGACTATAAGGGCCCCGAACTTTAAACCAAAATTTCTCTTTCAATTAAACTTTTTCCATGACTCACGAATATTCGATTGCTGGGGCCCCATGATTCATGAAATCAACCGATTTGATGATTGAAAATTCAGCTTCAAATAGGATTGTTGGGGCCCTGAACTTTCCAAAATTTCTATTTCAAGTAAACTTTTTCTACGACTCACGAAAGTTCGATTGCTGGGGCCCCATGATTTATGAAATCAACCGATTTGATGATTGAAAATTCAGCCTCAAATAGGATTGTTGGGGCCCCGAGCTTTAAACCAAAATTTTTCTTTCAATTAAACTTTTTCCATGACTCACGAATGTTCGATTGTTAGGGCCCCATGATTCATGAAATCAACCGATTTGATGATTGAAGATTAAAAATTCAGCTTCGAACGGGACTGTTGGGGCCCCGAACTTTCCAAAATTTCTATTTCAAGTAAACTTTTTCTATGACTCACGAATGTTCGATTGCTGGGGCCCCATGATTTATGAAATCAGCCGATTTGATGATTGAAAATTCAGCTTCAAATGGGACTGTTGGAGCCCCGAAGTTTAAACCAAAATTTCGCTTTCAATTAAACTTTTTCTATGACTCATGAATGTTCGATTGTTAGGGCCCCATGATTCATGAAATCAACCGATTTGATGGTTGAAGATTAAAAATTCAGCTTCGAATGGGACTGTTGGGGCCCCGAACTTTCCAAAATTTCTATTTCAAGTAAACTTTTTCTATGACTCACGAATGTTCGATTGCTGGGGCCCCATGATTTATGAAATCAGCCGATTTGATGATTGAAAATTCAGCTTCAAATGGGACTGTTGGAGCCCCGAACTTTAAACCAAAATTTCTCTTTCAATTAAACTTTTTCCATGACTCACGAATGTTCGATTGTTAGGGCCCCATGATTTATGAAATCAACCGATTTGATGATTGAAAATTCAGCTTCAAATAGGACTGTTGGGGCCCTGAACTTTCCAAAATTTCTATTTCAAGTAAACTTTTTCTACGACTCACGAAAGTTCGATTGCTGGGGCCCCATGATTTATGAAATCAACCGATTTGATGATTGAAAATTCAGCCTCAAATAGGATTGTTGGGGCCCCGAGCTTTAAACCAAAATTTCTCTTTCAATTAAACTTTTTCTATGACTCACGAAAGTTCGATTGCTGGGGCCCCATGATTTATGAAATCAACCGATTTGATGATTGAAAATTCAGCTTCAAATGGGGCTATTAGGGCCCCGAACTTTAAACCAAAATTTCTCTTTCAATTAAACTTTTTCCATGACTCACGAATGTTCGATTGTTAGGGCCCCATGATTTATGAAATCAACCGATTTGATGATTGACAATTCAGCTTCAAATAGGACTGTTGGGGCCCCGAACTTCAAACCAAAATTTCTCTTTCAATTAAACTTTTTCTATGACTCACGAAAGTTCGATTGCTGGGGCCCCATGATTTATGAAATCAACCGATTTGATGATTGAAAATTCAGCTTCAAATGGGACTATTAGGGCCCCGAACTTTAAACCAAAATTTCTCTTTCAATTAAACTTTTTCCATGACTCACGAATATTCGATTGCTGGGGCCCCATGATTCATGAAATCAACCGATTTGATGATTGAAAATTCAGCTTCAAATAGGATTGTTGGGGCCCTGAACTTTCCAAAATTTCTATTTCAAGTAAACTTTTTCTACGACTCACGAAAGTTCGATTGCTGGGGCCCCATGATTTATGAAATCAACTGATTTGATGATTGAAAATTCAGCTTCAAATGGGGCTATTAGGGCCCCGAACTTTAAACCAAAATTTCTCTTTCAATTAAACTTTTTCCATGACTCACGAATATTCGATTGCTGGGGCCCCATGATTCATGAAATCAACCGATTTGATGATTGAAAATTCAGCCTCAAATAGGATTGTTGGGGCCCCGAGCTTTAAACCAAAATTTTTCTTTCAATTAAACTTTTTCCATGACTCACGAATGTTCGATTGTTAGGGCCCCATGATTCATGAAATCAACCGATTTGATGATTGAAGATTAAAAATTCAGCTTCGAACGGGACTGTTGGGGCCCCGAACTTTCCAAAATTTCTATTTCAAGTAAACTTTTTCTATGACTCACGAATGTTCGATTGCTGGGGCCCCATGATTTATGAAATCAACCGATTTGATGATTGAAAATTCAGCTTCAAATAGGACTGTTGGGGCCCTGAACTTTCCAAAATTTCTATTTCAAGTAAACTTTTTCTACGACTCACGAAAGTTCGATTGCTGGGGCCCCATGATTTATGAAATCAACCGATTTGATGATTGAAAATTCAGCCTCAAATAGGATTGTTGGGGCCCCGAGCTTTAAACCAAAATTTCTCTTTCAATTAAACTTTTTCTATGACTCACGAAAGTTCGATTGCTGGGGCCCCATGATTTATGAAATCAACCGATTTGATGATTGAAAATTCAGCTTCAAATGGGGCTATTAGGGCCCCGAACTTTAAACCAAAATTTCTCTTTCAATTAAACTTTTTCCATGACTCACGAATGTTCGATTGTTAGGGCCCCATGATTTATGAAATCAACCGATTTGATGATTGACAATTCAGCTTCAAATAGGACTGTTGGGGCCCCGAACTTCAAACCAAAATTTCTCTTTCAATTAAACTTTTTCTATGACTCACGAAAGTTCGATTGCTGGGGCCCCATGATTTATGAAATCAACCGATTTGATGATTGAAAATTCAGCTTCAAATGGGACTATTAGGGCCCCGAACTTTAAACCAAAATTTCTCTTTCAATTAAACTTTTTCCATGACTCACGAATATTCGATTGCTGGGGCCCCATGATTCATGAAATCAACCGATTTGATGATTGAAAATTCAGCTTCAAATAGGATTGTTGGGGCCCTGAACTTTCCAAAATTTCTATTTCAAGTAAACTTTTTCTACGACTCACGAAAGTTCGATTGCTGGGGCCCCATGATTTATGAAATCAACCGATTTGATGATTGAAAATTCAGCTTCAAATGGGGCTATTAGGGCCCCGAACTTTAAACCAAAATTTCTCTTTCAATTAAACTTTTTCCATGACTCACGAATATTCGATTGCTGGGGCCCCATGATTCATGAAATCAACCGATTTGATGATTGAAAATTCAGCCTCAAATAGGATTGTTGGGGCCCCGAGCTTTAAACCAAAATTTTTCTTTCAATTAAACTTTTTCCATGACTCACGAATGTTCGATTGTTAGGGCCCCATGATTCATGAAATCAACCGATTTGATGATTGAAGATTAAAAATTCAGCTTCGAACGGGACTGTTGGGGCCCCGAACTTTCCAAAATTTCTATTTCAAGTAAACTTTTTCTATGACTCACGAATGTTCGATTGCTGGGGCCCCATGATTTATGAAATCAACCGATTTGATGATTGAAAATTCAGCTTCAAATGGGACTGTTGGAGCCCCGAACTTTAAACCAAAATTTCTCTTTCAATTAAACTTTTTCCATGACTCACGAATGTTCGATTGTTAGGGCCCCATGATTTATGAAATCAACCGATTTGATGATTGAAAATTCAGCTTCAAATAGGACTGTTGGGGCCCTGAACTTTCCAAAATTTCTATTTCAAGTAAACTTTTTCTACGACTCACGAAAGTTCGATTGCTGGGGCCCCATGATTTATGAAATCAACCGATTTGATGATTGAAAATTCAGCTTCAAATAGGATTGTTGGGGCCCTGAACTTTCCAAAATTTCTATTTCAAGTAAACTTTTTCTACGACTCACGAAAGTTCGATTGCTGGGGCCCCATGATTTATGAAATCAACCGATTTGATGATTGAAAATTCAGCCTCAAATAGGATTGTTGGGGCCCCGAGCTTTAAACCAAAATTTCTCTTTCAATTAAACTTTTTCTATGACTCACGAAAGTTCGATTGCTGGGGCCCCATGATTTATGAAATCAACCGATTTGATGATTGAAAATTCAGCTTCAAATGGGGCTATTAGGGCCCCGAACTTTAAACCAAAATTTCTCTTTCAATTAAACTTTTTCCATGACTCACGAATGTTCGATTGTTAGGGCCCCATGATTTATGAAATCAACCGATTTGATGATTGAAAATTCAGCTTCAAATAGGACTGTTGGGGCCCCGAACTTCAAACCAAAATTTCTCTTTCAATTAAACTTTTTCTATGACTCACGAAAGTTCGATTGCTGGGGCCCCATGATTTATGAAATCAACCGATTTGATGATTGAAAATTCAGCATCAAATGGGACTATTAGGGCCCCGAACTTTAAACCAAAATTTCTCTTTCAATTAAACTTTTTCCATGACTCACGAATATTCGATTGCTGGGGCCCCATGATTTATGAAATCAACCGATTTGATGATTGAAAATTCAGCTTCAAACAGGATTGTTGGGGCCCTGAACTTTCCAAAATTTCTATTTCAAGTAAACTTTTTCTACGACTCACGAAAGTTCGATTGCTGGGGCCCAATGATTTATGAAATCAACCGATTTGATGATTGAAAATTCAGCCTCAAATAGGATTGTTGGGGCCCCGAGCTTTAAACCAAAATTTTTCTTTCAATTAAACTTTTTCTATGACTCACGAATATTCGATTGCTGAGGCCCCATGATTCATGAAATCAACCGATTTGATGATTGAAAATTCAGCTTCAAATGGGACTGTTGGTGCCCGAACGTTTAGCCAAAATTTCTATTTCAATTAAAGTATTCTATGACTCACGAATGTTCGATTGCTGGGGCCCCATGATTCATGAAATCATTTAAGTTGAGCTGTTGGGGTCCAAGCTCCGAAAATATTACCAGCTTCAATTCTGAGTATTTAAAATTAGAATTAGTATTTCATCCGCAGTTATTTGACTACTTATAAATATTCAACTGTCGGCTTAAGCTCCATACTCAGTTTACTTCAGTGGCGACGGTCCGTTATAGATCCTGCGCCGAATGAATTATGATCCTACCTTTCTTCAAACCTCTCGAACACCAGCTGAACGTGCATCATCCTCGATAGCACACATCTATAAGTGCGATGTCTACTCCGAAGTCTACGGCCTCTTCTTGATTCTCTACTTACAATAATTTTGGCTCCTCTTTCGACGGGCCTTCTAGACACGGGACCAATCCAGCGCAGACTGCCACACTGTGCTATCTTCATTGTAACAGCATATTTGCATTCTTAAGATAATTCGTGGTTCATGCGTCTGCGATACACTCCATTTTGGATTTTGCCAAATTTTACGCTAAAACCCCAAGCATTCGTCGATCAGCTTCTTTTAGCGTCCATGATTCATGTCCGTAAAGGGCCACCGAGAGGATTAGTGTTCTCTAGAGCGTCTGTTTTACGCGAATTTGCAAGCTACGGGACTTCAGCTACAAAATGTAATGCCTGCGTAAAGGTCAATTCGCAACTGTAATTAGTCGTTTTATTTTGCGACTTACATTGTTGTCACATATCACGAGCATACCAAAATGTATTCAGTTCCTCTTCGACACCAACACCATTTGGATTTCCACGCCATGTACCGTGACCGCACATAATTACGATCAGCTCCTAATTCCGATCACTCAACTTAAATAGCCAAGTTTTAGAAAATTGAGCACAAATCTGCAGTAAATGAGCATGCTCAGTCATTGTGCTATGTGTTTATGTGTCAGTTGTTGAAAAATGACTGCCTTTGGGGCATGGTGACTTCAAAATAAATTAAATTCGACAGGCAGTAGCAAAAACCACCATCAAAATATATTTTCTTAGCCGAAGTGCTAAGCGCACGATCAAATTTGGTAAGATCATAGCAGTGTGGAAACGTATTACCTTCTTCGGTATTCTATAATACCAAGTAGATACAGGCATATATAACCGTTCTATATCAAATTTGGCTGAAAATATGCGGAATTTATTCCATTAAAGTGATTGATCGGAATCATGAACATAACTTTTTTTTCTGCTTTTAATTCCGATCACTATACAATAGCTATAAATTCGCAAAATGCATGCTAACGTAGCTGCTATTTGGATTTTAGGATTATTCGCAACATGATAACATGGTAGGATTATTGAAATTTTTTGACGTAGAACTACGTTTTACAGCAGGGTGTCACTCCAAAATTTGGAGTCAAACCAACGTCACGACAGAATGAAAGATGTATGGCTTTCTTGAAAAGATTGTTTTTCAATCGATAAATGGTTAAAATTATCGAAAACTAAAGCTAAACGAAACGAAAACTATAGCTCAAATTTTTCCATATATTTTCCGAAGGATAGTCCTGCTTCCCAGACAAGACAGCTGTGGCTGCTGCTGCTTCAAGACAGAGAAGTGAAATAAACTTGGATGTTTTTATGCTTACTACAAAGCACAGTAAAGCGTAGATGCTACTTTCCAATTTGGAATTTTGACCTTCTGTTTTTATACGGCAGACTTCGCAGCCACCTGAAAGAGTACAAGACAATTGTAGGACTGGTGCCACAAATCCTTTGACTCTTACCACCTTTTTCAGTAGAGATTCGAACATGCGACGTGTAGCTTATTAGACCAGTGCCGTACCATGAAGCCAGCTGAAAGGTTCAGACCACTGAAGGCCTACTGAAAGACTCAGACTCTAACGCTGCAAACAAGCGATAGCAACAATGCAGTTATGGACTATCTCATTATGCCTGTTCTCTTATTATAACAAAATATATTATTAACAAAGTTCTAGGAGAAAACTTAAGTCCTCAATTAAATTTTCTCCTAGAACTTTGTTAATAGCTGGATGCGTGAGGCAAATTTCTATACTGAAATACTGGCACTGGTAAAAATATTCGTTTTTAATATAAAAAATAACTCACCTACCAAAAATACGATACAATTTATTAAGCGTGATAATATTACTATTATGCTGCTTGTTTTATCTCACATTACGCAATTTTACGCTACACCTATATCAAAATGGTGTAAAACGTTTTCTTTAATATTCGAGGTTTCTTCACGAAAACCAGCCTAACGTAGTTCTACGCCAACTTCGCGATCATGTCTGGAACACAATCTTTCTGGTTTGATTTTTACTATTATTAATGAACAAAACATGAAAACGTCAAATGTGGCCTAATTTTACTGTAATTGTAACAGTTGAACGAAGATAGAAGGGAAATGTTTCATATTTCGCCCTCGAGTACACAAATTTTATGAATATTAATCTAATGATAATAATGATCATTAACGCAAGTAGAAGATGTCTGGTAGGGAGATTGTCGTTAGACTTTATAAACGCAAAACATTTCAGACCCATTTGGTATAAGTTGACAATCGTTTTATACTTTAACAGCTCATCATGTCGTGATCGGAATTAGATACATCTGTGATCGGAATTAGAACCACCCCTTAAAATTGATGATCGGAATTAGGTGCACTGATATATCATACTTTGATGCATTTTTTGTAACTTTCGGTAAATGATTGCTTAAGACACATACCATGTAAATAAATGTCAAAGCTTTATTTTGCGGTGAGGTTTTAAAGTTGAATCATGCCTTAGGTGATCGGAATTAGGTGCTTTCACGGTACTTCGTTTTGGCGGTGTTAATGTTAAGTCCCAATTTCTCAATAAATGACCTAAAGGCTTCTTTCGCTGATCTACTTTTGATTTTGGTATATCGACGTTATCCGCAAAATCAAAAAGCACGTGAGGTCTCATCTGCTATTCTGACTCATAATTTTTACTTATCCAGCGTCACACGAATCAACGTAACTAGTCCTGTGGGAAAACCATGTCCTAGCGTTAACTGTTACAGCTCATTTCGTTTGACTGAATCGTATGCCGCCTTGAAATCCATAAAAATATTATGAGTCTGCAAGTTGTACTCGCGGAACTCGTTAGTTACTAGACGCATGGTAAATATCTGATCCATCGTGAAGCGACCCTCATGAAAACCAGCTTGATACTCGCCAACGAAGAACTCAGCTAACGGACTCAGTCTAAAACACAGAATAGGGAGAGCACCTTATAGGCAAAATTGAGTAACGTAATGCCTCGATAGTTTTTACTCTCATGTCGTTGTCCGTTTTTAAAATTATGGGAAATGAGGCCAATCAACCACTCTTCCGATATTTATTTTCCTTCCATATTCTGTTCCTGACAATGAGGTGGCGCTCGCTCCCCGTTTTTAGAAGTTCAGCCAGGATACCATCCTTTACAGCAACCTTACCGTTTTTCAGCTCACTGATTGCTCTTTTGGCCTCCTCCTGTGTTGGCGGTTCCACAGTTTGGCCTTCGCTCAAAATTCTTATCCTGTAGCTGCTGATCTTCGTGTTTACTTCTCTATTCAACAGCGTCTGAAAATACTCTTCCACCTGGCTGCTACCGTCGTTTGGTCAGTAAGCAGGTTGCCAGCACTATCATTGCACATCACAGGCATGGCAAAATTCTTGCACCTGACCGTTTTGTGGAAACTCCGTGTGTCGTTGCTGACGAACCTCTCCTCTGGACTGGCGAGCACGTGCTCTTCGTACTGGCGTTTTTATACGGTGGGTTCTTTTTTCCGCAGCTCTACCAGGATGAACCAAAAAGATTCGCGCAGAGTCTCGGGCATTCCGCACATTGAAATCGTGTGAAGAAATTCTAGGATTCGCACAGAATACCTTGCTTATAGAAGCTTGATTCTTATAGGAGAATCCAAGAGTTGAATCCCAGGGATAGCTATAACTCGGCACGGGAATCGCCTGCACTATGAACTGTTCTGTTCTGACGTGTAGACGCAGTAAGCTACTCATATATATTGAACTATTGACATCATATCATTTATCACGCAAATCAAATCAAATGTTCACGCTGCGGCAGATCCTCCAAAAAGTCCATGAATAGAGAATTCAACGGACAATTATTTCATTGATTTCAAAGTTGCGTATGATACCTTCGACCGTAAAATCATGGCCATTCTAACCTCGCAGGGGACTTTATCAACGTAATGGTTCCTTATGTGGGCTGTTCAACATGCCGTTACAGGATGTAATCAAAGGAGCAACACACAGGCACAATCTTCAGCAAATCTAGTTAGTTCGTCTGTTTTCCCAATAAAATGTATATTGTCGATAGAACAGAATCTGGGGTGGTGGCTGAACAAACTAAAACTCAAAGCAGCGAAGATTGGGTTGAAGAAAAATGCGTCAAAACTCAAGTACCGTGAACCGATAATATGACGCACTTGCTAAAAGCTGGTAACTCGGTTCTAATAACGACTGAGTTTGTTTTGTTTCGAGCATCGAGCCGCTATGCTGCCCGTTCTCCCGATACTCGACACTCGACAATGCCTGAGTCGAGTCGAGTTGCGCGACATGACTTACAAAATAGAGCCCATATTCATTCGATTTACTGTCCTTGTAACGCGCCTTGTCTTTAGAGTAGATGTCTTTTTTTTGTGTTAATTTACTATCATGAGAATATTGCAAACTGGGGCCCCTAATATCAAAGGTCCGGTGGGCCCTTTGGCTCCCAGTCCGCCCCTGAATGTGATCCAGAAATTAGGAGAATCGAAAGCTATTGCACTGAAACGGTTCTCGAGCCTGGAGAAAAGGTTAGATGCGAATCATGAGCTGAAGGCGATGTACAAGGAGTTTATTCACGAGTATCAGCTGATGGGTCATATGAAGGAAGCACGCGACGATCCTTATCAGGAGCCCATTTACTACATGCCTCATCATGCCGTGTTGAAGCCAGACAGCACAACGACAAAACTTCGTGTTGTTTTCGACGGGTCGTGTCGCACATCGACTGGAGTCTCCCTAAATGATGCGTTAATGGTAGGCCCAGTGGTTCAGGATGACCTGTTTTCAATCATCACCCGTTTTCGTTTGCATCGCCTTGCTCTTGTCGCGGACGTTGCAAAAATGTATCGAATGGTACAAGTTCAACCTTCTGATCGGCATTTGCAGCGAATTCTCTGGAGAGATTCATCCGAAGATCCAGTGAAGTCATTTGAGCTCACAACCGTTACCTACGGCACTGCATCTGCGCCGTCGCGACAAAATGTCTCTCAACGCTAGGGAAAGGTTGCCACTCGACGCACCCTCTAGCTGCCAAGGTAATTCAAAAGGACTTCTATGTCGACGATATGCTGTCCGGAGCAGACAGTATCGAAGAAGCTAATCGACTCATGTCAGAGGTAATTGAGATTACCAATTCAGCTGGTTTTATCCTTAGAAAGTGGAATTCTAATTGCGCACAGCTACTTACTAAGCTTCCTAAACATCTAAGAGATGATCGAGCCACCCTGGAGCTGGACTCCTCTAGCTCTACCGTGAAGACTTTGGGACTCCGTTGGGATACCAATTTGGACAGTTTCTATTTCTGCTTTCCACAATGGTGGTCGAATGCATCAGCCTTCACAAAGCGAAGCATCCACTCAGACGCAGCATGCTTATTTGACCCGCTAGGCTTGGTGGGACCGGTAGTAGTACAGGCGAAAATAATCATTCAACAGTTATGGCAGTTGAAATGCGGTTGGGATGAACCATTGGATGAAACATTGCAAACAATTTGGAAGGAGTATAAACAAAATTTAATGGCCCTTGAGTCACTGTCAGTTCCTCGGTGGATCGGCTTTACTAACGATTGTTCGGAAATTCAGCTACACGGGTTTTGCGATGCTTCAGAGGTGGCCTACGGAGCATGTTCATATCTGCGTTGTACCGCATCGGATGGGACTGTGTCAGTACGTCTCATCACGTCGAAGTCGAGAATAGCACCGCTAGAGAATCTGAAAGCCAAGAAGAAGAAGGTAACAATTCCTCGGTTAGAACTATCATCCGCCTTGCTGCTTAGTCATCTGTACGAGAAGTTTTCCTCTAACGTTACGATCAAATCAACATTCTTTTGGACCGATTCCATGATCGTCAAACACTGGCTGGCATCGCAACCGTCAAGATGGCAAGTTTTTGTCGCTAATCGTGTGTCGGAGATACAACACATCACCAAAGGTGGCGCTTGGAACCACGTCCCCGGCATTGAGAACCCGGCAGATTTGATTTCCAGGGGAATGTCTCCAGCTGAATTACAATACCAACCTCTTTGGTTCCAAGGTCCACGATGGTTGGCTCAGAATCAAGAATATTGGCCGCGACCAGAAGAATCCATTCCAGAATCGTTCGAACCATCTCTCCTGGAAGAACGACCATCGCCAGCTTTCCCCGCTCAAGCTACTCCACCTAGCGAAATTTTCGGACTTAGATCGACATACTCAGAACTCATCAGACTGGTCGCACTACTCATCCGTTTCAAGCATAATTCGCAACCTAGCAACAGGCAATCTAGAAGAGATGGAAGCATTACACACGTGGAACTAGAACAAGCAACGCTGCTACTAGTCCACTTATCTCAGCAAGAGTGTTTTTCGGCAGAACTACTCAGCTTGATAAGGCAAGGTCATGTTCAAGAAAGCTCTTCTATCAAAGGTCTACGTCCTCAGCTTCCCGTTAATGGCATAATGTGCGTTGGCGGCCGGTTATCTCACGCCCCAGTTACTGAGTCTAGAAAACATCCATTCATCTTACACCACCATCACCCGCTCGCAATTTTGGTTATGCGACATTATCATCTGCGACTATTTCACGCCGGCCAGCAACTGCTGATTGCATCAGTTCGAGAGAAGTTTTGGCCAACTGCTATCCACAGTTTGGCTAAAAGGGTTATACATGAATGTGTCTCATGCTTCAAGAATAAACCTAAGGTCGTAGATCAACTAATGGCAGATCTTCCGTCCGAGCGAGTAACGCCATCATCACCGTTCTCAAAAGTGGGAGTAGACTATTGTGGTCCCTTCCTTATATCCTATCCTAACCGTCGGACCAGACCAGTAAAGTGTTATGTAGCGATATTCGTTTGTCTGGCGGTGAAAGCGGTTCACTTAGAACTCGTAGCAGATCTAACAACTCAAGCGTTCCTGGCTGCTCTGAGGCGTTTTACCGCGCGACGCGGAAAACCAAATCTAATCATGTGTGATAACGCTACAACATTTGTCGGTGCTAAGCGGGAACTATCTGAACTACATCGCTTATTTCTAAGTCAGCACTTCCAAGATGCTGCTGTCAGGGATGCCGGAAATGACAGCATTGAGTTCCGTTTCATTCCTCCTCGCACTCCGAACTTTGGTGGTCTGTGGGAGGCACAGGTGAAATCGTTCAAGAATCGCTTTCGTAAGACAATAGGACTTCGAACACTAAACATCGATGAAATGCAGACAGTTCTTGCTCAGATTGAAGCAATCCTCAACTCTCGTCCGATGACACCACTTAGCAGTGATCCAAATGATTTCCAGGCTCTCACGCCTGGACACTTCTTGGCGCAGCGTCCCATGACAGCAATCCCGGAACCAGATCTTCAAGATGTACCCGTTAATCGGCTATCTATGTGGCAACGTGCCCAATACTTCACTCAGCAACTATGGAAAAAGTGGTCCACGCAATATCTATCAGATCTTCATAATCGGACTAAATGGACCAAGCAGCGAGACAACGTGACAGTAGGAACAATGGTGCTGCTGAAAGATGAAAATTCACCTCCACTACGATGGAATCTGGCTCGAGTCGTCAAGGTTTTTCACGGCTCAGACGGCAACATCAGGGTTGTTACCGTACGTACAAAAGATGGATACTTCGACAGGGGAATTTCTAAGATATGCGTCCTCCCAATTCGGGACAACGCTCAGCAAGTCTCGGCAGATGGGAATTAAACCCACTGCTGCATCGGTGCGGAGGGCTCCCTAGTGAGTGCCTCCGCAGCCCAGTTAAGTTTTTGTTTTTATTTACATTTCAAAAAGCTCAAGGAATGTTTGTCTCCCATAGGGTATTCTGGCCCCGGTCATCCGGGCCATCTGAATCGTCATCTGAGGTCATCCACTCTACACAATCCGCAATCTACTATTCATGAAGAAACTCGAATCCGTCTCGTTTTATGCATGCATGTCAGTCTTGGTGAAGGAAATCGTTTGGTGGCTAGGCTGTATCAATCTCGGCGCATAAGGCGTCTGCATCAACTGTGAAGGTTTTTGCTATGTTACGAAATCAGCTAATCACATCATCTCATCGACAGTATCAAAGTTCAGCATTCTCAGGCAGTCCCCAAAGGGGAACTATGACATATCACACAATCACACGGTCTCGGACAATTGGTTGGCGTCGGGTCTGATCATCCCTACCCGTCAGTCTACGTCTGCGACTCGTCAAAAAGTTTAAAGTCATCCTCGAGAAATCTACATTACCTCAAGGCATCCCTCATCGTGAATCGATTGACAGGCGCCGTAAAAGCCCTGTGGGGTAAGTTGTTCCAGTTTACGACAAAATTCTTCTGTTTACTACATCCATCTCATCCCGAGGAAACCATCGACTGCATCACCATCTATTCATGACGTCAAGTACAACGAACCAAGCCGTATCAATGAAGGAAGAAGTCATGCGCTATCCAGTGCATTCGCAGCCATTCATATTTCGAAGTTTAACACATCATCCCCATCATTATCCGAAAGAACCAGAGTAAGCATCTGCATCTGTATATCGCAGGAGAGAACTACCGAGAGGGCTCGGTGTAAGCAACCTCATTAGCAACGATTAGATCTACCGAGAGGGCTCGGTGTCATCGATCTCAGCAGCTGTAGCAGCTGTCCCAGAAAGTGCAAGTGCACTCAAAGTGCATAATGAAGTCAAAACAATCATATCATTATATACTAAGAAGAATCGATTCGTACAGAAGAATATTAATATCAATCAAAATTGTATAGAGCATAAGAAAATTGAAACCCCTCTGGTTTCAAGGCGGCCGGCATGTTTATAAACGGTCCATTTAAGCAAATCTGATAACACGGATGTAATCCACAAAATTATCTCTCTCGCATCAAGCGATCGTTCTTATCAGTGTAGGGCAATATCGTACAAGCAGCAATCGATCGGCTTTGATCGTGCGCTATATTCACCACACTAAGCCACAGCAGCGTCCAGTCTGCTGGGCCAGTATCAGTTAAAATCATATCTTTGATCAAGTCGCATCGTTCTTATCTACTCGGTGTAGACAGAAGAGCTAATAAAATTCACTAAGTTAAAGTTCAAGTTTTCCCTCAAAAATAAAGTGTAGTTATTTCTTTAAGCCGGCAGTTTTAGACTTTCGTGTTCCGAAAACAGAACCGTCTCACGCGTGTGATATTTCAGTTTGGCGCTATCGAAGGCGCATCTTCTTTGCCTTAAATCCAATCGAGAACAATTATGCAGAGAGAAAAAAATATTTTAATTCAAAACACCAACGCTTTATTAAACCATTTGTCATAAAAAATAATATTTCGAATATGGCTTTGATGGTAGAGAATTGTATTAATGTAACAGCAAAGCCTTGGTGATAGATTCTGTTATCAAAACTTGACCCTGTTTTTATTCGACAGCCTTTGCAACCAGTTGTTGGAAGAGTATCTATGTTTAAATGTAATTTAACCCAAATAGCTAATTTGTTCACGCAAGTTTAAAATTAAAAGTTAATTAAATGTAAAGTATTTCCCAGAATACGTACAGTAAAAGTCAGTGTAGTATATAATCACTCACCTGTTTCCGTGGGCGAATTCCGCTCTGAAATTGTATTCAATTCGAAAAATTGGCAATTGGAAACAATATACCTAAGCACAAAGCCTCATTACCTGCCAAATAATGTATGAATAGCCTCCTGGCTGAATACGATTTCCTAATATTGTTTCATTTCAGAGTGAAAAATTATACAAGATATCAAGTTAACTATTAGAAATCCTTTACACTTGAAAATTGATTTTTTCTTCAATCACTTATAAAATCAGCAGCATAATTTTTCTTATTTTTAGAAAAAAAAAACACTTAGGTAGGTAGAACATTATGCATGGAATTAGCATTAGCACTCGCACCTGCATTTTGATGACAAAATGGTAAAATGACAACACAACACTAGCAGGTTTTTGTTGCAACACTTTTGGCCACTTTGACTGACAATCGCGGCGAGGTTTTCTTAATCTGAGGCCATCACAAAATACGTTATTGGATATGTATCGCGAAATAACAAAATTAAAATCACACGTCCGCGAAAAAACAACAAAATTTACAACAGACCGCACTGACGTTGACGTACCTGAACCCGAAGCAATCGGCAAACTATGTGATCATCTCTGAACCGCATGAGTTCCCAGCTTTTGACGTAGGACTACGTCTTACGGCAAGTTTTGAAACAGGGTGTCATTCCAAAAAATCGAAAAATGCGAGCGTCACGAAAAATGAAAGGTTTTGAGCGCTAATAGCTCAGCGGTTTTCCAATCGATTTTCAATATTCTTACACCAATCGATTGGAAAATCTTCTAAGAATTGACCCAAATAAAGAAAAGAGTGGATTCTTGATGTTGAACTATTGAAAAATTGAAAATAATGAACCTATGTTTTACCAGAATTCTCGCTTCGTGATTGGTTGTAGGAAATGACGTCATCAAAGTAGAAACGCGTTTCCACGCTTCGGCTTATAATTCAGTCAATTTTCAATAGATTTCCAAGATATTTACACCAATTGATCGGGAAATCGATTGAAAATATTTTTTCATATTTTCATAAATAGATTATTTATCGATTGAATTTGAAAAATTTTTGTTTTTGGATTGATTTTGAAAATTTGAATTATTTTCATATTTTTGCCTTCCCTCGTCAGTGCTTCCCTAGCACGGATGACAGAAATATATACGATATAAGCTATGGGTTAAGCTTCCTTATGATTGTATTGAATTTACGCCCTATAGTTTGTTGTTTGCCCTAAAATTGTTGATCTTCAGCTGTTGCTGCTTCCCACGGATAAGGCAACGAAGACATGCACATTCACTAAGAGAGGTGTTAGAGCTGGAGCACTCGTTTCGCTGCCGTGAAGGAACATCTGGCTGCTGAAGTTCTGGAATTGGGAGGACATGCTGCTCGCGACAACGAAACGATCAGAATTATCGTCACTTGCAGCTGGCCATCCGCAACAACGAACAGTTGAACAAATTGCTGTCCCGTGTCACCATTGCTATGAGAAGTGTTCCGAACATCCAAACTGTTTTGTTGCTGCCCAAGAAGACGGCGGAAAAGAAGGCTTAAATTTCCAACATATCATGTCGAAAACCCGTTCTTTTAAGAACGAAACATATGTTCATGAAGATTTGAGGAATTTTCACTCACTGATTTTAATTCTATTTAACTTAGATTGATCTGATTGTTCGTTTCTTATCAAATAATCGCTTGTTGCTGCTGAACGCTGGTTGCGCTAGTTGCAGCCAACAAATATACTAGCTCCAAGTAAATGTGTTCGGTCAAGCGTCAAAATAAATGAAATTGGATTTAATCAAATGAAAGAGTTTTAGTAACATCTTTTGCATCTTAGCAACACAAATTTATCCATCACCAATGCTACAGTAATAATACGTAGCGTAATTTTTCTTTGGTAGCTGGTAACTTTGCTCTTTTGTTCAGACTGAAATTGAAATGCTCTATTTTTTATTTCACGTAGATGATAGAATGAAGGACCATGAAAAATGGGTGTGGTCGTTTCTTGTCGCTTGCTCTGGTACATAATACGTGGTAAGCCGGCGAACAGCATTATTCAAACGCTAGCTGAGCTAGTGCCAACATCGTTTGCCAGGGCAAACGGGAGTCACGTTCGACTCGTGCACGTGTTCATCGGCGGCTGACCGTGTGACCGTGTGTTGGAGCTGAAGCACTCATTTCGCTGCCGTGATGGAATATCTGGCGACAGGAGTTCTGGAATTGGGAGGACATATGCTTCTCGCGACAACGAAACGATCAGAATTATCGTCACTTGCAGCTAGCCATCCGCAACAACGAAGAGTTGAACAAATTGCTGTCCCGTGTCACCATTGCTATGAGAAGTGTTCCGAACATCCAAACTGTTTTGTTGCTGCCCAAGAAGACGGAAAAGAAGGCTTAAATTTCCAGCATATCACGTCGAAAACCCGTTCTTTTAAGAACGAAACACATGTTCATGAAAATCTAAGGAATTTTCACTCACTGATTTTAATTCTATTTAATTTAGATTGATCTGATTGTTCGCTTCTTATCAAATAATTTTAACCGATCACCTCTCGCGCTTCTGTTCGCTTGTTGCTGGTGGTTTATTTCGTTGCCGTGATGGCACATCTAAACTGTTTTGTTGCTGCCCAAGAAGACGGAAAAGAAGGCTTAAATTTCCAGCATATCACGTCGAAATGCCGTTCTTTTAAGAACGAAACATATGTTCATGGAGATTTAAGGAATTTTCACTCCCTGATTTGAATTCTATTTAATTTAGATTGATCTAATTGTTTACTTCATATCAAATAATTTTAACCGATTTTAACCTCTCGTGCTTCTGTTCGCTTGTTGCTGGTTGAGTTGGCCGTCTCGGAAGGTACCAAAACAGCCAACAAATATTCCAGCTCCAAGTAAATGTGTTCGGTCAAGCGTCAAAATGAAGGAAACCATGGGTTTAATAAAATGAAAGAGATTTAGTAACATCTTTTGCATCTTCATGTAAGAATTTGTTCGTTCTTCAAAGAACGGTTTTCAGTAATTGATGAAACCTAGGAAACTTGGAACTTAGGGCTTTCCACTCGGTTTTCTTTAGCAACACAAATTTATTCATCACCAATGCTACAGTAATAATACGTAGCGTAATTTTTCTTTGGCAGCAAAAGGCGAACAGCTCACTGGTAACTTTGCTCTTTTGTTCAGCAGACTGAAATTGAAATGTTCTAGTTTATTTTACGTACATGATAGAATGAAGGACCATGAAAAATAGGTGTGGTCGATTCGATGGAGTTATGATAATCAAACAATCGGTCCTTTTAAGGGCCACACAAAGATTGAAGAGTTTATTATATTTTCTTGCCCAGTTAATACCATAATTATTATGGCATAACACAGGCAACGAGGGAAAAGTTGAATTTTTCGCCATTGCGGACGACCAACAAATGACGGAAATAAGTTTTCTGGTCACGGGCGACATTTTCTGCGACTTCCAAAACGTCTGCAGGTTGTAAATGCTTTATTAGTGTTCTTTTGTAAGCCGCAAAAAAGATGCGCGAAATTTCAACTTCTTGAAAACTCGCGCGTACCGTCTACCGATAACTAGAGGAAAAGCACTATTCAACGTAGAAACATATAAAAATTTATTTATTTTTTTATTTACTGGTTTAGTTACTGACCTGGTTTCGTTTTAATAAAATATATTCAATCAATTCATGGATATAACTTCAAAATCGGTTGAGGATTGAATATACACAATGTTTCTACTTTGATAAACGTTACGTTTACGTATGTAGCTTGTATACATGAAGATTATTACATACATGGATACATCCTACTATCGCTACAAAGAGACTTACGTGGTCCTACGTCACCTATGCGGTCGTGTCTTGTGCACAACCCCTCTGATTTTTTAAGTAGAAAATTGAAAGAATTTTTATTCTGTGCATGAATTTTCGATGAAACATTTGAATTTCTGGCAGCTCTACTTTGGCCGAATGCCGAGCATTTCATTTCTCCTGCTTTACATTGCACACACGCGCGATTGCTCTAGCACGTTTTTGTGTTGGTTCGTGTATGCATTGGTTCGAGCTTCGTTTCGAGCTGAATTTTTAAGAGAGCGCGTCCGACATGAAAAATCGAGCAAAGTCTGTCGGGCGGTTTTCGATCTGGGAAAGAATGGATTAAGGAATAAATCGATGTTTTATCTAAAGAGACAGAGAGAGTTTGACGTTACGTTATCACCAGCTTAGTCTTCTTGGCGAGAATTGGTTTGATATTCATTTCCGTTCACCGTTCGTTATCGTTTCCGATTACCGAATTCTTCCATCCTGTTTTCTATTCGGTCGTGATATTGCTATAGAATGAAAGGTGTTTTCCGTCGAAGTGCCTGATCGCAAAAATCAAACTGTTGGCCGTCGCGTATTCCAAAGTTGCAACGCTACGAGGCTCGCGATATCATAGAGTCCATGCTATATAAAACTAGTCGGGCAATCAAACAGATGGGTGGTCTCTCTTAGGAGAGAGGCGCGAAGCCACCTTGTTCGCTAAACTTTATGAGCTCTTGACCAAACTCGTGATTTTAGTCATGACCTTGAAATGCGGTCAGGCATATCGTTATCCGGGGCGAGATTGTGCCAAAAAAGCACATGTTTTTGTTCTTTAGCTCAGTATACACACAATTTAGGAACTAAGTTGATTTAAAACCTGTCAATATATACTAAATTGTTCAATTAACAACTATCGTAGAGATGGTTTAGTTACAATGAAACCTAATTTTACTGTAAGTGCATGAACTTTGGTACAATCTCACCCCTTCTAGGGGGTGACATTGTGCCAAAAACTTAAAGGTAGGCTGAAAACCTAAACAGTGAACATTAGCATGTTTATAAACAATACACATAAATATCAGCATAAAGTAGTTCATATGGGGCCGTCCATGAACTAAGCGGCTGAACTATTAGGGGCAGGGGGTCGGCCAAAAACAACGCATCATACAAAAAGTATGAACGAAAATAACCCGGGGAGGTCTGAAATAACTAACAATGAGTTCGAAGTCGATGGACAGCCTTTATATAGCCAGTAGCGTTTCTAGGGTTAACAAGGGGGAGATATATGGAGGGCGTGTATCCTAAGGAGGCATACCTATTTGATCATTTAACAAAAGTAACCATTACTTCGTTCGAGAACCCATGGTCGCAGAACATGTGACGCATCCCACCCCCCTCTCCCCTGCTTAAAACTGGCGGTTTATACACGGTATCTGAAATTTCTAGAGAAAAAGTAAAAATTAGTTTAAATAATTTAGCAGACCTATGATGCTGTTTTCTCCAAAATGGATGATGCAATCTAATCTGTCAAAATATTGTGCTCAATAGTAAAGAATGTGTACTGGTGTATACTGACGAATTTTTGTTGTGTATGTGCAATCCACCAATTGGATCGAACATTATGGCTGGGTACAATCTCACCCCCGTGAAGCTCGAAAAGTACAAAGTTTCGAAAAATATTATTTTCGTAATCAAAACTTATCCAACGCATAATAACCTTTCAATACATTGTAAATGATTAGTTTATATACCTTCAAAATAGCAAGTTGATGCGATTTCTTGTTTCGGATGGTTTATGTGGGACATTGTTTACAAGCGTTATTTCCGAGTATTTTTGATCGCGAACTTTAAAACCCTGTTTAGGCTAAATAGTTTGCCAATATTATGTGTGTTCCATTCATAGTTATGAATAAATATGTTATGTTCACGATCATTTTAAATTTAGGTCACCAGTTTCTATAGATATAATAAATTTTCACAAATAAACATTTTTCGTTTTTGGCACAATCACACCCCCGTGGCACAATCTCTCCCCGGATAGCGGTATATCAATATTTTTTTGAAGAGATGATTCTACAATTGATTAAGGGACGGTAAGGGAAAGTAATGAAGGATTTTTTTGGGAATGGAGGGGAAATAGTGGAAAGGAAGGGGGGAGGGGTGTAAAAGGTAGCTACGCTTAACAAGTTGTTGTGACTCCTATCTTTTGTCCAATGCTGGAAGGTGCATGGGTCGAACCAAGCTATAATCAGAGATTATAATCGGATTTGAACCCACAACACCTGCCAGGGCGTGTGGTTCGCTGGTACCCGTGTACCTTTGAAACATAGAGGCGCTGGACAAAAGAAGTCTGCACAACCCCCCTTATTAACCGTAGCGACATGGGTTGGGCTATTTTTAGACACAAATTGTGCCTCATCCTCCACCTACTGTAGAAACCACCGACCGAGAAGTTTTAACCTAACTTGTTTTTACTTTCAGGACGACGACACTATGCAGGCCCTTACGATTTGCAAGGTACTGCGTGTGACGTTGTTCGTCCGTAAGCGTGTTAGTCCGCGTTTCTCAGCGCGGGTCTTCGGAAAAAGGCTCCGTTCCTATGAAATACTCCAGTGCTCCAGTGAGATACGAACGCTACCAACTGACAACTCTGCCACCGAGTCCTAGCTTTTCCAGTTTGGCTATGGCAATCTCATGGTTAATGCTATCGAATGCTGCTGTTAGGTCAAAAGAAACTGCATCAGTTTGCTCAGAATGATTATAGCTATCTGTTATATAGGAAGTAAACGATAAAAGATTGGTCACAGTAGGGCGCTTTGGCATAAATCCGTTCTAGTCCTCAACAATGTATTGTTGGCAAAATCCAAAAATGCAATCCAATACAGCAAGCTCAAAAAGTTTACAAACCGAGCTCAGGGCAGATATACCACGATAATTTTCAATGTCAGCAAGCTAGAAGTGCACTTTTTCAGCAAAGCAGATGGAATACCATGAAGGCCAACGGAGTAAGACGCTTTGAGTCTAATTGTTGCTGACTTTATCATCGATTCGTCTAACTCGATTTGGGTGAACGAATGACCAAGAAAGGGTACAGATTCAGCAGCAGATTCAATTTGTTCCAGGTTCAAAAACTCCTCCAGAAAAACACCTCTGAATTTAGCGACAAAGAGATCACTAATCATCTGCGGTTCGGAGCTCCAGCGCCCATTATACATCATTGAGGAAGGTAGTCCAGACTCATTCCTTAGATTATTTACAAACTTCCAGAAAGACTTCGGGTTCGATTTCAGTTTTCGTTGCATACAGCCGATGTAGGACCGATAGCATAATTGGCTCATACGTCGATATTTATGGTTTAGTTTCACATAATAATCCCTCGACATCACAGTGCGGTGCCTTGAAAAACGGCGTAAAGCTGCTCGCTTTGCGGTTTTCAATTGACGTAATTCTCTTGTTTGCCATGGGGTACGCGAGAATATTGAAAGCATTCCCTTCGTTACATGCCTGTCGATTACATAACTCGTGATGTTGGAGAATGTTTGCAATGCAGTATCAATTTCGTCCGAAATTAAAACATCTACCCAATCGATACTTGATAGGACATTAGAAATGGTGTCATAGTCAGCGTATTTAAAATCATGGTATACTGCAGGTACAGTCTAGCGGAAGTGTTTTCCGGCTCAGTTTGCAAGGACAAGATGCAATGGAGGATAATAGGGCACGTGTTTAACAAGTGGAGCGGCAGCTTCGAAGATTGCTGGAGCATTATTCAGTGTTGCTTACGAAGCAAAGGTCTAGAATCCGTTCGTTAGTATTCTCGACGTAGTTTATTTGCTGCAGCAGGTTGGTAGTGTATGAATCCAGCAGGGCAGCAGTACTTATCGTAGCAGCAATGAGAACTGGCCAGCAAATAATTATTGATGGAACTGTTCATGCCACCAATGTTTTGATACAAAACGTGTAGATTGAAGGCAGTACGAAAGTTGCCACGTGCATTGGTACTGGAATATGAAGATACTTCAAACAGTATAACGTCATCAGACGATGAGTACTTGCCTGAGTACTAGGGATGTGCGATATTTTATCGATACCGGAGGTATCGATTTTTTCATTCGATATATCGAGTATCCGGCATCGATATTTTACCATGCGATATTATCGGATATCGATACCTTTTCATCCGATATTATAGGTATCGAAAGCTACAAAAAGGCCAGTTCTACACGCATAACTTTTTGCCAAATTATCGAACTCGCGTTTTTCAGTTTTCAAGCTTCCAAACAGGCATGTCTAACAGCTGAACCATACTGCAAGCCGCATTTGAAACATACAAAGTTTATAAAGTTACAAAGTTTATTTGAGGCGGTACGCTGCTGCCGTGCCTGATAAAATGAACTGCACGCTCAAAAAAGCAACCGCAACCCGTTTCGGTGTTGTCTTTCAGACGCCGGTTTTTAGTATTACGTGTGCTAGCTTCGCAAAAGATCCTCGGATATATGCTGGATGTGTGTCTTTTTGCTAGCGTTAGGTTTTCGTATTCCCTTATCTATTTCATTGACTCACACGACACGGCCAACTGAAATAAATATGAAGCACCTTCATGTGTGTTTTTGCAAACTTGAGAATACTTTTCTACGGTGGATGCCGATATCAACGGACTGTTAGGTTAATTATTTCCTGAAGCCACCACCGAACATCGTATCGCCGCAAGCGCAGATTGATTTGCAAGAACCATTTATAAAGTGAACTGTGAAGCGAGCTACGTATGATAATTTGCTTTAAACCAATCGTGCTCCTGATCAGTTATTTATTGTCAATTGCAAGGAAAATTGTCCAATCAATAAGTGCGCAATCGCTTATAAAAGTGCTATTTTACCTTAACCCTTTTCGATCTCTTCGGCGCACTTATTGCTGGGAAGATAACGAAAAAGTGCGCCGAAGATACCGAAACGATTTAATGCAAAATAGCACTTTTATGAGCGATATCGCACTTTGGATGGTACATATTTCCTTGCAATTGACAATATATTCTCTGCCTAAAAATGCGAAACATTTTATTACTTAACATTAACATTTTTATTACTTAACATTAGTTTATAATATGTTTCCGGACTTATAGGGCTTTACCGAAATTAGCTGAAAGGAGAGCTTTCAACTTGGACCCCAGTACCAAACATTTCGGTTTCACTCAAATTATTTGCAGATGACAGTCTTGCCAGCGCGTTGGCCGATATCAGTTAACTCGGAAATCTGTTAACCGGGTGCATTGAAAACTGGTGCTAAAAGTATGACAAATTCAACACCACCGATAAATTCCTATTCCTTTTCTGATTATAGGAGTTAATGTAAGCATTTATGAAGCTACTTCTGTTGGAATATAACAAACTATGCAGCAAATCAGCGGGGTTTTCAAAACAAAATCTTGCCCGGATATTTTGTTGCATTTTAGACCAATCTATTGAAAAATTTTTTGATACTGATCAGTTCTAGTCCTGGTGTTTTTAGTTAAAAAGCGCCCGCCTGAAGTAAATCTGCAGCGAATATTGTCGAGGTGGAACGTATACGGTATCTTGGAGGTGCGGAGATGCCGGCGACATAAACGAGGCAGGTGGCCGCAGCGCAAGCCCGTGACGGATCGTATCTGAAAACTTTCTGGATATTTCGGGTTTCGATATCGGTGAATATCGAAGTATCGATATTTTGGTTTCGATATACTCATTACTCAGTATCGGATCGGTCCGATATATTGCGATACCTGATATCGATACTTTGGTTTTCGATTCCCATCCCTACTGAGTACGAGGGTGGGAAGACCCCTTCTTCAGTTCCGACCAGTGAGGCTCGACTGTGTCGGGCGGATCAGGGGCTTCCGAAATACTTTGCAGATTGGTCGCTAGTGTAAATACTTGAGCTATCAGAAAGTTCTATTCGGATATTCATCAAAAACATGTGCTACTATTTTCAAATGATTTATATAAATATGACTACGCAACGCATGAATATACAGCAATGATTCGTTGGTTGGGTGTTCGCTAGTTAGACCATGCTCCAACTAAAAAACACTTGTATGTCAAAATTCTGCCGAAGACGAAGTTTAGACATTTCTATCATCTGTCAGTCAGCCCAATTAGCGATTAGCTAATTAGAGTGCAGTTGTAACTTAATTAACGAATTCAGGCTGTATATGCTGCTCTTCCAGGAGTGAAGCGATACTAATGCTGATCCCAACCATAGGGTTTTCCAGGTTTCGGCAGCTTCATGATTTTGTTACTGGAATTAAAATAAACATTGATAAATACATACAATTAGAAACAAAATTATCATCATCTTTTTTTATTTTATACAAAACAATTGAGGTTGTGTATTGGCGATAAAAGAGATTTCGTAGGCTGCTCGCACTTACTAAAAATGTCATGCCGACCAGTCAACGCGTGAGTGTTGGCAAAAGCAAAAATACTTCCTTCTCTTTTTGTCTCACGCAAAATTAACAGTCATTGTTTATTTTTGAACATAACGCAACAACTTGTAAGAGCTTTCCAGTTATGTGTGTATTGGTGCTTGAAAATGAGGCAAATGGCAAACAACAACAGTAAACAAAAGAGATGCATTCCTTTGTCACCAAGGTACAGAATGAATTTTGTCTTCCGCTGGCTTAAATACCAGCATATTTTCAAAATATGTGCTTGAATTTGGAACAGGATGGAAATTTGACCGAAATATGGGCTCTGCAGTGTGGCAAACGGAGAAACACAACTAGTAATCGCTTTTTGTCGATTTGTTCCTCCAGCATCAGCTGTTCCCCAAAATGAGGTAAACATCATGTATATACACGCGTATTTCATGTTCGCTAGTGTGAGCGCTTGAGCTGTCAGAAAGCTCTATTGTAATCTATCACTGTACAAATTATTACTAATTTGTATATATGGTACGACTTTTCATAATTTAACCACAGATAACAGACATCCAAGCCAGAACAAAAGGCTTCGTAAACCGTATGTAAAATGACTCTAGAATTTTAAATTATCTAATACAATAGTTAGTTGTAAAAAGTCCGTTTCCGTTCATTTTGTTATGCTTTCAGTATAGAGGGTTAAACAAAATCAACATGCTCACGTTTAAATGCAAACACTTGACTAAGAAAACATTTGTTAACGTTGTAAGTAATTGTATGTGTAATGACGAAGATTGTTTAAATAGTTGTAATGTTTTATAACAATAGTTGCTCCGAGGATGAAGGCATAGACCTTCGAAACGTCAGCCGAAAACGTAAAATAAAGTTTTCGTAAGAAACCCGAGACCGAAAAGCCACATCTTTTAATGACTCTAGCGACATCTAACTACTTATTGCCACTTGCATTCTCTTAAGCCCCAAACACAATGCATACGGATTTTGCTACGTTGCGGCAATTTGGCAGTTTTTCCATGGGTTTTCTGTCAAATTTCCGCAACGTAGTAAAATCCGTATGCATTGTGTCTGGGCCTTTAAGTGATTGAAGCGCCCGCATGCGATTCCTGCAGCTGATGTTGGGCAGAGCTGTCAGATATCCCGCTTTATTTAGCTTACCATTAGAGTGACTATATATAGAGTGGCAACAATGGAATGATAATTATCTGTCAGTGTCATTCCAATCGAGCAGACGACCAATCCAACGCGTATGCAGGAAAGAGGAAGAAAATAAGCATTGCTAGAGCATTGCATTCTTTTGGGATGATATGTCGCCACTCTGTATATACCCAAGGAACAAAACGGCAGTACTTAAACAAGCAGGTATTGAATAATAGTTGTGTGGTAGCATTCGGTGCTGAATTAGCGAATTTGCTGAATTGCCTGTTGTTTAAACGTCATATCCAATATTTTTTCTAGCTTCTAATCAACATCTATACGTTGTTATGTAAGTGCGGAATGAGAGTCGAATAAACGTTGTGCAAACGTATCAGCAGCACAGCCAAGAGCAGGTGTGAAACACCGGTCGCTTAAAAGCACAGACAAACAGACATAACACTCGTTTTCTATTCTTCGCACCGATTAAACCGTCATTTCAAATTTGGGCTTAGTTGGGAATGTCTCCATTTTGGTCGAAGTGGCGCGTTTTAACGAAAGAAGGGGAATGCCCCATAAAAAATACTTGCTAGTTCGAGAAATACTCCTGTTGCTATTTTATATTTGGGAATGTCGATCATCGATGTTGCTAGTGTTCAGGATAAATGTGAGGTACGATAATTTTTGCTGATTTTTCTTCTAAGAGTTATGTCTGTTTGTCTGTGCTTAAAGTCTACCAAGAAAATGCATGTCGAATAGATGTTATGCAAACGTGTCAGCAGCATTGCTGAGAGCAAGTGTTGGCTAAGAGTAGAATAATAGTGGAATAAATGTTGCGCAAACGTATCAGCAGCGTTGCTACGAGAAAGTGTGGAATAAATGTGGAATGAGCGTTGCGGAAACGTATCAGCAGCATTGCTGAGAGCAAGTGTGCTGAAAGAGTGGAATGAATGTTGCGCAAACGTTGCTAAGAGGAAGTGTGGAATAAGACTCGAATAATCGTCGTACAAACGTATCAGCAGCAACGATAAGAGCAGGTGTGGGATAAGAGCCGCTTGAAGGCAACCAATACTACCAATATCTTAAATAACACTTTATGAAATTATTTTTAGATCCACTTTATTTCACATCACGACACAGAAATGCCTAAACAACATTATTTTTCCGATTGATTTTAAGTTTGCATCAAAACTAGATAATGAATTAGCAAGTTACAGTCCTTTTAGGGCCACCTAAAATGTTTCTGCTAGTCAGCTAGTGCACTAGACAACTGAAATTTCACGATCGATAGCTCGGCGAATGGAACCTCTGTTGTTTCGAAACGTTTCATATAATCAACATAAATAATCTGGAGTTTTTTTTTAATTTCACGGCGAAACACGTACATGGTATTTGACCTCAAAGACCGTGACTTTGCAACAATCACGGCAAAATGAGCGGGCACCTCTACCTCATCACTACCGACCTTAAACTGTATCGAACTGCACGCAGAACTGGCTATTTTGCAAAAACTTTCCAAATTCATCTTGCAGCGTACATTTTGGATGTATAAAACACGTAAACATACAGGTACAAACATCAATCAAGATATACTATTGTGTTACCATCTCGGCTGCACACTTTTATTCCTCCGTTTCCATGGAAGCAGATCAGTCAAAAATTAAATTCAATAATATTATTAGAATTAAAATTCAGTCGAATTGTCCACATACCGTTCAGCCGAGCATTTCTATCGTAGCCTGCATAGAGTAACAATTTGTTCTCGCTAACTAGAGTCGATGTTCTGCTGACAAATTTCCACTCTCTCCACTGACTGTTCCGTAAGTCATATCATACTCAAATAACATTGCTAAACAAGTGTGGAATAAGAGGAAAATGAACGCTGCGAAAACGTATCAACAGCATTACTGAGTGCATGTGTGAAATAAGAGCCGTTTAAAGGCAACCAAGGAAACGCACGTCGAATAAATGTTGTTCAAACGTATCAATAGCATTGCTGTGGAATAAGAGTGGAATAAAAGCCGACTAAACATTGTTCAAACATATTACCAACACCGCTAAGAGCAGATGTGGAATAACAGCTGCTTGAAGGCAACCAATTTATCAATCATGTAATAAATGATGTAAGAAGCACTCAAATGTTTTTTGAGGCGAGTTTTGTTCTACACTTGATAAACCTAAATTTTTAAATCTGCATAGACTAAAAACTCGGCGCCTGTCATATTTCAGATTAGCTCAGATGCGTTCGACGACGGCTTCCGATCAGCATGATGCCAGTTCGAATCCGAGTGAGTGAAAATAGTATAATGGTGGATTGGGTGAATTTTGAGCCGACCTATTCATCTTTCATCAAAGTCTGATATATTTATAAATACGACAACTGATGGTCAGAAATAATATTGTCAATTGCAACTTATTGCTTGGAAGATAACGAAAAAGTGCGCCGAAGATACCGAAACGATTTAATGCAAAATAGCACTTTTATGAGCGATATCGCGCTTTGGATGGTACAATTTTCTTTGCAATTTTCAGCTGGCATTGTAAAAAATAACTCTGCTGCTTTTTCTCGGATTCTGTCGGAAGTGTTCAATAAAATGTTGGAAATAGGCTATTATCCAGATTGTTTGAAAATTGCTAGGGTTGTTCCTATTTTCAAATCAGGGGACGCTTGTGATCCAAACAATTATCTTCCAATATCGACGTTGTCAGTCTTTAATAAAATTTTAGAAAAACTACTTATCAACAGAATTATACCTTTTCTTGATAAACACCAAGTACTGTATAGCTTACAATACGGTTTTCGGCAAGGAAGTAGTACATCAACGGCAATCGCTGAATTGTTGGATAGTGTTATAAATGGGATAGATTCTAAGCAAGTAGTCGGAGCGCTATTTTTAGATTTACGCAAAGCATTCGACACCTTAAACCACTCTATTCTTCTGCAGAAACTTGACGGCTATGGAATTAGAGGTGTTGCAAATGATTTGATACGAAGCTATTTGTCAGGAAGAAAGCAGTCGGTATCGATAGGAACGTCTAAAAGTCTGTTGCGACCGATTGGTGTGGGTGTACCTCAAGGGAGTAACATAGGCCCGTTGTTGTTCCTCCTGTATATTAATGATTTGCACAGACTCCAGTTGAATGGTATTCCACGCTTATTTGCAGATGATACTGCTCTTTTCTACCCACAAACTGGTGTTGAGCTTATAGTCCGTAATATGAATAATGATTTGAAAACTCTATCAAAATACTTTGCAGCAAACCTTCTTTCCTTGAACGCCTCTAAAATTAAATGCATGTTTTTTCATTCTTCGAGAAAGTCTGTTTCACAGCATGGCAGTGTTTTACTAAATTCATGTGTGATCGAAGTCAAATCAGTTAAATACTTAGGTTTGGTTTTGGACTCAACACTTTGTTGGTTTGACCATATTAAATATGTTGAAAAAAAAGTCTCATCCCTATTCGGTTTAATGCGTAGAGTACGGTATTTCGTTTCACGCAGTATTCTTTTAAAATTTTATTTTGCTCACATTCATTCGTGCCTAAATTATCTTGCTATAGCCTGGGGTTGGGCTTGTAAATCTTCCCTAAGAAAACTCCAAACTCTTCAAAACAGATGCTTGAAAGTTATTTTCAATAAACCAGTATTGTTTCCTACCTTGCAACTTTATTCCGATAACTCTCACAACATTCTTCCAATTAATGGCCATTGTGACTTTCAATCAATAATTTTTGTTCACGACACGCTGCAAAATAGTTGCTTCCATCATTCCGTTCAACTGCCTTCTATTGATCATAGGTATCCGACTAGAAATGCAGACAATTTACGGTTATCGAGAGCTTACACCACGCTTGGTCAAAAGAGAATTTCAATTGTTGGTCCAAAAAAGTATAACGCATTACCCATTGAACTGAAACAAATTAGCAATCGCGGTATATTCAAATATAAGCTTAAAATATTTTTAAAAGGTAATCTAGCCGACATTCTTGGTTGAGTAAAGTACAATCTACCAGAAACAACTAAATTTCACCCTTACTAGATAAATAAATAATTTATTATTACAATTATTATTATTGTTTTTTAAATATATGTACGTTTTGTAATTCAGTGAGTCCCTTAAAAGGAAATTTGTTTCCACTGGGACATCACACCCTTTCTTTGCTTTTGTTTCTCAACTCATTAATGTTAGTTTATTAAGTTTGTTTTTTTTATTTTGTTTGCTGCGCAGTTTGAGTTAAGATAGTTGCGTCCATTACCAGGGAGCTCATTTGAGCTCTTTGGTGTGGGGGATAGTGGACGGTTATTTAAAGTAAAAAAAAAATTAAAGCTGCCGGTTAAACGTTTAATAAGCAACAATTGTTCCTTAGGTAGTCAGTCTACTTACCACATATTGTACACATCTATACCTATAAAGAAGGATTTCTGTCTGTCTGTCTGTCTGTCCTGTGTTCCTTATAGAATCAAAAACTACTGAACCAATCGGCGTGAAAATTTGCATGTAGAGGTTTTTGGGGCCAGGAAAGGTTTTAGTAATGGTTAGAGACCCCTCCCCCCACTAAGAGGGGGGGCTCCCATACAAATGAAACACAAATTTCTGCATAACTCGAGAACTAATCAAGCAAATAGAACCAAATTTGGCATGTGGGTGTTTTCGGTGACAAGAATTTAGTCTAGGGTAATTTGAGACCCCTCCCCTCTTTATAAGGGGAATTATAACTCCTCTCCACTTTAAGAGGAGGGGTTTCCATACAAATTTCCTCATAACTCGAGAACTAATCAAGCAAATGGAACCAAATTTGGCATGTGAAGGTGTTCGAGGGCAAGAAAAGTTTCTATGTTGAATTAGGACCCCTCCTCACTTTAAGAGGGGGGGCTCCTGTACAAATGAAATACCAATTTCCTCATAACTCGAGAACTAATCAAGCAAATGGAACCAAATTTGGCATGTGTGTGTTTTTGAAGACAAAATTTTTTTCTATGATGAATTGGGACCCCTCCCCACTTTAAGAGGGGGGGGGGCTCCTATACAAACGAAATACAAATTTTCTTATAACTCGAGAGCTAATCCAGCAAATGGAACCAAATTTGGCATGTAGGTGTTTTTGGAGGCAAGAATGTTTTCTATGATGAATAAGAACCTCTCCCCACTTTAGGAGGAGGGGCTCCTATACAAATGAAATACAAATTTCCTCATAACTCGAGAACTAATCAAGCAAATAGAACCAAATTTGGCATGTGGGTGTTTTCGGTGACAAGAATTTATTCTATGGTAAATTGAGACCCCTCCCTCTTTATAAGGGGAATTGTAACTCCTCTCCCCTTTAAGAGGGGGGGCTTCCATACAAATTTCCTCATTACTCGAGAACTAATCAAGCAAATGGAACCAACTTTGGCATGTGAAGGTTTTCGAGGGCAAGAAAATTTTCTACGGTGAATTAGGACCCCTCCCCACTCTAAGAGGGGGGGCTCCTGTACAAATGAAATACAAATTTCCTCCTAACTCGAGAACTAATCAAGCAAATAGAACAACATTTGGCATGTGGGTGTTTTTTTGGTGACAAGAATTTATTCTATGGTGAATTGAGACCCCTCCCCTCTTTATAAGAGGAACTAGCTGACCCGACAAACTTCGTATTGCCACAAATTAACCTGTGTTGTACATAAATCATGAATCTCGGATGATCTTTGTCACTTCTCGAGTTTTGCAAGCCCCCCAGTGGGTGGCGCTTCCGACGGCGGGTCACCGGCAACACTCGCGACCGGGTCGTCCTGAATGATCTAGTGTTACTATAGATAGTTTTTGTGGTCTGGTTATTGATTAATGTTTTATGGAAGAGTCTCGAATTTCTCGAGTTGGATCAGTTTTTGAGTTTCGCAAAAATTTCTGTTTTATTTGTATGAGAGTCCATATCCCCCTACCACAGGGGTGAGAGGTCTCTAACTATCATAAAATAAATTCAAGACTCAAAAATCTCCTACATGCTAAATTTGGTTCCATTTGCTTGATTAGTACTCAAATTATAAGGAAATTTGTATTTCATTTGTATGGGAGCCCACCCTCTTAAAAGGGAAAGGGGTCGTAATACACCACAGAAAAAAAATTCTGCCATCTAAAACTCTCACATGCCAAATTTGGTTCCATTTGCTTGATTAGTTCTAAAGTTATGAGCAAATTTGTATTTCGTTTGAATGGGAGCCCCCCCCCTCCTAAAAAGGTAAGAAGTCCTAATTCATCATGGGAAAAATGGTTGCCTCCAAAAACACCCACATGCCAAATATGGTTCCATTTGCTTGATTAGTTCTCGAATTATGAGGAAATTTGTATTTCATTTGTGTAGAAGCTCCCCCTCTTGAAGTGTGGAAGGATCCTAATTCACCGTAGAAAATATTTTTGCCTCCAAAAACCTCCACATGCCGAATTTGGTTCTATTTGCTTGATTAGTTCTCGAGTTATGGGGAAATTTGTATTTCATTTGTATTGGAGCCCCCCCTCCTAATGTGGGAAGAGGTCCTAATTCATCACAGAAAAAATTCTTGCCTCCAAAAACACCTACACGCCAAATTTGGTTCCATTTGCTGGATTAGTTCTCGAGTTATGAGCAAATTTGTATTTCGTTTGTATAGGTCCCCCCCTCCTAAAGTGGAGAGGGGTCCCAATTCATCATTGAAAAAAAAATTGTCTCCAAAAACACACACATGCCAAATTTGGTTCAATTCGCTTGATTAGTTCTCGAGTTATGAGGAAATTTGTATTTCATTTGTACAGGAGCCCCTCCTCTTAAAGTGGGGAGGGGTCCTAATTCACCATAGAAAATTTTCTTGCTCTCGAAAACCTTCACATGCCAAATTTGGTTGCATTTGCTTGATTAGTTCTCGAGTTATGATGAAATTTGTATGGAAGTCCCCCCTCTTAAAGGGGAGAGGAGTTATAATTCCTCTTATAAAGAGGGGAGGGGTCTCAATTCACCATAGAATAAATTCTTGTCACCAAAAAAAGCACCCACATGCCAAATGTTGTTCTATTTGCTTGATTAGTTCTCGAGTTAGGAGGAAATTTGTATTTCATTTGTACAGGAGCCCCCCCTCTTAGAGTGGGGAGGGATCCTTAATCACCGTAGAAAATTTTCTTGCCCTCGAAAACCTTCACATGCCAAAGTTGGTTCCATTTGCTTGATTAGTTCTCGAGTTATGAGGAAATTTGTATGGAAGCCCCCCCTCTTAAAGGGGAGAGGAGTTACAATTCCCCTTATAAAGAGGGAGGGGTCTCAATTTACCATAGAATAAATTCTTGTCACCGAAAACACCCACATGCCAAATTTCATTCTATTTGCTTGATTAGTTCTCGAGTTATGAGGAAATTTGTATTTCATTTGTATAGGAGCCCCCCCTCCTAAAGTGGGGAGAGGTTCTTATTCATCATAGAAAACATTCTTGCCTCCAAAAACACCTACATGCCAAATTTGGTTCCATTTGCTGGATTAGCTCTCGAGTTATAAGGAAATTTGTATTTCGTTTGTATTGGAGCCCCCCCCTCTTAAAGTGGGGAGGGGTCCCAATTCATCATAGAAAAAAATTTTGTCTTCAAAAACACACATGCCAAATTTGGTTCCATTTGCTTGATTAGTTCTCGAGTTATGAGGAAATTGGTATTTCATTTGTACAGGAGCCCCCCCTCTTAAAGTGAGGAGGGGTCCTAATTCAACATAGAAAATTTTCTTGCCCTCGAAAACCTTCACATGCCAAATTTGGTTCCATTTACTTGATTAGTTCTCGAGTTATGAGGAAATTTGTATGGAAACCCCCCCTCTTAAAGGGGAGAGGAGTTATAATTCCCCTTATAAAGAGGGGAGGGGTCTCAAATTACCCTAGAATAAATTCTTGTCACCGAAAACACCCACATGCCAAATTTGGTTCTATTTGCTTGATTAGTTCTCGAGTTATGCAGAAATTTGTGTTTCATTTGTATGGGAGCCCCCCCTCTTAGTGGGGGGAGGGGTCTCTAACCATTACTAAAACCTTTCCTGGCCCCAAAAACCTCTAAATACAAATTTTCACGCCGATTGGTTCAGTAGTTTTTGAATCTATAAGGAACACAGGACAGACAGACAGACAGACAGACAGAAATCCTTCTTTATAGGTATAGATTATAACTCCTCTCCCCTTTAAGAAGGGGGACTTCCATACAAATTTCCTCATAACTCGAGAACTAATCAAGCAAATGCAACCAAATTTGGCATGTGAAGGTTTTCGAGAGCAAGAAAATTTTCTATGGTGAATTAGGACCCCTCCCCACTTTAAGAGGAGGGGCTCCTGTACAAATGAAATACAAATTTCCTCATAACTCGAGAACTAATCAAGCGAATTGAACCAAATTTGGCATGTGTGTGTTTTTGGAGACAATTTTTTTTTCAATGATGAATTGGGACCCCTCTCCACTTTAGGAGGGGGGTCCTATACAAACGAAATACAAATTTGCTCATAACTCGAGAACTAATCCAGCAAATGGAACCAAATTTGGCGTGTAGGTGTTTTTGGAGGCAAGAATTTTTCTGTGATGAATTAGGACCTCTTCCCACATTAGGAGGGGGGGCTCCAATACAAATGAAATACAAATTTCCCCATAACTCGAGAACTAATCAAGCAAATAGAACCAAATTCGGCATGTGGAGGTTTTTGGAGGCAAAAATATTTTCTACGGTGAATTAGGATCCTTCCACACTTCAAGAGGGGGGGCTTCTACACAAATGAAATACAAATTTCCTCATAATTCGAGAACTAATCAAGCAAATGGAACCACATTTGGCATGTGGGTGTTTTTGGAGGCAACCATTTTTCCCATGATGAATTAGGACTTCTTACCTTTTTAGGAGGGGGGGGGGGGCTCCCATTCAAACGAAATACAAATTTGCTCATAACTTTAGAACTAATCAAGCATATGGAACCAAATTTGGCATGTGAGAGTTTTAGATGGCAGAATTTTTTTTCTGTGGTGTATTACGACCCCTTTCCCTTTTAAGAGGGTGGGCTCCCATACAAATGAAATACAAATTTCCTTATAATTTGAGTACTAATCAAGCAAATGGAACCAAATTTAGCATGTAGGAGATTTTTGAGTCTTGAATTTATTTTATGATAGTTAGAGACCTCTCACCCCTGTGGTAGGGGGATATGGACTCTCATACAAATAAAACAGAAATTTTTGCGAAACTCAAAAACTAATCCAACTCGAGAAATTCGAGACTCTTCCATAAAACATTAATCAATAACCAGACCACAAAAACTATCTATAGTAACACTAGATCATTCAGGACGACCCGGTCGCGAGTGTTGCCGGTGACCCGCCGTCGGAAGCGCCACCCACTGGGGGGCTTGCAAAACTCGAGAAGTGACAAAGATCATCCGAGATTCATGATTTATGTACAACACAGGTTAATTTGTGGCAATACGAAGTTTGTCGGGTCAGCTAGTATATTATAAATACGAGCAAATACGGCATGGTTAAAAGATTGTTTTACATTATAAATCAATATAATTCCAAATAGATGAAACAGAATGCACAAAATCGTTGTTTCCGTGATTCGGCGTTAAAATTCGATAAAGAATAATTCTTTTAAAAAATATCTGGCAGTTCTGCATAGCGTTGCTGATATTTTGAGGTTTGTTCATCACAAAAAAGGAAGGAAATATTTTTTCCTTTTGTTAATCTGCCCGTTTGAGATTTCGTGCAAGTGCGAGTATAGGCTCTTCCGCGAAACTAAAAAAGGATGTTCAATTCTTTTCGCACTCACACGGAATCTCATTGTGGATTGGCAATGCGTGCGTGATGTCAAAAGTAAAATATTTCCTTCTGTTTTTTTTTCTCGCGAAAAAGCTAAACATCGATGATTCGCGTTGACGGTTGCGCTGATATTGTTCAGGTTTTTGCGTGATAAAAAAAGAGGGAAGTATTTTTGATTTTGTCGTTACCCACACGTTGACAGTTCGTTACGAGGTTTCCTGTAAGTGCAAGCAGCCACGAAATCTCTTTTACTGCCTTCAACGCGAATTCGTGACTACAAAAGTGAATAAAATTTTCAAGCATATGTTCGCACTTACACGAAAACCCATGCCGAATTGTCAAAACTTGTGGGAAAACAAAAGCAAAAATACTTCCTTCTTTTTTTCTTACAAAAAAGTACAAGAACCCATACCTAGTGGCACGGGTGCAGGCTTGAAAAGTAGGACTACGAATGTAGAGCGATTCGTCTCCCAATGCCAAAGCCAGTGATTTTTGTACGAATTTCATATAATAGATTCCCCAGTTGCGCAGCAACGGAAGGTTTACTCGCGCTGTTGTATTTTGTACAACGCCTGTGAACCGTTGACTTTATCTCGGGAATCCAGTAATAAATAAAATTACTGTTTTCAGTAAAGTTGATCCGCAGACAAAGATCTTTCAAATGGTGGAAAAAGTTCCATAAGTTTTTCAGCAAGTGGCATTAGTATTCGAGTGAATTCTATTGCGTTTTAGCATGCCTATAAATCGGAGTTGGCGCGAGTAACGAAAGGTAAAGGATTGTGTTCTTACATGTGAGAAATTCATAATTTCAACTCTTCAGCTAATTTAAATGGTGGACCTGAAAAAGTCCGTTTGTTAATCTCGAATTCTCAAATTTCTGACTCGTGGTGTCCATTGTCTACTTTCGTCCATCAGATAGGTTATTGGTGTGTGGATTAATGGTGGGAATACTGTTTATCGGACAAACGCTACTGGTAGGATCTGTAATCAAGATAGACTTTTATGTTTATGATGTTATGAGTCGCAAGCTAGCTGTTGCGTTGTTGTAGTGAAAGAGTTAGAGAGTCATTGACTATTTCCGTCTCTTTCACTCTCATGTAAAAGCTCAAAAATCTGTTTAATCTGTTTAATTTGGCGAAAATCTGTATTCTATGCATACAGTTTCTGTACACGCGATTTCTTTCAAATATCTGTTAAACACAGAATAATCTGTGCATGTGGCAACCTTGGTTCGTACATGTGAGAAATTCATAATTTAAACTCTTCTGCTCATTTAAATGGTGGACCTGAAAAGGTTTGTTTGTTAATCTCGAATTCTCAAATTTCTGACTGACTCGTGGTGTCCATTGTCTACTTTCGTCCATCAGATAGGTTATTGGTGTGTGGATTAATGGTGGGAATACTGTTTATCGGACAAACGCTACTGGTAGGATCTGTAATCAAGATAGACTTTTATTTTTTTGATGTTATGAGTCGCAAGCGAGCTGCTTGCCGATGTGTCTCCAACGAAAGCCAGTGAGCGACTGATGACACGCACCGAGGCAAAGGTAAACAATGTTTCAAATACAACCTTTAAAATTATGCCACGGATGTGACTTGAAAACTGGCTGTCCCAAGCTAGCTGCTAGCCAATGTGTGATGTGTCGCCAACGCCAACGAAAGCGGCTGACCGAATGACGTGACGATCTGACGATGCGCAGTAAAAGGCATAGCAGCCAAAATCATATCGTTCGCTGGCGGATGAGTCGATGTATTCTTCGGTTTGTTGGCGTCTCGTTTGGTGAATTTAGAAGTCTTCGTTGCCTTATCCGGAGAAGCAGCAACAGCTGTAGCTCAATAATTTTCGAGCGGATTGTATAGGAATTAAATACAATCATAAGGAAGATTAACCCAAAGCTCATCTCGTATATATTTCTATCATCCGTGCTAGGGAAGCACTGACGTGGAAGGCAAAAAAATGCAAATAGTGAAATATCAAATATTCGACTCATATTTTCTCAATAATTAAACGTCTGTTAGGGAAAGATGTAATCTACTGTGTTGTAATGGATTTTTTGAAAAATTTCCAATCGATTCATACCAATATCTTTAGAATCTATTGAAGGATGACTGAGTTATAAGCGTGCAAACTATAACCACTTTTCGTTACATGTTCCCTTTTCGTTTTTCTAAAGTGCACCCCAATGTAGAAATCAAAGAAGTAGTCCTACTTCAAAACCAAACGTTATCTTCCGTTATCTTCCAAGCAATAAGTGCGCCGAAGAGACCGAAACGATTTAAGCTAAAATAGCACTTTTATGAGCGATTGCGCACTTATTGATTGGACAATTTTCCTTGCAATTGACAATATAATGGATAAAATACTTTATAGTTTATTAATTTTAAAATAAGCAGCGGCACTTCATTTGGAATTATGGACCAGCAACAATTCGGCTAGTCTGAGTTTAAATCTATTTTATAGGTATAGACTAGCTGACCCGACAAACTTCGTATTGCCACAAATTAACCTGTGTTGTACATAAATCATGAATCTCGGATGATCTTTGTCACAATCTCGAGTTTTGCAAGCCCCCCAGTGGGCGGCACTTCCGACGGCGGGTCACCGGCAACACTCGCGACTGTCTCGTCCTGAATGATCTAGTGTTACTATAGATAGTTTTTGTGGTCTTGTATTGACTAATGTTTTATGGAAGAGTCTCGAATTTCTCGAGTTCGATTAGTTTTTGAGTTTCGCAAAAATTTCTGTTTTATTTGTATGAGAGTCCATATCCCCCTACCACAGGGGTGAGAGGTCTCTAACTATCGTAAAATAAATTCAAGACTCCAAAATCTCCCACATGCCAAGTTTGGTTCCATTTGCTTGATTAGTTCTCAAGTTATAAGCAAATTTGAATTTCATTTGTATGGGAGCTCCCCTCTTAAAAGGGGAAGGGGTCGTAATTCACCATAGAAAAAATTTCTGCCATGTAAAACTCCCACATGCCAAATTTGGTTCCATTTGATTGATTGGTTCTCGAGATAAGAGGAAATTTGCATTTCATTTGTATGGCAGCCCACCCTCTTAAAGGGGAGATGGGCCATAACTCGCTTTTTAAAGAAGAGAGGGGTCTCAGTTCACCATAGAAAAAAATCTTGCGTTCAAAACCACTTACATGTCAAATTTGGTTCCATTTGCTTGATTAGTTCTCGAGTTATGAGGAAATTTGGTTTTCATTTGTATAGGAGCCCCCCCTCCTAAAGTGGGGAGGGGTCCCAATTCATCATAGAAGAAAATTTTGTCTCCAAAAACACCCACGTGTCAAATTTGGTTCCAGTTGCTTGATTAGTTCTCGAGTTATGAGGAAATTTGTATTTCGTTTGTATAGGAGCCTCCCCTCTTATAGTGGAGAGGGGTTCTAATTCACCATAGAAAATATTCATGCTCTAGAAAACTTTCACATGCCAAATTTGGTTCCATTTGCTTGATTAATTCACCATAGAAAATATTTTTGCCTCCAGAAACCTCCGCATGCCAAACTTGGTTCTATTTGCTTGATTAGTTCTCGAGTTATGAGGAAATTTGCATTTCAATTGTATAGGAGCCCCCCTTCCTAAAGTGGGGAGGGGTCCCAATTCATCATAGAAAAAAATTTTGTCTCCAAAAACACCCACGTGCCAAATTTTGTTCCATTTGCTTGATTAGTTCTCGAGTTATGAGGAAATTTTATTTCGTTTGTATAGGAGCCCCCCCTCTTAAAGTGGGGAGGGGTCCTTATTCACCATAGAAAATATTCTTGCCCTCGAAAACTTTCACATGCCAAATTTTGTTCCATTTGCTTGATTAGTTCTCGAGTTATGCGGAAATATGTGTTTCATTTGTATGGGAGCCCCCCCTCTTAGTGGGAAGAGGGGTCTCTAACCGTCACTAAAACCTTTCCTGGCCCCAAAGAACTCTACATGCAAATTCACTGCTGTCCCCTCATTGCATAGCCAGAAAGCGGATAGTAATATTCGCCATGGTTGTACAACATTTCGCCGAATATCATTTTGCGAAAAACCTTAAGCGGAATGTACCATTTCACGGAAAACTTTTTTGTGGAAAGTACCATTTCGCGATCCTCTCCTTACTCGCTGTCACTCGTTCCAGGAAACCCAGGTAGACCTAGGAAAACAAATAAACCTTGACAGTAGTGATTTCTGCGGGGAGTTGCCTTCCCAAAGTGGGTGGCGCTTCCGACAGCGGGTCACTGGCAACACTCGCGGCCGTCTCGTCCTGAATGATCTAGTGTTACTATAGATAGTTTTTGTGGTCTTGTTATTGACTAATGTTTTATGGAAGAGTCACACCTACATGCTAAATTTGGTTCCATTTGCTTGATTAGTTCTAGAGTTATGAGGAAATTTGTATTTCGTTTGTATGGGAGCCCCCCTCCCCTCCTAAAAAGGTAACGGGTCCTAATTTATCATAGAAAAACTGGTTGCCTCCGCAAAAAAGCCACATACCAAATATGATTCCATTTGCTTGATTAGTTCTCGAGTTATGAGGAAATTTGTATTTCATTTATATAGGATCCCCCCCTCCTAAAGTGGAGAGGGGTCCCAATTCATCATAGAAAATGTTTGTCTCCAAAAACACCCACAAGCCGAATTTGGTTCCATTTGCTTGATTAGTTCTCGAGTTATGAGGAAATTTGTTTTTCGTTTGTATAGGAGCCCCCCCTCTTAAAGTGGGGAGGGGTCCTAATTCACCATAGAAAATATTCTTGCCCTCGAAAACTTTCACATGCCACATGCAGTGGAGTACCGGAGCGCCCTCCACAGTAATCAGCCCTTACCGCATCATGAGGGGCTCTGATGCGGCGGACTCTTCTTTCCCCTCAACTCGTGAGATTCTATATGAATAATCAAAATAAAAAACGTAACTTCAGTGAGCGCGGGCGGATTAGATAATCCGTTCGCAAGAGGTGGTATCCAGCGATCTCCGCCGATGGATACGAGTAGAAGCGCCAGCGTAAGCGGAAAGGGAAGCGGCACACTTGTCGCTCCAACTGCATCTACGCCGGACGCAGCGATGAATGGCCCGTCGCTAATAAAAGCAGTGGAAGGAAAGAGAGACATACTACCAAGAGTGGTAGCGGCGTCTCATCAGCTCGATGCCATTATCGAGTTCGTGGCAGGCCGCAGCACCCTAGCGAAGGACCTGAAACAAAGTCTGCTCATGCTTCGGGGTACCATGCGTGCTGCGACGAAAGAACACAGTGAACTCGAAGCACGAGTAAAAGTGGTAGAGAAGGTATTTGTATCGAGGTGTGTACAAACGGATGCCTGCCTGTCAACGACTGACCACACCGTGACCCTTGCGACTACGAAGCAGTCCAGTGACAACAAGGTATCCACTAAGCGCGCAAGGCAGTCCCCAGGGGACGAAACCCCCACGGGCCCGAAGAAGCGCTTGATCGCTGAGGGTCGCAAGCAAACGGAGGAACCCACCGAGGGCAATAAGATGCAGTTAGCGCCCGAAATCAGTGGGAAACAGTGAAAAAGAAGAAGGCCAAGAAGAAGGAGGAGGATCGAACTCTACCGAAAGTGGTCAGAAAAAAGAGGAGCAAAGGCGATGCCCTTATCCTCAATACAGAGGGGTTGAGTTATGCAGAAGTTTTGAAGGCCATGAGAGGGGACGAGCAGCTGAAGGGTCTTGGCGCGGATGTGCGGAGTATCCGCCGCTCCCGCACCGGTGACATGATCCTTGAGCTCAAAAAGGATGCCACTGAGAAGGGTTCTGCCTACAAAGTGCTGGCAGAAAAGGTCCTTCGTGATGGCATACAGATCCGCGCACTAACGTCTGAGATGACTCTCCAGCTTAAAAACCTGGACGAGATCACCGAAGCGGTCGAACTGACACGAGCTCTCAAGGAGCAATGTAACGTGGTGGTGACAACCGAAGCAGTTCGTCTGCGCAAGAGACCTGCGGGAACCCAGGGTTCAACTATAAGACTTCCACTGGTAGACGGAAATACAGCCCTGAAGGCGGCCAAGCTGAAGGTGGGATGGTCCGTATGCCCACTGAGCGTGTTCCAGCTGCCGGACGCTTGCTTCAGGTGCTTAAAGCGAGGGCACAAGTCCTGGAGCTGTAAGGGGCCTGACAGAAGCCACCTGTGTAGAAGATGTGGTGGTGCGAGCCATATAGCGAAGGACTGTCCTGCGCCGCCCAAGTGCCTGATATGTACAGGCCAACGGGACGCTAAGCACATAACAGGAGGCCCAAAGTGCCCGGCAGACGCGCCGGCGACTAAAACACGGGCGTAGTGCCGAGTTAGTCGATCGAGCAGTTTACGCGGATGGTAGACCGAGTATCAGTTGTGCTGACTGGTCTAAGGCCGGTGGTTGTGGCGGCCACTTTACCGCTTGGACGGTTGAGTGGGAAACTCGTCGCACGAACCATAGGGGTCGGATTCTGCTTGAGGCTCTGGCAAAGCTCAATGTAGACCTGGCCAACGTCGGCACCACTAGTACCTTCAGTAGGAATGGCAGAGTCTATCATCGACGTGACATTCGGCAGTCCTGGTCTGATAGGAGACTGGAGGGTAGACAATGGCTACACTCACAGTGACCATCAGGCGGTCCGCTATGGTGTTGGTCAGATAACGAGGCGGCAGGCGGCGGGTAGAGCCAACACTCCAACCACCCGTGGATGGAAGACATCATACTTCGATCCCGAAGTATTTGTGGAAGCGATCCGAAGAGAGTGTGGTGATCGCGATATGCCCGATCCGAACGCTGATCATTTGGTTGAGGTGCTGTCGCGAGCGTGTGACGCCACCATGCCTAGGAAAAGCCGACCTAGGTATGGTAGGTCACCGGTTTACTGGTGGATAGAAGAAATTGCGGAACTCCGCGGAGCCTGCTTTCGTGCAAGGAGAATTATGCAAAGAGCTCGTTCGGACGAGGGCAGAGCAGAATGTCGAGTAGCACTAGTTGCTGCACGCGCATCGCTTAAGAGTGGGATAATAGCTAGAAAGCAAGCCTGCTTTGAAAGGTTGTGTGCCAGTGCCAATGCGAACCCGTGGGGTGATGCCTACAGGGTCGTAATGGCAAAGACCAAGGGCGTGATGGCGCCCGCAGAGCGATCGCCAGATGTGCTGGAGCGGATCATAGAGGGCCTCTTTCCGCGCCACGAGCCAAGGCCCTGGCCTCAGGCCGCTGAGTCGTCCCACGGCCGACGTTCCAGTATCTCAGACCATAGCGTAGGATGGTAGGCCTCCGTGCCGAACATCCAAAGTAACGTGGGCGACGGCGGTTTAGAGGTCGGGGAGGAAGTAATGGTTACGAACGAGGAACTCATTGAGATCGCTAAATCCCTAAAAGTGAGCAAGGCACCGGGACCTGACGGAATCCCGAATATGGCCATTAAAGTGGCTATTCTGGAGGCTCCCGAATTATTCGGGACAGTAATGAGTAGATGCCTGGAAGCTGGCCACTTCCCGGACAGATGGAAGCGACAGAACCTGGTCCTATTGCCGAAGCCTGGAAAACCTCCGGGTGCCCCTCGTCATATAGACCGATCTGTCTGCTCGATACTGCCGGCAAGGGTTATCCTTAACAGACTCGTACAGTACACTGAGGGTACAAACGGTCTGTCAAAGAACCAATTCGGCTTCCGAAAAGGCAAATCTACGGTGGATGCCATCTTGTCTGTCACTAAGACAGCTGAGATGGCGATCCAGCGCAAGAGGACAGATATTCGCTATTGCGCAGTTGTCACGCTCGACGTGAGAAATGCGTTTAATAGCGCTAGCTGGGACTCCATAGCCAACTCGCTTCGGAACGTCCAAGTGCCGATGTCGCTGTACATAATCCTGGAAAATTATTTCCAGAGTCGTGTGCTATGCTTCAACACGGAGGAGGGTCAGAAGTGCGTTCCAATCACCGCAGGGGTTCCGCAAGGTTCCATACTGGGCCCGGTGTTGTGGAACATCATGTATGACGAGGTGTTGAAGCTAAAGTTCCCGGTAGGGGTGGTGATTGTCGGCTTTGCGGATGACATCACCTTGGAAGTCTATGGTGAATCTATCAGAGAGGTAGAGTTGACGGCTGCCCACTCTATGAGCATTGTTGAAGATTGGATGCGATCCAGGAAACTGGAGCTAGCGCATCATAAGACGGAGGTTATCGTGGTAAACAACCGCAAGTCGGTACAGCAAGCAAATATCAGCGTCGGGGACTGCACTATTTCGTCAACGCGGTCCTTAAAAATTCTGGGAGTCATGGTCGACGACAAGCTCAAGTTCGGGAGCCACGTCGACTATGCCTGCAAGAAGGCTTCCACAGCTATTTCGGCATTGTCTCGTATGATGTCTAATAGCTCTGCGGTATATGGCAGCAAGCGAAGGCTATTAGCCAACCATACCCAGGTATGGCAGGCCGGTGTGGTCATCGGCGTTAGGTACCAAAAGCTATCTAGCCAAGCTGGAAAGCACCTATCGTCTCATGTGCTTAAGAGTGGCGAGTGCGTATCGCACAGTTTCACATGACGCAATCTGCGTCTTAGCGGGTATGATGCCTATTGGTATCATCATCAGCGAGGACGTAGAGTGCTTCAACCAACGTGAAACTAGAGGCATACGGAGTACCACAAGATCGATCTCGATGATCACATGGCAGCGGCATGGTCTAATTCCACAAAAGGCCGGTGGACACATCGACTTATCCCGGAACTATCCGGGTGGGTCAACAGGCGTAACGGCGAAGTCAACTTCCACCTGTCACAAATTCTGTCAGGGCATGGTTGTTTTAGACAGTATCTGCACAAGTTTGGGCATGCGGAGTCCCCCACGTGTCCCGAATGCGCGGACGTTGAGGAAACTGCAGAACATGCTTTCTTCATATGCCCTTGTTTCGCGGGCATGAGAAGCAACATGATGGCAGTGAGCGGACAGGACACTACTCCGGAAAACTTAGTCCAAAGGATGTGTTCTAGCTCGGACGTCTGGGGAGCGGTCAATGCGGCTGCTACCCAGATCGTACTTGAGCTACAAAACCGCTGGAAAGCCGATCAACGGCGAATAAACAGCCTAACTACCATAGTCCAATAGTTATCTAAGAGTGTGCGTTAAGCACAATACCCCCTCCGTGAAGTAAAACCGATAAGGTGGTGCCAGGGGGGATTGAGGCTGGAGACTCGAGTAGGGTTTTAGTGGGTCTGGATCCTCACGCCCCAGTAGGGGGGTCGAGATACCAAACCCCACTCCATGAGTTGTCTTTTCAGGTGTCTGATAGCAGATTTCCCTACTCGTTAAAAAAAATTTATATATATATTTTATATATTTATTTTATAAAATTTATTTATATTTATTTACACTCAACCCCCGCTAATATGAAAAACAGCTTGTTCAGATTGGGCGAGTTCATTTTTAATCTGAATATTTGGTAACTCTATTCATTTTCACACACGCGCAAGACACGCACCCTATGAACTTGTTGTTTTGATTTGACGAAAACAAACGTTTTGAAAACATCTCAAACATTCGCGAATTCTAAAGCTTCGGTTTGTATAATACGAAATTGGCTCGGCAGTTTCGACTAAAACGGTCTATTTTGAGTGCTGGAGAGAGATAAGTTGCATATGAGCTATATTGCCAAAGCTCCTGAGCAAGAGGAAACGCATTAAGATTTTTTGCTTTTTTTTTAATTTAGCGGTCCACTTTAACGTCAATTGTGTGTGACCACAGAACAGAAGTGGAAGTTAAAATCAAAACTCGTAACTCCAACCTTTTACAGATACTAGCGAACCTGGCGGTGGAAAGTGGCTTTTTACACGGAAAATTTACTACACAGTTTTCCAACTTTAGACTAGCTGACCCAAAGCAAAGTTGCCAGAACTATTCTATGAAATTCTTGTACGGAAATGGCAAAAAGGTGTTAATAATCTTTATGCTCACGCGACCAAACCAACAAAAACTCAATCATGCATGTATCAATTTAGTTATATAGAAGTGAAGAATTTTCTAGGAATCTCAAAAACAGTGCATTGGTAACAATGACTTACATTCGTCTAACATAAAACTTCACTTTTCGGGCGAGAAACAGATGATGCCGCTACAAAAGTTAAGTTTGCTGCTACGGAAATATCGTATTAATCATTCTTTTACAAGCACACTAGCCGCACACTAGCATAAAAGTGATCCAGATGTGTTGACTTCACCTATTTTTTTTCGAAAACGTCAAAGTTGCCACCGTGTGATCAAAATTAGGTGTTTTTTCATCTCTCAAACATGCTAATGTAGTTGCCGCTAGCCGCAGGTGATCAATAATAAAAATCAAAATCTATACCAACGCGACTTTTGATTTTACTCCTGTTTTATACGTTACACCAGTTACGCATATCGTTGGAAGTTTAGCATAGAGATTGCTGACAAGAATATTACCACAGAACAGAAGTGGAAGTTAAAATCAAAACTCGTAACTCCAACCTTTTACAGATACTAGCGAACCTGGCGGTGGAAAGTGGCTTTTTACACGGAAAATTTACTACACAGTTTTCCAACTTTAGACTAGCTGACCCAAAGCAAAGTTGCCAGAACTATTCTATGAAATTCTTGTACGGAAATGGCAAAAAGGTGTTAATAATCTTTATGCTCACGCGACCAAACCAACAAAAACTCAATCATGCATGTATCAATTTAGTTATATAGAAGTGAAGAATTTTCTAGGAATCTCAAAAACAGTGCATTGGTAACAATGATTTACATTCGTCTAACATAAAACTTCACTTTTCGGGCGAGAAACAGATGATGCCGCTACAAAAGTTAAGTTTGCTGCTACGGAAATATCGTATTAATCATTCTTTTACAAGCACACTAGCCGCACACTAGCATAAAAGTGATCCAGATGTGTTGACTTCACCTATTTTTTTCGAAAACGTCAAAGTTGCCACCGTGTGATCAAAATTAGGTGTTTTTTCATCTCTCAAACATGCTAATGTAGTTGCCGCTAGCCGCAGGTGATCAATAATAAAAATCAAAATCTATACCAACGCGACTTTTGATTTTACTCCTGTTTTATACGTTACACCAGTTACGCATATCGTTGGAAGTTTAGCATAGAGATTGCTGACAAGAATATTACGCACACATCGCCGCGTATACGTATACGCGATTTGTTTGCATCTGGAGTTTTTTTTTTCGTTGCAAAGTGTTTCCCGATGCATAAAAACCACCAATACAGTCGCACATCAACAATTCTTACATAAAATTTGTTTAAGATCACAAGCCGCATGTTGATTTTGATTCTCGTCTCGATGATACATTTTGAAAATTCATAACACTTTTCTTTCTGGCATTCTTGCCAACTCGTCTAAATGCTCCAGTCTCGCCACTAGGGACTGGTGAGGCTGTCAGATTCTACATATGGTCCGTATAGCATTTATCAGTTTTGGTTTTGCTCCCACTTGCTGGTTGGAAGTATTAAACAGGAAGCAATTAAACACTGTATTTTTATTACAATTTTACTATTATTAGCTGTTGTCTCCGTTATGAAATTCAACTAGTCGAACCAACTGAATCTGTCAGTTCGCTCAGTCAAACCAAAACAACAACAAAAGTTGGGTATTTTAATCCCCCTGTGTCTTGTCTAATTTGCCTGGACAGTGGGTAAAGTGATGAAATATGTAGTTATGAATTCTTTTTTTTACGATATTCCTAATTTAAAAAGTTTTTGTATAGTTGTCTTCTGTAAGCTATTTCAATTTATTGCTTCTTATAAATTCAAATGATTTGCTCCCGTTGTACAATGCATGTCGTTTGATTCCCCAATTAATTTGTATTATCGGTCCATCTAAACGAAAGCATCATCAAAAACAACCCAAATTTTGAGCTTACTCTTTTTCATCCATTTTCAATCCGAACTTCATTTTCTTTGCCTCGCTTGAAAGTTATGACCCAAAACTGACACCCAAGGTAAATTTCGGAGTATTTTGTTGACTAATGGCCGCTTCAGCGTCGGCTGCGGAACATCTACCACTTGTCTCCGGGGACATTTTTGTATTTTGAGATAATTCATTTTGCAGCACATCAAATCACATCGGCTTGGCAAAATAACACTAATGGAACTACCCGGTACTTGGGGGCAATTTTGAATTTTAGGATGATTCATCTTGCGGAACGTCAAACCACATCACCTTAGTCTTATGGTATGACTATTGAAAGTATAATAAAGACATTTTGAAGGCAAATGGTCACATAAGCATCGGTTCTGGGAATATCCGGTACCTGGTTCGGCGGATAATTTTTTGTGCCTTCTGTTAGGCTCAAGCTTCATGCGGAACATCGAATCACATCGCTTTGATAAAATGAAATTGATGGAAGTACAATGGTGTCAAATAACCACTCCAGTGTCAGTCGTGGGACCCGGATTTAGTGGCCCATTGATGATTTAAGGGTACATAAGGTATTTAATTTATAATGAACCGTAAAACGGGATGATTCAGCACAAAGCAAAGCAAAGCCATGGGTATAAACTTCGTCTTGAGAATTTGACCCTTCTTTATCGACAGACTTCGCAGCCGGTTATTAGAGTACAGGATAATTACGGGGTTAGTGCAACGATCCTACGATAATTTGCGCAATGCTGTCAATTCTATTTTTAGAACGAGAAATAGTTTTGCAATGCTTTTTCAGTCGCTTAATCAACGTGTTATCAACCTTTATGCAGCCAAAAAATAATCTATGTTTAAATTTTAAAAAGAATAGGACGCGTCATATTTATTTTGCAATGGCGTCGTATGCTATGTTTTAATTTTTGAATAACTTGAATTCGTATATGCAAGCTAATTAAAATTGCATGTCGTCATCTTTCGGGAATTGAACCGCCATCTTCTGATTCATAAGCTCTCACCGTATGATCCGCCCCATCTGCATCTGCAGAACAGACAGTGAAACTATCTTTACACTTGAGACAGTTGATAATGTCGATAAATGACATATATTTTTGCTGCCAGTCTAATTGCGAAACTCTATGATCTGACAGTATATGTGCTGTAAACCGAATGAAAGCTTGGTATTAGTTTGTAAAGCCACTTTAACACCCTGAAGCAGCTTTAAAGTAGTTTGAAAACTGTGAGCCTAATGAAAGCGTCTACTGGTTTATAAAGCAACTTTAACACCTTTACGCAACCGTAAAATGGTTCTACGTTTATGGCTGTTTAGAAGCGGATTGTTTAGCAGAAAAATCTGCTACTAAGCTTGTTTATCTGCTTGTTTATGGAGAAAAGCTGGTTTGGAAAAACTTAAACTAGCTTAAACATCGCTTGGTCAAACACCATTTGAGTGCTTACCCAGGTAACCAATAAGCATTAGTATAAGCAGTAAATCAATCGTTTATTAGCATCCCTGGCGTTTTATACTGCAGGTTGCTGTTTATCAGCCTTTTGACTGCATAACTGTTCTAAATTGGCATCGATAATTCTATTTAGATTCTTCTTGTCGGTAACTAGCTGCAAATAAGCATTGTCAGCACTATAAGAGGGCTAGCAGTAAAGTAGCCGCATATTTTGCCAAAATAGCATTTAAGTAGCATTTAAGGCAACTTAAATGCTTATTGACTTGCATTTAAATTGCATTGGAAATGCTTATTGGTTACCTGGGTACTTTATGCAGCTTGATAAAACCTTTTTTCACCTCAATTAAGCTCCATTGCAGCTTTGAAAGCAGCTACTCAAGTAACAATTTCAGGCTGATCAAACGCTTTTATAGCTGAATTTATTCTACCTGTGGCTGAACTATGGTTTAGTATTAGAAATAAAAACCTTTTTTCAGCTCTTAAACATGTAAATTTGGTGATTTTATCAAGCTTCGTACTTGCTAATAGCTGCTTTCGAAGCTGCAATGGAGCTTAACAGACGCTTTTGCGCGTTTTTAAATAACCAATTTGCGCAAAACTGGAAATAAGGCGCACGGAGGTTATATAAAGGGCGATATAATCGCTTAACAAGTGTTTTTTCTGCCTTAAGCGAAATAGGCTGTATAAGTTCTCCAATTTCGGCTGAATAAGTATTGTAGAATTTTTTACATAATTTTTATTCAATGCTAAAATGCTGCTAAAATATTTAATCAGCGCATAAATGTTTCGTGGGAGGGCTGTTTATTAAGATGACAAATCGTTTATTTAGCTAGTATAGAACAATTATTGAGAATATTGACGGGTTGTGGAGAGGTTGAAGATGCGCCTAATCTGCTTGTGACACTATTATGTGAAGCAGCTGATTTACAGCGCATTGGTTGGCTGCTTAATCATTTATAGAATACAGAGGCCTTTGCTTAAATTTATTCAGCGTCTACCACCTGTATTCAGAGTTAAATCAGCTGTGACCAAATCAGTAGCATTTTAATTCAGCTTCGATGTTTGTTGGGGTACCATACAACTATAAGTTTACTTTAATATGTTATCACAGAACAGAAGTGGAAGAGGAAATCCAAACACGTACATGCTACTTTCTACAGATACTAGCGAACCTGGCGATAACGAGTCACTTTTATCCACGAAAACACACGAACGTATACGAATGCACACAAAAGCATGTGAAAGCTGCTGTTTATTTCAGTTTCGCTTAAGGTTGTTCAGATAATCCAATTTACACTTAGTTCTATCCAAAAATATATAAACTTGTTACCTCAGAGCTTTTCATAAAATTTATTGCGGTCGAATCCATTGAATCTAAATTGGTTTGTGTAAAAAGCCAAAGCCATGGATTTATACCGTCTCTAGACATTACCCTCTTTTATCGACAGACTTCGCAGCCGGCTGTTAGAATACAGGAAAATTACGGGGCCAGTGCAACGATCCTACTGACTCTAACTAGCAATCCCCGCCAAGCCGAGATGGCTTGTTAGACCAGCATCGTACCTCGAAGCTAACTAGGCGGTGCTAACTGGTTTTTGTATGTGACATAAAATTGGTTTGTGTGTGTGACGCCTATGCCTGTAAATGCATATGTACATGCGTGTATACATATATACGTAAACATAATGACAAATATATTTTGTTCTTGTCGAACTGAGTCGAATGACAGTCGCCATTATGGCTCGAAGAAGCTGGATACATAAATGCATATCCAGCTTTTTACATGCTATAATGGCGGACGGCGTTCGTAATATTTAGATAGCATTTTTGACATTTTCTAAATACATCGCACGTTTTCTTTCCGCACGTTCCTTTAGTTTTAACGTGAACGTGCGGAAAGAAAACGTGCGATGTAATTACGAAATGTCAAAAACGCTGTCCAAATACAAAGTAAATTGATATATACCAGGTATGTGACCATCGAGGGTTGCATTAGTGTGTGTAGAAAGAAAAAGAAATAGTTCTGAAATATGGTGGAACTTGCATGAAAATTAAAACTAAATTAATTGTAATTAATTAATGCAGCTATATTATTCCAGAGAAATATTTGAATATTTACAATGAAATGTAAGGAATATATTTTTAAGTCATTTGCACTTGTAGCCTTCTTTATTATGCGTAAAAAATTTGAGAACATGGGTGACTAACTATTTCGATGTGCAATTGAAAAATGAATTAATGTTTCTAATACTTCACGATCAATACGGTATACGGTTGCTTAAATTAAAACACGTTCCATCCAACATTTTGCTTGAATGATGCTCTTGAATATCTGCATTTGATGTCTTCTTTTAAAAAATAGTTTTATTCGAATAGATGCTTGTGCTACTGCTTGAAAATCTTAAGTTGAAGTCACTGTTCCAAGATGATACCTTTTTATCATAAATTTACCCTTCTCAACACTACGTAGAAAACCATAAAAAGTAATCTTAGATTGCTACAAAACGGTCTTAGAAGATAATTAACACTTTAAAAGCTTACCAGAAATCAAACGAAAAATATCGCGGGCGGATAACAATGTTGCTCATGCTGCTTATTGAACAATCATGTCCGAGCATTTTAAAAAAAATCTTTTTTGTTTTACTACTTGTAGGAAAGCGATATAATGACATTTCTTTGAGACATCTTGATACCGTTTTGACGAAAAAATTTCCGCTTGCAATTTGAAATGTTGCACTTCATTGTATTCATGAAAATACATACTAGACATAATGTTCTAAGCATAAACATAAAAACTGTGAGAAAAAAAATAGACAAATCTTGCGTATCCAACGATTTTTTTAAAAAATTAACTAATTTTCCATACAAAATGCTCGAAATCTCAGAACTAGTGTAGATGTGTTAGTGCAAAGTGTATATGACAGCTCGCATTGTCATATACCTGGTATATATCAATTTACTTTGGTCCAAATATTACGAACACACTAACACAGATAATACGGTTCGCCATTACGACTCGTAAAAAGCTGGATAAAATTATTGAAAAATATTCTTCTTTACGAAGAAAATGCTCACTTATGTTAAACAAATAATATTTCATTCAGATTTTCAGGTTTATATACCCAACGATAGGATGCGTCTTGAAAACTGCTATCCAAAATAACAGTCAATCAAAATATCAATCAATCCGGCAAGAGCACAACTCCCGTGACTTGTGCTCTATTGTGATAATAGAAACGATATTTAGATAAAATCATGCATTTTCCATTTTGGACTTATGGCCAACATTTTGCATCAAATACTCCTATGTGCGAAGTAAAGCTGAAATATTTAGACGAGTTGAGGAATTTCGTTTAGACGAAATTTTGAATGACAAGTGCACTCAAAACAAGAAGTCGTCAAAGTTCTTACTTATTGGTAGAGTTTTAGACCAGACCGTAGATGCCAGGTTTTGCTCGAACGATTGTTCGAACTTCCACTTCTGTTCTGTGCATAAGTGACAATGAGAGATTCTCTTCGCGTCTCCTCTCTTCCATCTTTCACGGCTACATAAATGCAGAGAAAAGGAAATTTTCAAAACATTTAGCTGACTAATAACTCCGGCAACCGTTTTATGCCAAGCTGATGTGTTAAAATGCATTAGGATTGCCGTAAAAAGCGGAAGAGAGGAGACGCGAAGAGAATCTCTCATTGTCACTTAGATCTATTTGACAATTTACCCGAGAAATACTGAATTATTCGTTTAATGACTCATGCTGATGAAGCAAAATTTGATTACAAACATGCAGCCAATATCGCAATCAAATTACAAACCTTTTACCGATTAACAGATTACTGTATGTTACTCTCGTTGGAGGTGCCAACTCACGACGTGCATCACGTAAGGCATAATAATTTGAGAAAATCCTAAAATTTCAAACTTCAATAAAGATCCGAAATTTTAAATGTACGTTTAGTTACCTATGATGCGGTCCTTCCGGCAAATTTGGAGCTTCTTGAGTTCTTGCTGCAAGCCCATCTTCGAATCGCAAAGCATTGGTATGTTCTCGCTAAAATTATGTAAGTAAGACAAACGCTCAAATGGTTAAATTTCATATGTACTCCTAGCAAAAAATTTCTCAGCTTTTGCAGCATTGGGGATATATCCCGATGAGCTAACTTTGACATTTTTAGTTAATTTTTTTACAATTCTTATATACGGCCTATTTATTATACACACTTCACCACACTAAGGCTGTGAACCATTTCGCGAAATTTTTAACTTTTTGGTTAAAACTTGACAGTTCGATGGTTTTTCGAAAATAAGAAATGAGTGACTACACTACACGGAAAACCAAAAGTACCCAACAGCTATGTTTAAGTAACTTAAATTGGGTACTCTCCACGCTTAAAAAATTTGACCCACTTTCACGAAAAGTGGAACAGCCACCCCATCGGCAGACAACCATGTTTTCGCCGCCAACATCTTGCGTGTGCGAAAATGAGATAGCATGTCAGCACTGCGTTTCACTCAACTGCCAGCAGTCTGATTTGGGCCCGCTGTCAAATTTTGAGCCCCGGACATGCTGTCGCTGACGTTTACTGCAGTTCGATATAGAGATGTCGATGGGTTGGGAACAGCTCAAAACATGCGTATTTTTTACACACTATTTTGAGTAACTCTTGCTCCTTTTATGACTTCAACGTAGAAGCTCATTAATGAACAATATTTACTCAAAAATGAGTGCCATTTCACTCAAAACTGGGTAGTACTTACACAAATTACGAGTAAATTTAACTCAGTTATGAGGTCGGACTAAACTACTCAGAATTGAGAAATTGCCATTACTCATATTTATGGGCTGTTCCACTTTTTGTCAAAGTGAGTCGGTTTTTACTCATTTTCGAGTTGAAACTCATTCATTTCTGAGTTAATTTTATTCATTCGAGAGTTAAATTTTTTGCTTATACTGTTATATTATCTTTATTACTTATTAACGATAAGAAAACTTTATCAATAATCGTTATAGATTTTGATCGGCATTTCCCATCATTACAACTCTCCCATCTGAGCTAACATTTGATTTAGCAGTGCCAGTTACAGGAAAAGCAAATAGTGTTGTCAATTGCAAGGAAAATTGTACCATCCAAAGTGCGATATCGCTCATAAAAGTGCTATTTTGCATTAAATCGTTTCGGTATCTTCGGCGCACTTTATCGTTATCTTCCAAGCAATAAGTGCGCCGAAGATACCGAAACGATTTAATGCAAAATAGCACTTTTATTAGCGATATCGCACTTTGCATGGTACAACTTTTCTTGCAATTGACAATATTTAATTTTTCATTTATTGCATATATTTATATCACTATTGAATTGCTTCGAGGTCCGACATTTCGTTTAAAAGTTATAAGTAAAAAAGTGAAAATGACCGATTTCAACGATCTTGGTATCGAATGAAAGCTCGTTATCGCTAAATTTTCCGGGTAAATTTTATTGAAAACAAACAAGTAGTTTAAAAGTTATGCTTAAAAAACCTGTTTTGACCTAGGACAGGACGTGCTAACTGGCTTCTTACTCTTCTTCTTATTATTACCGCCATCCCGATTGAATATTCTTTGTTACACTCTTAAATGATTCTACCTGTAAATTGGTCGGATTTAGTTAAAGTTAGGTTGAAACTACTCAAAATGCCCTTAAAGTGTACAAACTCAGATTTTGAGTAGTTTTTCAACCAAAAAATTGGTAGAAGGAACTTAAAATTGCGTTATTTGTCATAGAGAATAATTCAATTATCGGTAGCAAGTAGCCAAAATTGGTTGAAATTTTTACCCAAAGTTTGAGTTTGCACACTTTAAGGGCATTTTGAGTAGTTTCAACCTAGCTTTAACTAAATCCGACCTATTTACAGGTAGAATCATTTAAGAGTGTACACTCTGCACCACTGTTGCCTGCACATATTATTTTAAGAATAACTTCGTTTCCCGAACTACAGCTCCCGAATACGCCACACTTTATGCGACCAAAATCATGTTTCGCATTTCATTTTGAAAATTAAAATTCGTGTACAAACAAAACTAATGTAGAACCAAGCATAGAACTACAGAATACAAAAGAAATCAAAATTCGGAAATAATAACTTATTGTCGTATTCCCACTAATGAGTTTCAGCAACACTGAAAGCGATACCGTGTTATATTTTCCAGTCAACGGTTGCTCGTCGCTTTCAACCAATAAGAAATTGAGTCAATTTTGGGTCAACGCCGCGGTTGACACTTGGCACGTCCTGTCCTAATAGGTTTTGACCAAAGTAAATTGATATATACCAGGTATGTGACCATCGAGGGTTGCATTAGTGTGTGTAGAAAGAAGAAGAAATAGTTCTGAAATATGGTGGAACTTGCATGAAAATTAAAACTAAATTATTTAATTGTAATTAAATTGTAATTAATGAATGCAGCTATATTATTCCAGAGAAATATTTGAACATTTACAATGAAATGTAAGGAATATATTTTTAAGTCATTTGCACTTGTAGCCTTCTTTATTATGCGTAAACATTTGAGAACATGGGTGACTAACTATTTCGATGTGCAATTGAAAAATGAATTAATGTTTCTAATACTTCACGATCAATACGATATAAGGTTGCTTAAATTAAAACACGTTCCATCCAACATTTTGCATGCATGATGCTCTTGAATATCTCCCTTTGATGTCTTCTTTTAAAAAATCAGAGGGGTTGTGTACAAGACACGACCGCATATATAGGTGACGCAGGACTACGTAAGTCTCTTTGTAGTGATAATGGCATGTATTCATGCTTGTAATCATTCGATTCTTCATGTATACATGCTATATGCAATATATATACATGTAACATTTATCAAAGTAGTAACATTGCATACGTTCAATTCTCAAAAGATTGTGCATTTTAAAACAATTTAACAAAATCAAGAACACAAACTATTGCTTTCCTGCTACCTTACTGAAATTAAAGATTGTTTTTATTATCCATGGTTTCCCACGTTAAAGGGATTTTACCAATTCAATCCTATTTTATCAACAGCACATCTTTTCACTACACTTCTAATGAAACGGCAAGCATACGTATTCATACAGTCGTATTATAACCGAACAGTACAGTAGTAGCACATTTTTCTAACACAGATATCAAGTTCGCCTAGGTTTAATCGTCTCGCAGTAAAGAATTTGCGATCTGTTGGGACAATGAACTTGTGTCATTTTTTCTGGCACACTTCCCTAACACAGACATCAAATTGGACTAGGTTTAATCGCGTTCGTAAGAAATCTGTTGGCACGAGGGGGCTTTGTTACTCTCTCTGGCGTACTTCCCAAGCAAGGACATCAAAATGGTCTAGGTTGAACCGCGGTGCTAAGAAATCTTGTTGAAATGAGGGAGCTTTTTTTTTCCTGTATGGACTCATCACTGCGACCAGTAAGTTAGATCTATTGTGATATCGCCCGGGTGTTTGTTGTATAACCCGCACTGCATTTATTTTAGCTATAGTCGCTATTGAGTGAGCGATATGCTTATTGAATTTCTTTTTTTTATGCGTGCTTGTGTGTAATTGGGTACCCTTCTTTCAATGCTTTACTCTACTTTATCCACCTCGTTCCACATGACAGCGCACAGTCCCCAATTATAGTCATCCCTGGCGTAGCAAACCAGTACATTTTTACTACAAGGGTCTCATTTTTGCACTGTCAATAGGCCATATCGGGATAATATAGAACTCAGCATGAAGGAAGGGCGATGAGGGGCCTGAGAATAAACCCATGCTAAAGTCACTTTGACATCGAATGGCCTGATTCTACTAAGATTCGAACACATGACCATTCGCTTGTCAAAGCAGACTCGGTAACCTTGCGGCTACAGAGCCCCCTATGAGGGAGCTTAGTCACTTGTTTTGGCTTACTTCCCAAGCACAGATATCAAATTGGTATAGGTTTAGATCATCGTAAAGAATCTTCCAACCAATCACGACGCGAGAATTCTGGTACAACATAGGTTCATTATTTTCAATTTTTCAATAGTTCAACATCAAGAATCCATACTTTTCTTTATTTGGGTCAATTCTTAGAAGATTTTCCGATCGATTGGTGTAAGAATATTGAAAATCGATTGGAAAACCGCTGAGCTATTAGCGCTCAAAACCTTTCATTTTTCGTGACGCTCGCATTTTTCGATTTTTTGGAATGACACCCTATCTCAAAACTTGCCGTAAGACGTAGTCCTACGTCAAAATAGTTTTATTCGAATAGATGCTTGTGCTACTGCTTGAAAATCCTTAAGTTGAAGTCACTGTTCCAAGATGATACCTTTTTATCATAAATTTACCCGTCTCAACACTACGTAGGTAACCATAAAAAGTAATCTTAGATTGCTACAAAACGGTCTTAGAAGACAATTAACACTTTAAAAGCTTACCAGAAATCAGACGAAAAATATCGCAGGCGGATAACAATGTTGTTCATGCTGCTTATTGAACAATCATGTCCGAGCATTTTAAAAAAATTCTTTTTTGTTTTACGTGTAATTTTTTTTTTCGTTTCAGTGTTGCGTCTTTACTACAATGTGCAATGTTTTCATCAATATCAGAGATATCACTCAACGAGCTGTATGGATTATCAGTTGATATATCGGGGAGAACACCTTGGCGCACCATTTCAGCATAACTGAGTTTCGATTTTTGTTGGACACGTGCCTTCGCAAATCGAATCCGTTGTTTGTAAAAGGAACAATCTTTTTTATCTTCATGTGTTAGTTTACAATGAAGACAAACGACCTCAGCAATTGTGCATTGTTCTTCCGTGTGTAACTGACCGCATTTACCACAACGGAGTTTGTTTGTGCACAGACTTTCTGTATGACCGTAACGTTTGCATTTGTTGCAATGCATTGGTTTCGGGGAAAATAAACGTACGGGAATTAATACGTGGTCGATCATCACGTAGTCTGGCAGCGTAGAACCTGCGAATGTTACCCGTATAGAATGCGATTTTTCATATTTTGTCTGTCCTTCGGTTGTGACGCCCGAAACCAAATGTCCACATTCAAGAATAGGCACCGACGGAAGGCGCGGGTCACGGAATTTACCTGATCCATTTTTCACAATGTAATCCAAATCGATATCAGATTGATTGATAACGCCGTCAATCTCTACTCGATCGCAAGGGACGTAAACGCGATACAGGCGAGAAAGGAGTTCATTTAAAACAGCATTATTTGCTTCTTCACGGCTAGCGAACACTACCCTAACTTTGCCAAAATTAATTTTACGTATTTCTTTGACTGTCTTAAAATTTTTATGTAGCTCTGATGAAACTAATAACACATTTATAGGCTTCTCCTTTTGGCGAACGAAAACTTCAAAGGGACCTTTAAATGACTCTGGATAGCAACGCTGACGAACATATTTTGGTTTATCAGGGTCAGGGGACTCTTCCCCATCCATTATTCGTTGTAGATGAATTCGTATGACCAGAATAATAGGCTATTTATTGGTAACAACTGATAAAAGATATCAAAAGAAATGTATACTTAGCTTGCTGGCAGGAACAATCCAATGACCTTCAACTTAACAATAGCTGATCGATACAATTTAGCGCAGGACGATAAGAACAGAAGAGATATAAAGCTCGACCGATCTCGACAACGGTTGAAGAGCGAATCTTTAAATTTGCATTGAAATTCAAGAAAAGTGAGAAACATGTCAATTGTTTATTTATTTATTTATTTATTTATAATACATATATCACTGTAACACAAATTACCTCCTACTGGTTCTCAAAGCTTATGTACAATGTGATGAACAACTCCTGCAGATCAGTTTAATGTGGCAAAGAATGATTTACAAGTTTTTTTAAAAATTTGATAATTCCTGGCATTTTTACACACACTTGGTAGACGGTTCCATAGACGAACACTACGATGGCGGAAAGCTTTTTTGCCGACCTCAGTTGTGCAACTGGTTAACAAAAGATTATTTGTTCTAGGCGATAGAGAAAACGAATAAAAATCGGACAGGTATGCTGGCCCATCAAATAGTATCTTGTATGTTTGAGAGCACATTCGAAAGTCCAGATAGTTCTTGAATGTGCACCCAACCAGAGAATTCTGGAACCTTGAAATATGGTCGAATCGGCGAGCATTGTGGACGTAACGAGTAACAGAATTGAATGCCAATTTGAGCCTTTCAAAGTTCTCGTTTGAGACGTTTGCGTACAGGACATTTCCATAATCAAATAGTGGAATTATGAGAGCCCTATCTAATTGTAACCGAATCGATTGAGGAGTGAAATGGCGCAGTGCAACTAAACATTGCATAGACCCGTAAACCTTTTTACATACGGCTGATACTTGGGCATCCCACTTCATGTAACTGTCCATGAGTATGCCCAAGTTTTTGACAACCTTCGAATAGTCGATTATTTTGTCTCCAACCACTATATTATCAACCTCATCAAGAACCATTCTTTTTGTTCTAAAAACAATTGCTTGAGTTTTTGTCGCATTTAATCGAATGCCATTGGAGATGCTCCATTCGATAATTTTGCTGATGTCTATATTGATATTATTCACTACTTCTCGTGTTTCATGAATTTTTCCGGAAAGATATAGTTGAAAGTCATCAGCATAAAGATGAAATTTACAATGCAGAAGTTGTTCAGGCAGATCGTTAATAAACATAGTAAATAAAAGTGGTCCTAAAATTGACCCCTGCGGGACTCCGCTTGTTACGTTTAATAAGTTCGATTTCATGCCATTGAACTCAACATATTGGGATCTTCCCGAAAGATATGAGTGGAGAAGATCAATAGCACATTGTTCAAGCGCGAATAGACGCTTAAATTTTTTACATAGCAGTGAGTGATTAATGGAATCGAAAGCTTTGCTGAAATCGAGAAGTGCCATGATTGTGACAAGTTTTCGATCCATGGCACAACGGATGATCATTTTCGATTTTGATGAGCGCTGTGGTTGTGCTGCAATGTTTGCGATATCCTGATTGGAGAGGACACAATAAACTGTTTTGCACTAAATAGTCATTCAGTTGTTTCACAATTAGTCCCTCGAAGATTTTAGATAGAGCAGGAAGAATGCTGATTGGACGATAATCAGCTTCAGAAGAAGGATTATCAGTTTTCGCAATTGGAACAATACGAGCGATTTTCCAGTCGCGAGGAAAAGATGACGTTGTTATAATACAATTAAACAAATCAGTTATAAACGGCAGCGTAACACAAAGTGTCTTTTTTAAAACATGTTTTTTTAAATTGTCTGAAGTTTTTGAAGCCTCTTCGTGGAATACGAACTCTGAAATCAAAGAAAAGAAAAAACTTTTTCCGACTAAATTCCACTATTTGATATTTATTCGCGACAGATACGTATACGCTTTGAAATAAGACACTGATGAAGCCTGCACTTCGTAGGCGAACTACATATCTGTTGCAAATAAATATTAAATAGTGGGATTCAATCGAAAAGTGTTTTCGTTTCTTTGATTGGGATTTCAATTGTCATTTTCTTCACTTGCTGTTATTCACAATTGTACAAAAAAAGCAAAAAGCGAAGAAAAGAAGTTAATTAGGCATGTAGGTATAGTGGTATATAAAATTAAAAAGTGAGTTCATTTTTGCAAAAAAAATTATACAAATTTCAAACAAATTTTGCGCATCAATAGATGCTCTTTTCAATCAATAGATACTAGAGCTTAGAAATGTTACATGAAAAATAGGAAGTAGACGTTGCACGGTAGTAATTTTGTAAGATTTGTTTTCGTTAGTGACATTTTAAAGATGTCTTATATCATGTATCATGTTTTAATAAATAAATCAAAAATGACAAGCACTGGACATCATATCGATCATATTTCCCATTCTCAAGCATGTTTATGGCGCAGTTTTTGCACTATTTTTCGACCTCATCTTGTTTTCCTAACCCTCTAACATTGTAAAAACGTTACGATCAAGCTAATCAAGACTTCATGAAAGTAAATTCAAAAGAAGTTTAAGTTTTGATTTTCATGCAAAAATATTTATCTGAAGGAGCGCCAGCTAAGGAAAAGTTCAATTTCTCTTTTTCATATCTATCTAATGCTCTATTTAGTTATTTTTTCTAATTCTGATATATTGCAAAATTGAAGCCAAACAAACTAATAGTAAAATTTTGAGATTAATCATTTTGTTGTCGATATCCTTTTTCTTCAAAAGCGAAGTATAATAATAATTTTTCTGAACTCTTGTTTTTTTTTCAAAGATGCTAACTGTTGAGCGCATGGTATTAATATCAAAATATCAAAATATCTGCTATGAACACATATTTCATATTGTCAATTCAAAACAAGTTTCGTTTGTGACTCTGAAGTCCGAAAGTTAAGGCCGACCGCTTATAAAACTAAATAAGGTATTCATCAAGTAACATAAATGACGCTTACAAGTATTTACGCACCCAAAGAAAGAAAATATAATTATTCTACGCAATACGTTGTGAATTTTACTGGCAAATAAGGATTTTGAGGAATACGGAACGGATATGTAAAAATATAGTCAAGTTAATTATAGATGTTCCTGAGAAATTAAATAATGATTATTGTGGCAGTAGAAAGGCTAGGTCACGCCGCTAGGTGGATTAATTCGGGTTTTTCAAACTTTAATAACTTTTTACTAAATATTCAAAGATTCACCAGATTTTCAATGGACAAACAGTGAAGGGTCAAACTAACGTAATGACGTCGATATAGCACGAAAGTATTGGTTTTTAACGATTTACCAGCTATTTTCTTCACACACAAGATTACATCGGTTAGCGTATCTACGCATTTTTTCTTTGTTTTGCTTATAAATTTGACAGCTGCGCTGCTAAAAATCGGCAGTTTAATTCAAGAGTGTTCATTCAGTCTATAGAAATAATTCCCATCATTTGTTTGCTTCAAAACTTATTGTTTATGGAATATGACAAGTGTCTGTCTTTCCCGCAGTGTCCGTCTTTACTGTCCTTCCCCTACCAGTAAAATTCACAAGAACATACTGCGTGCAATAATTACATTTTCCTTCCTAGAGAGCATAAATATTTGTAAGCATCATTTAACCCTCTAACGGGCAACACCGTAAAAACGATGCGATCAAACTAATGACTATTTTATCATGAAAGTACACACAAAAAAAACCTTAAGTTCTGATTTTCATGCAAAAATAATTATCTGGAGGAGCGCCAGGTAAGAAAAAGTCCAATTTATCTTTTTCTTTTTTCATGTCTAACGCTCTGCCCAGATGTTTTTTCAATTCAGATATATTACAAAATTAAAATAATGCATGAAATTTACTCATAGAAACATTTTTTAGGTCAATCATTTTGTTCTAGATGTCCTTTTCCTTCAAAAGTAAAAAAGGGAATATTCGCGAATTAATTATTTTCCGAATTTTTCGGAATTTTTGTTTTTGAAAGATGATAACTTTTGAATGCATGGTCAGAATGTTATGATATTAATATCAAAATGTCAAATCTGTTCTGAACACATTTTGCGTATTACCAATTAAAAACAAATTTTGCATGCGCCTAGAGCTCCAAAAGCGAAGGCCGTCTACAGACGGTCTTACCCGTTAGAGGGTTAATTTACTTTATCAACACCTTATTTAGTTTTATAATATTTACGTGATTTATTAAATTGATTTATAGAAATTAACCTTCTAACGGGTTTACAGACGGCCTTAACTTTTGGGCGTAGGAGCAAATTGTAAATTCGAAACAAACGAAGCTTGTTTTGAATTTACAATTTGAGAAGTGTGTTCATAATAGATTTCTTGATTTAAATACCATGCGTTCAAGAGTTAGCATCTTTCAAAAACAAGAATTTAGAAAAATTAAGAAAAAAATTATTGCGCGAATAATTCCTTTGCACTTTTGAAGGAAAAGTATATCTAGAACAAAATGATTGGCCTTAAAATTTTATTATGAGTTTACTTGACATCAATTTTGAAATTTATCTGAATTTTCCTTTTTCCTTTCTTTCGGGTTATCCAACTGATCGCTTAATAGCGTATAAAACTCTGCGCTGGGCCCTTTTGTGATGTCATCAAAGTGTCAGGGAGACCTCAAACATCTAAATCATCTAAACATCTAATCAACTAAAACACAGGTAGAGCCCCAAGCATAGCCGACACGTCTATGCCCGCAGGCGGAGGCGTTCCGGCCCTGCGCGGACTCCACGAACTGACTTTGAGATTTCTCTGCCAAAGGCCGGAAATCATATCTATACCTATAAAGAAGGATTTCTGTCTGTCTGTCTGTCTGTCTGTCTGTCTGTCTGTCCGTATGTTCCTTATAGAATCGAAAACTACAGAACCAATCGGCATGAAAATATGCATGTAGAGGTTTTTTGGGGCCAGGAAAGGTTTTAGTGATGGTTAGAAACCCCACCCCCCACTAAGAGGGGGGGCTCCCATACAATTGAAACACAAATTTCTGCATAACTCGACAACTAATCAAGCAAATAGAACAAAATTTGGCATGTGGGTGTTTCCGGTGACAAGAATTTATTCTATGGTAAATTGAGACCCCTCCCCTCTTTATAAGGGGAATTATAACTCCTCTCCTCTTTAAAAGGGGGGGCTTCCATACAAATTTCCTCATAACTCGAGAACTAATCAAGCAAATGGAACCAAATTTGGCATGTGAAGGTTTTCGAGGGCAAGAATATTTTCTATAGTAAATTAGGACCCCTCCCCACTTTAAGAGGGGGGGCTCCTGTACCAAAGAAACACGATTTTCCTCATAACTCGAGAACTAATCAAGCAAATGGAACCATATTTGACACGTGGGTGTTTTTGGAGACAAAAATTCTTTCTATGATGAACTGGGACCCCTCCTCACTTTAGAAGGGGGGGCTCCTATACAAATGAAATACAAATTTCCTCATAACTCGAGAGCTAATCAAGCAAATGAAACCAAATTTGGCATGTGAAAGTTTTCGAGGGCAAGAATATTTTCTATGGTGAATTAGAACCCCTCCCCACTTTAAGAGGGGGGGGCTCCTATACAAACGAAATAAAAATTTCCTTATAACTCGAGAACTAATCAAGCAAATGGAACCAAATTTGACACGTGGGTGTTTTTGGAGACAAAATTTTTTTCTATGATAAACTGGGACCCCTCCTCACTTTAGGAGGGGGGCTCCTATACAAATGAAATACAAATTTCCTCATAACTCGAGAGCTAATCAAGCAAATGAAACCAAATTTGGCATGTGAAAGTTTTCGAGGGCAAGAATATTTTCTATGGTGAATTAGGACCCCTCCCAACTTTAAGAGGGGGGGCTCCTATACAAACGAAATACAAATTTCCTCATAACTCGAGAACTAATCAAGCAAATGGAACCAAATTTGGCACGTTGGTGTTTTTGGAGACAAAAATTTTTTCAATGATGAATTGGGACCCCTACCCACTTTAGGAGGGGGGCTCCTATACAAATGAAATTCAAATTTCCTCATAACTCGAGAACTAATCAAGCAAATAGAACCAAATTTGGCATGTGGAGGTTTCTGGAGGCAAAAATATTTTCTATGGTGGATTAGGACCCCTCCCAACTTTAAGAGGGGGTGCTTCTACACAAATAAAATACAAATTTCCTCATAATTCGAGAACTAATCAAGCAAATGGAACCATATTTGGGTGTTTTTGGAGGCAACCATTTTTTCTATGATGAATTAGGACCCCTTACCTTTTTAAGAGGGGGGGCTCTCATACAAACGAAATACAAATTTCCTCATACCTCTACAACTAATCAAGCAAATGGAACCAAATTTATCATGTGGGTGTTTTTGAAGGCAAGAATATTTTCTATGGTATATTTTCTATGGATTTCCCCACTTTAAAAGGGGGAGGGGGCTCCTATACAAATGAAAAACAAATTTCCTCATAACTCGAGAACTAATCAAGCAAATGGAACCAAATTTGACATGTAAGTGGTTTTGGACGCAAGATTTTTTTCTATGATGAATTGAGACCCCTCTCTTCTTTAGAAAGCGAGTTATGGCCCATCTCCCATTTAAGAGGGTGGGCTTCCATACAAATGAAATGCAAATTTCCTCTTATCTCGAGAACTAATTAATCAAATGGAACCAAATTTGGCATGTGGGAGTTTTAGATGGCAGAAATTTTTTCTATGGTGAATTACGACCCCTTCCCCTTTTAAGAGGGGAGCTCCCATACAAATGAAATTCAAATTTCCTTATAACTTGAGAACTAATCAAGCAAATGGAACCAAATATGGTATGTGGGAGATTTTGGAGTCTTGAATTCATTTTACGATAGTTAGAGACCTCCCACCTCTGTGGTGAGACTCTCATACAAATAAAACAGAAATTTTTGTGAAACTCAAAAACTAATCGAACTCGAGAAATTCGAGACTCTTCCATAAAACATTAGTCAATACAAGACCACAAAAACTATCTATAGTAACACTAGATCATTCAGGACGAGACGGTCGCGAGTGTTGCCGGTGACCCGCCGTCGGAAGCGCCGGCCACTAGGGGGGCTTGCAAAACTCGAGATTGTGACAAAGATCATCCGAGATTCATGATTTATGTACAACACAGGTTAATTTGTGGCAATACGAAGTTTGTCGGGTCAGCTAGTATATATATATATATATGTCTTTTGCTGGTATACCGCTGGTATATCTATACCTATAAAGAAGGATTTCTGTCTGTCTGTCTGTCTGTCCGTATGTTCCTTATAGAATCGAAAACTACTGAACCAATCGGCATGAAAATATGCATGTAGAGGTTTTTTGGGGCCAGGAAAGGTTTTAGTGATGGTTAGAAACCCCTCCCCCCACTAAGAGGGGGGGCTCCCATACAAATGAAACACAAATTTCTGTATAACTCGACAACTAATCAAGCAAATAGAACAAAATTTGGCATGTGGGTGCTTTCGGTGACAAGAATTTATTCTATGGTAAATTGAGACCCCTCCCCTCTTTATAAGGGGAATTATAACTCCTCTCCTCTTTAAAAGGGGGGGCTTCCATACAAATTTCCTCATAACTCGAGAACTAATCAAGCAAATGGAACCAAATTTGGCATGTGAAGGTTTTAGAGGGCAAGAATATTTTCTATAGTAAATTGGGACCCCTCCCCACTTTAAGAGGGAGGGCTCCTGTACCAAAGAAACACAATTTTCCTCATAAGTCGAGAAGTAATTAAGCAAATGGAACCACATTTAGCATGTGGGTGTTTTTGGAAACAAAAATTTTTTCTATGATGAATTGGGACCCCTCCCCGTTTTAGGAGGGGGGGATCCTATACACATGAAATACAAATTTCCTCATAACTGAAGAACTAATCAAGCAAATGGAACAAAATTTGGCATGTGGGTGTTTTCGAGGGCAAAAATATTTTCTATGGTGAATAAGGACCCCTCCCCACTTTAAGAGGGGGGGCTCCTATACAAACGAAATACAAATTTCTTCATAACTCGAGAACTAATCAAGCAAATGGAACCATATTTGGCATGTGGGTGTTTTTGGAGGCAACCATTTTTTCTATGATGAATTGGGACCCCTACCCACTTTAGGAGGGGGGGCTCCTATACAAATGAAATTCAAATTTCCTCATAACTCGAGAACTAATCAAGCAAATAGAACCAAATTTGGCATGTTGAGGTTTCTGGAGGCGAAAATATTTTCTATGGTGAATTAGGACTCCTCCCAACTTTAAGAGGGGGTGCTTCTACACAAATGAAATACAAATTTCCTCATAACTCGAGAACTAATCAAGCAAATGGAACCATATTTGGCATGTGGGTGTTTTTGGAGGCAACCATTTTTTCTATGATGAATTAGGACCCCTTAATTTTTTAAGAGGGGGGGCTCTCATACAAACGAAATACAAATTTCCTCATAACTCTAGAACTAATCAAGCAAATGGAACCAAATTTATCATGTGGGTGTTTTTGTAGGCAAGAATATTTTCTATGGTATATTTTCTATGGATTACCCCACTTTAAAGGGGGGGGGGGGCTCCTATACAAATAAAAAACAAATTTCCTCATAACTCGAGAACTAATCAAGCAAATGGAACCAAATTTGACATGTAAGTGGTTTTGGACGCAAGATTTTTTTCTATGGTGAATTGAGACCCCTCTCTTCTTTAGAAAGCGAGTTATGGCCCATCTCCCCTTTAAGAGGGTGGGCTTCCATACAAATGAAATGCAAATTTCCTCTTATCTCGAGAACTAATCAATCAAATGGAACCAAATTTGGCATGTGGGAGTTTTAGATGACAGAAATTTTTTCTATGGTGAATTACGACCCCTTCCCCTTTTAAGAGGGGAGCTCCCATACAAATGAAATTCAAATTTCCTAATAACTTGAGAATTAATCAAGCAAATGGAACCAAATTTGGCATGTGGGAGCTTTTGGAGTCTTGAATTTATTTTACGATAGTTAGAGACCTCTCACCCCTGTGGTAGGGGGATATGGACTCTTATACAAATAAAACAGAAATTTTTGCGAAACTCAAAAACTAATCAAACTCGAGAAATTCGAGACTCTTCCATAAAACATTAGTCAATACAAGACCACAAAAACTATCTATAGTAACACTAGATCATTCAGGACGAGACGGTCGCGAGTGTTGCCGGTGACCCGCCGTCGGATGCGCAGCCCACTGGGGGGCTTGCAAAACTCGAGATTGTGATAAAGATCATCCGAGATTCATGATTTATGTACAACACAGGTTAATTTGTGGCAATACGAAGTTTGTCGGGTCAGCTAGTTTTAAATAAAATGATGATGATGATGATGATGATGATGATGATGATGATGATGATGATGATGATGATGATGATGATGATGATGATGATGATGATGATGATGATGATGATGATGATGATGATGATGATGATGATGATGATGATGATGATGATGATGATGATGATGATGATGATGATGATGATGATGATGATGATAATGATAATGATGATGGTGAAGATAATGATTGTGATGATGAGAAGAAAAATAATAGATCTGTAGTATCATTTAGATTATGTTACGTTACGTTCTGAGAGTATGCTCACCTGTTCCGTTCTGTACCCGTTCCGTTCCGTCGTTCTGGGCGCACTGTCGCTGCACTCTGATATTAGGCACTCTATTGTGAAAATTATTGAGGCTGTCGACGGCAGCCAAGGAAAACAACCTTCGATTCAGGATGTTGCCAGCCTCATCATACGATATCCGGGAGGCGATATGGGCGACGCGAATAGATGGATTGCTGATTTTGAGTCTGCGTGCGAATCGGTGGGAGGTGATGAAGCGTTCATGCTCAGATGCATCCGCCGCCTGATGGAACCGGGAACTGAAGCAGAGTGGTTCCTCCGAGTGGATAAGTCTACAAATTACAGGCAGTTCCGTGCCAATTTCTTGGAGAATTTCGGACACACTTACGCAGTCGCCGAGATCGTCGACCAGCTGCGGAAGACAACGTTTGCATTGGCCCGTGTATCCGTCGCCGGGTACATTCTGAAGATGCAGGAGATTGCTTCAAGAGCAGACATCGAGGAAGGTCTAGTTGTTCGACTTATCATTGATGGCTTCCAGGACCGTTCAGCCAATATATCCGTGCTGTACCCGGCTAAAACTCTAGCCGAACTCAAACAATTGTCACGTCGATATGTCCAGCTACGGGAGATGTATCCAACTAAGACGACGGTTCAGCCAATGGGACCGAAAGGGAAACCGGTTGCCACGAAAATAGATCTGCCGCGATGCTACAACTGTTCCGGTATTGGCCATCTGTCTGCGAACTGCAAGGAGCCTCGCAGAGCGAAGGGCTCTTGCTTCCGTTGCGGATCGACTCAACATCAACTGAAGGAGTGTTCTCAACCACCACCGCGCAACAACACACAAGTTGCTTTGACGGACGAATTTCGGCGGGACGGAAAGGGGGAACGCTGGCGAGATAGGAGCGGCAATCTCAGAACTTAATATCGTAAGTATTGCTCTTTCAATTGATAGCGAGATTAATTCATGTAATACTGTACTTTCTATGTTTGATACGGGCAGTCCAATTAGCTTCGCACAACGATCCGTTGTACCTTCGATAACACCAAGAGGAAAAATTGATTCCGGATACAAGAGCATAGGCAACCATCCGCTCTGTACATACGGAATAATCGTAGCATTTATTACTTTCCGCAATAGGAAAATTCGTTTAAAATTACTGGTAGTACCAGATCATTATCTTTGTGTTCCGTTGCTCTTGGGAAGAGACTTCTTAAGAAAAGCAGGTGTCACTTTGTATGACACAAAATTTAATAATACAACTGATGTTTTGTCTAATATGAACCTTGAAATCGGATCTGATCCGAACAGAATTAAAATTTCCGGAAAAGTATTACATTGTGTATTTGATCTTTCGAAAGCTGCAAACCCAGAACCAATCACGACCTGTCGTCAATGTAGTCACCCGCCAGTCTCAGCTAATACGGGCATAAATAATACGCGTCTGCATTGCGATCCGTTAAGTCTGCGCGTATCGAATCCGACTTTTCCGAATATTCCGTCTTGTGAGCTCACTTCCGATTCCGATATTCAGTTAATTTCCGACTCTGTAGGATTAAATCTTGTTCCTAGTGAAGACAGTTTACCAATTCCGTTAAATTCCGACTGCTATTTTGTTCCGGATGTGTTCTATGTTGACTTAAATGGTGGTGATAGTGAATACGATATAAATCCGAGATTAAGTGTCAGTAATCGGAGCAAATTGTTGAAGATAATCGAAGAGAGCTATTTAAATATTGTGCAGATTCCTCCTCGGGACCATAACTACGAAATGAGATTGAAGCTTACGTCCGATACGCCAATTAATTATACTGCACGAAGACTATCGTACTCCGACAAACTTGAGATGGACCGTATTGTTGAAGAATTGTTAGATGCCGGAATAATACGACCAAGTGATTCTCCCTACGCATTTCCGATTGTATTAAGGGCGAAGAAAACCGGTGAGAAACGAATGTGTGTAGACTATCGTTCGTAAATAAAGTGACTGTCCGAGATAGTTATCCGATGCCATTGATCGATGACTGCTTAGAGCGCGTTGAAGGAAAAAAATATTTTACTGTGTTGGACCTTCAGAATGGATTTCATCAGGTGAAGGTAGCCGAAGGCACCATTCCGTATACTGCTTTTGTGACGCCCAGCGGACAGTACGAGTACTTAAAGATGCCATTCGGACTACGCAATGCTCCGGCAGTGTTTCAGAGGTTTATTAACTTTGTGTTGGCACCGTTTATAAAGGAAGGTACCGTTACTGTGTACTTGGATGACATTACGATAGCAACTACAACGATTCCGGAACATTTTGACATTTTACATCGAGTACTTCGAAGGTTGGCTGAATTCAGACTTAAGATTAAGGCTAAGAAGTGTCAATTCTGTTACACGGAGATTGAATTGTTGGGATTCGCTGTTAGTGAACATGGAATAAGGCCGAACAATTTACACTTGGCAGCGATTGAGAAGCTACCTTTTCCGAGCGACGCAAAACAATTAGCTAAATGCTTAGGACTCTTTTCCTATTTTAGAAGGTTTGTTCCATCTTTCTCAACTATCGCCATGCCTTTACGTGCTTTGACAAACCCTGGAGTGAAATTTGACTTTGGCGAAAAGTGTAAAGAAGCTTTTACGGTTCTACGGGATAAATTGATTTCGTCTCCAGTCCTGGCCCTCTATAATCCGGAACGAGAAACGGAGTTGCATTGTGATGCGAGCAGTGAAGGTTTTGGAGGCATACTGATGCAGAAACAAAACGATGGCAAGTTTCACCCAATTGGCTATTTTTCCAAGCGTACGACCTCTCCGGAATCACGTTATTATAGCTTTGAGCTCGAGACATTAGCAATCATCTACTCATTAAGGAAGTTCCGTATTTACCTGGAAGGCATTCCGTTCCGTATCATAACTGATTGTAATTCGCTTGCTATGACATTAGGCAAAAAGAACGTCAATGCCAGAATTGCCCGGTGGGCCCTTGAGTTGGAGAATTATCATTATACTATTCAGCATCGTAATGGTAAACTTATGAATCATGTAGACGCCTTGAGTCGGCTTCCTAGTGTGAGCATGGTCGCTCATGATAGTTCAGATCAAGTAGTTTCCGCTATCAATTCAGATGATTTCGATTTCCAATTGCAAGTTACGCAAGGTCGTGATAATGATATAGTTAAAATGAGAGCAAGGTTAGAGAACGGGCCCGTAAAGAACTTTACTCTGGATGATGGTTTAGTATATCGTTGCACCAGCACTGGCAAGTTCCTGTTCTACGTGCCAAAGGAAATGAGGACGAAAGTTATACGCAGTGTACATGAGAAACTGTGTCATATGGGCATTACGAAGACCTACGATCAGATTCAGATGCACTATTGGTTTCCGGATATGAAGGCCGAAGTAGAAAAATACGTTAAGAATTGTGTCCGTTGCATTGTGTATTCCGATCCAAATTCCGGAAATCGCGCACTGCATTGTATTCCGAAAAGGCCAATTCCGTTCGATACCCTCCACATCGATCATTTTGGACCGCTTCCGTCAATTGCTTCCAAGAGAAAACACATATTGGTGATTATTGATGCTTTCACAAAATACGTTAAGTTGTACCCAGTGAACTCGACTAGTACGAAAGAAGTCTGCGCCTGTCTTGATAAATATTTTGAAAATTACAGTCGACCAAGAAGAATTGTCAGCGATCGTGGAACATGTTTTACTTCTTTAGACTTCGGCTCATACCTGTTAGACAACAACATCGAACATGTGAAAGTTGCTACTGCTTCCGCCCAAGCAAATGGGCAAGTCGAACGAGTGAATCGGGTTCTTAAGTCGATGTTAGCTAAGCTTACGGAACCTATTCAACATTCAGATTGGTGCAAGATGTTGGGGAAAGTTGAATACGCGATGAACAATTCCGTTCATTCAAGTACGCGTCAGACACCTAGTATGCTATTGTACGGAGTACATCAGCGAGGACGTGAAGTAGATGTACTTTCCGAGTTTCTTGACAACAAATTGAGTTCCGACGATTCCGAAGCATTACGAGATTTGGATCAGCTACGAAGTTCTTCCGCCGATTGTATAGAGCGCTCACAGAACCGTAATTCCGAATTGCATGAGAAGAAATGTAAAACTCCCATTGTGTACTCCGAAGGTGATTACGTGGTGATACGGAACATTGATACCACTATCGGAACGAACAAGAAATTTGTTCCCAAATTCAAAGGACCTTATCGTATTCATAAAATGCTTCCGAATGATAGGTACGTAGTTAGAGACATTGAAAACGGACAAATCTCTCAATTGCCTTATGACGGAATAATAGAATCTTCGCGTATAAAGCTGTGGGCCGACTGGCGGGATACGGAATGAATTGATTCTGGTTAGTGTTAGTAATTTTTACAACAGTTGAAAGAGCAATGCTTTGTATTTGTGTTGTATGTTTATGTAATTTGTATTGTGTTTAGTTTTGTTGCATGTTTACTAATCCCGAGTGTGACGCGGGTAAACGTCTATACTAACAAAATTTGTTGATCGAGACGATCATGGGTCAGGAATGGTCGAGTTGTAGTATCATTTAGATTATGTTACGTTACGTTCTGAGAGTATGCTCCCCTGTTCCGTTCTGTACCCGTTCCGTTCCGTCGTTCTGGGCGCACTGTCGCTGCACTCTGATATTAGGCACTCTATTGTGAAAATTATTGACAGTAACCGTTTGCATCATTCCACTTTGTACAGTTACCGCGTGTGCACGAAATAAAACTTGACTCCCGAAAAAGTGTTTTCCCTTTATTTTACGTGCGGCCATAGATCAAATTTATAAATGTGCTTTGCCGTGGACATTTTGTACTACTTGAGTTGTAAAATGTAGTATAGTGAAGAAGTAGAAGATTCGCCTGTAACCCCAAACACCGGTCACTGTCACTATCGCCCACTATCAATTTTCCAACACAAACTACCACAAACGAACCAATAGGAAAACAAATTTTGGACCGTTAGTGGCTACCAGCTTATCAGGGCAATTTTTCATCTTACATCTCCCAGCATTTGACCACTGTCTTAAAACAGGTATACAAAGTATCATGTTCGCATCGTAAGGTAAACAAATCAGTTGTCCTTTTGTTTGAATCGTACTAATTCCTGCCTTTTTTTCTATGTTATATCGTTATTTAATTAATTTAACTGATCTCATTGAGTACATCATCAATTGCTGCACCGGAATATTCTGGAGTACATTCGCTTGAGCTATAATTTGTGATATAATCTGTGTTTTCGGTTAAATAATTTTGTGATCGCTTATATATAATGGAGGCAAACAAAATTTGCAGCTCTTGTGCCAACGAACTACTGAGTGCCGATACCAATACAATCACCTGCAACGGCTTTTGCAACTCATCGTTTCATCTGAATTGCGTCCATCTAACTCCTGCCACCCGTGACCAGATTAATAAATCATCTCACATTTTCTGGATGTGCAATGCTTGCTCTAAGCTAATGAAGCTTGTTAATTTTCGCCAAACAATGTCATCGACTAAGGATATACTGCAGCTTGTTAATGAAGAGCATAACAAAATATTGCGTGAGCTTCGGAGTGAAATTGAGCAAAACACAGCCAAAATAAACGCCATATTACAACACAACTTCACATCAGATACACAATCACCATTACCAGATAATCAGCTGTTCACTGCACAGGCTACACGAAAACGCCGTCGTATGCATGAGGAAGATGAAAGCCCTAACAATGCCATTCCAGTTGTAAACAAATTCGAAGGAACGAAGGAAATTGCTGCGGACATAACTATTCCACTAGCTGCTTCCCAACGAGAGAAAAAATTTCATCTTTATTTGTCCGGTTTCACTCCTGAAGCAACAGTTAAGGAAATTGCGGACCTTGTGAAGATGAATCTTAACACCGATGAGACTGTAGACGTTACGAAGCTCGTTCCAAAAGGTAAAAATCTTTCCGAACTCACTTTTGTCTCGTTTAAAGTCGGCATTGGTTTCCACCAGAAGGAATTGGCCCTTCAAAGCTCGTCATGGCAGAAGGGAATTGTTTTTCGTGAATTTGACACTGGACTTTTAACACGAAATAATTTTCGCACTCGCACCGTCCCGGTCGAGGATTCCATGCAATAGCGACGCGCTGATAGACGAACACACGGCAGAGCAAATTCAAACGAGCGAAACGATAGCAGCTGATAACCACTCAATTGATCCACCCGCACTACGTACACTGACCGTTTTCTATCAGAACACTAGGGGCCTACGAACCAAAACAAACGATTTGTTTCTTGCTCTCGGTGCGTGTGATTATGATATCATAGTGTTTACCGAAACTTGGCTGAAGAATGATATACTTGACTCGGAGCTAACAAATAGCTACACACTCTATCGATGCGATCGAAACTCTGCTACCAGCCAATGCCAACGTGGTGGTGGTGTACTGATCGGAGTAAAAACCAATTTAAAAAGCACGTCTGTTATCTGCTCGGATGCTAATGTGTTAGAGCAAACAGCTGTTCGCATTGAGATGAATGATTGTAATGTTTTTATTTGTGCCATCTATCTGCCGCCTAATTCTGATCCCGTGCTTTATGAGATGCATTCGGCTTGCGTTCAGCAACTATCTTTGCTTGCCAGGGATCGCGATAAAATGATTGTGCTGGGTGATTACAATCTACCACACTTAAGATGGGATTTTGACGAGGATATGAATTGTTTTTTACCGATAAATGCATCTACCGAGCCTGAGTTAGCACTAGTTGAATCTATGTTAATTACGGGTCTGCAACAGCAGAATTACTTTGTAAATGACAATGGCAGGTTGCTTGATTTGGTTTTTACAAGTAGTACAGCCTGTGCAGATATTTTTGAACCACCGATACCACTGCTGAAAATTGACCGTCATCACATGCCAATTGTGTTAAAATTAAATGTTGAGCGTAATCACAAAGAAGAAGAAATTGTAAGTTTTGATTTCCATCGATGTGATATGGCACGGCTGAAGGAGTTAATTCAACAAGTGAACTGGGATCAATTCTTAGCTATTGAATCCATTGATGATGTAGTTGTCCGTTTCTACGAAGAGCTCTTTCGAATCTTTCGAACAAATGTACCGTTAACAAAAAGGAAACGTGAATTTCGCAAAAATCTGCCGTGGTGGAATGCTAACCTTCGGAATCTTCGAAATCGTCTTCGGAAAGCCAGAAAGCGTTACTTCAAGTGTCGGAGTGAGTCGCGAAAAATTGAAATGCGTGAAATTGAGGCTCAATTCAACTCTTTGAACGCTTCAAGCTTTCGCGATTACATTCGTCGCATAGAAGGAAATGTAAAAGCTGACCCAAAATCGTTCTGGAGCTACGTTAAAGACCGTCAATCTACAAAAGGGATACCGGAAAACATGCGTTACCAGGGAATCGATGCGACCACGCTACAGGAGTCCGTGAATATGTTCTCGTCTTTCTTTCAAAGTGTGTCAAGTAATAACTCACCACCTTTGTCTGAAGCGTACTTGGACAGTATTCCGCAGTATGATGTAAATATGCTTCGAATGAATTTTTCGCCTCACGATGTCCTGCTTAAGCTGCAATCCATCGATGGATCAAAAGGACCCGGTCCTGATGAGCTGCCACCGTTCTTCGTAAAAAATTGTGCTGGTGCTCTAGCGTACCCTGTCAGTATCATATTTAACCGTTCGATCGCAGAGGGGTACTTTCCAACCATTTGGAAATCTGCCTCAATCACACCGATTCACAAATCTGGTTCTCTTAACGAGGTGGAGAACTACCGTGGGATTTCCATTCTTAGCTGTTTACCTAAAGTGTTTGAAAGTATGGTGCACGATGAACTGTACCAATCTGTTAAATCCATAATTGCTACAGATCAACATGGTTTTATGAAAAAACGCTCGACCACAACAAACTTGCTAAGTTACGTTTCGACTCTTGTGGACAAAATGGAAAAACGACAACAGATCGACGCGGTGTATGTCGATTTCGCCAAAGCTTTTGACAAGGTTCCACATATTCTGGCGGTTGAGAAGTTCAAAAGAATAGGGTTACCCGAATGGATAACACAATGGATCCTGTCTTATCTTACGGATCGGAGCTCAACAGTGAAGGTTTGCGGTGTCTGCTCTACCCCATTCCAAATTCAGTCCGGTGTACCTCAGGGCAGCGTCCTGGGGCCATTGCTATTTGTTTTATTTATTAACGATTTATGTTGGAAATTAAAGTCGCCAAAATTATTATACGCTGACGACCTCAAATTCTACCGAGTAATTACGACGCTGACAGATTGTTGCGCACTTCAATCGGATATCAACACGCTCATGGATTGGTGCAGTCTGAACGGAATGGAAGCAAACGTGAACAAATGCTGCATAATATCATTCACCAGGTTACGTGCACCAATTGTGTTTGACTACCTCATGGCAGCAACTAGCTTGGAACGTAAGACGACTGTGAAGGATTTGGGAATTCTGATTGACAGCAAACTAAGGTTCGTAGAACACATTTCCGCTGTCACGGCTAAGGCATACGCTATGTTGGGATTCCTGAAAAGAAATACAAAGTTTTTTGCTGATATCTACAGTTTGAAGACCCTGTATTGCTCGCTCGTGCGCAGTGTTCTAGAGTACGGAGTGCAAGTGTGGGCACCGTACCATGTAGTCCACATCAACCGAATCGAACGTGTGCAAAGGCAATTTATTCGATACGCTCTTCGGAATATTGGCTGGAGGGATAGGATAAATCTACCACCGTATGAAAGTCGCTGCATGCTAATCGGCCTACAAACGTTGTCAAGTCGGCGAGTATTCCTACAACGAATGTTAATCTTCGACGTCCTAGCAGGCAACATCGACTGTGTGGATATACTGAGCAAACTACGCTTCAATGTGCCTTCCCGAGTGATTCGCCAAAGTGAGTTTTTTCGACAATTGCATCATCGGACTAATTATGGAATGAATAACCCGCTGGAAGTTTGCTGTAGTCGTTTTAATGATATTTATTACTTGTTCGATTTTGGATTGTCAAAACATGTATTTAGGCTAAGAATATGTAATATTTAATTAGTTAGATAAATTTTATGTCTGTGCGATGTTCTTTATGTCGAAGATTAATAAATTAAATAAATAAAAAAGTAAATGGAGCGCAGCACGACCTGGACGTTCGCGGTAGCCGACAAAAGCTTTAAAATATAGAGTCGCACCCGCCTTCCAACCCTCGAGTCCAAATAGCCAGTGCGGAGTATCTGTAACGGATCTCCGTCACCAAGCCTCAAAAACCGACCACTAGAAAAATTATTGTGAATTAGGGTAAATGATTTTGAAATGGACCTAGTCGAATTCTGATCTTGAATGGACCTATTTTTAAATAAAAATTTTAGGGTATAATTATCAAGTCTTTGTACTGTATTTAGCTTTTATGTTTATCTTTAATCATTTCTGAACGTAAATATACTAAAATTAAATTAAAATTATAGCCAAAACTACTTTATTGCCGCGTATTTAAAAGTAGCTGTTTTTCAGCGTTTTGGCAGTCACCATAGAGTATTTTCAAACTGTTACTACCCGGAACCCTTCTGGTTTGAAATAAAACAATACTCTTAAAATGATGCTAAAATATGTGTAATTTCAATTTAGGTATTTAAAAGTTCAGTAAAACCAGTAAAATCTTCAAATTCCTTAAAAATGTTAACCCCCTTTTTTGATCTTGAATGGACCTAGTATTGATTTTAGAATGGACCTAGTTTTGCGCTCCGAGACATCACTGGCGGTTGCTATCATTGCCTACCACTAACGAACACGCCGTTGTATATTCCATAAAACTGCTTGTTGTCACTATAGTATCTCCGTTTATAAATTATCTATAAGCACGGGATATTGAAAGTAGGCTTGATTTATAGCCTAAATAAAAACTTAATCTATACCTATAAAGAAGGATTTCTGTCTGTCTGTCTGTCTGTCTGTCTGTCTGTCTGTTCGTATGTTCCTTATAGAATCGAAAACTACTGAACCAATCGGCATGAAAATATGCATGTAGAGGTTTTTTGGGGCCAGGAAAGGTTTTAGTGATGGTTAGAAACCCCTCCCCCCACTAAGAGGGGGGGCTCCCATACAAATGAAACACAAATTTCTGCATAACTCGACAACTAATCAAGCAAATAGAACAAAATTTGGCATGTGAGTGTTTTCGGTGACAAGAATTTATTCTATGGTAAATTGAGACCCCTCCCCTCTTTATAAGGGAAATTATAACTCCTCTCCTCTTTAAAAGGGGGGCTTCCATACAAATTTCCTCATAACTCGAGAACTAATCAAGCAAATGGAACCAAATTTGGCATGTGAAGGTTTTCGAGGGCAAGAATATTTTCTATAGTAAATTAGGACCCCTCCTCACTTTAAGAGGGGGGGCTCCTGTACCAAAGAAACACAATTTTCCTCATAACTCGAGAAGTAATTAAGCAAATGGAACCAAATTTGGCATGTGGGTTTTTTTGGAGACAAAAATTTTTTCTATGATAAATTGGGACCCCTCCCCGTTTTAGGAGGGGGGGATCCTATACACATGAAATACAAATTTCCTCATAACTGAAGAACTAATCAAGCAAATGGAACAAAATTTGGCATGTGAAAGTTTTCGAGGGCAAAAATATTTTCTATGGCAAATAAGGACCCCTCCCAACTTTAAGAGAGGGGGGCTGCTATACAAACGAAATGCAAATTTCCTCATAACTCGAGAACTAATCCAGCAAATGGAACAAAATTGGCACGTGGGTGTTTTTGGAGACAAAATTTTTTTCTATGATGAATTGGGACCCCTCCCTACTTTAGGAAGGGGGGCTCCTATACAAATGAAATACAAATTTCCTCATAACTCGAGAATTAATCAAGCAATTGGAACCAAATTCGGCATGTGAAAGTTTTCTAGGGCATGAATATTTTCTATGGTGAATTAGAACCCCTCCCCACTTTAAGAGGAGGGGCTCCTATACAAACGAAATACAAATTTCCTCAACACTCGAGAACTAATCAAGCAAATGGAACCAAATTTGACACGTGGGTGTTTTTGGAGACAAAAATTTTTTCTATGATGAACTGGGACCCCTCCTCACTTTAGGAGGGGGGGCTCCTATACAAATGAAATACAAATTTCCTCATAACTCGAGAGCTAATCAATCAAATGAAACCAAATTTGGCATGTGCAAGTTTTCGAGGGCAAGAATATTTTCTATGGTGAATTAGGACCCCTCCCAACTTTAAGAGGGGGGGCTCCTATACAAACGAAATACAAATTTCCTTATAACTCGTGAACTAATCAAGCAAATGGAACCAAATTTGGCACGTGGGTGTTTTTGGAGACAAAATTTTTTTCTATAATGAATTGGGACCCCTACCCAGTTTAGGAGGGGGGGGGGGGCTCCTATACAAATGAAATTCAAATTTCCTCATAACTCGAGAACTAATCAAGCAAATAGAACCAAATTTGGCATGTGGAGGTTTCTGGAGGCAAAAATATTTTCTATGATGAATTAGGACCCCTCCCAACTTTAAGAAGGGGTGCTTCCACACAAATGAAATACAAATTTCCTCAGAATTCGAGAACTAATCAAGCAAATGGAACCATATTTGGCATGTGGGTGTTTTTGGAGGCAACCATTTTTTCTATGATGAATTAGGACCCCTTACCTTTTTAAGAGGGGGGGCTCTCATACAAACGAAATACAAATTTCCTCATAACTCTACAACTAATCAAGCAAATGGAACCAAATTTATCATGTGGGTGTTTTTGTAGGCAAGAATATTTTCTATGGTATATTTTCTATGGATTTCCCCACTTTAAGGGGGGGGGCTCCTATACAAATGAAAAACAAATTTCCTCATAACTCGAGAACTAATCAAGCAAATGGAACCAAAATTGACATGTAAGTGGTTTTGGACGCAAGATTTTTTTCTATGGTGAATTGAGACCCCTCTCTTCTTTAGAAAGCGAGTTATGGCCCATCTCCCCTTTAAGAGGATGGGCTTCCATACAAATGAAATGCAAATTTCCTCTTATCTCGAGAACTAATCAATCAAATGGAACCAAATTTGGCATGTGGGAGTTTTAGATGGCAGAAATTTTTTCTATGGTGAATTACGACCCCTTCCCCTTTTAAGAGGGGAACTCCCATACAAATGAAATTCAAATTTCCTTATAACTTGAGAACTAATCAAGCAAATGGAACCAAATTTGGCATGTGGGAGATTTTGGAGTCTTGAATTTATTTTACGATAGTTAGAGACCTCTCACCCCTGTGGTAGGGGGATATGGACTCTCATACAAATAAAACAGAAATTTTTGCGAAACTCAAAAACTAATCGAAATCGAGAAATTCGAGACTCTTCCATAAAACATTAGTCAATACAAGACCACAAAAACTATCTATAGTAACACTAGATCATTCAGGACGAGACGGTCGCGAGTGTTGCCGGTGACCCGCCGTCGGAAGCGCCGCCCACTGGGGGGCTTGCAAAACTCGAGATTGTGACAAAGATCATCCGAGATTCATGATTTATGTACAACACAGGTTAATTTGTGGTAATACGAAGTTTGTCGGGTCAGCTAGTTATATTGATAAAACTAACTATCACTCATCCTTTTTCGTAGTTGCTTCTTAGTGTTTGTACATTGTAGCCTCTAGTGTTGAAACTAAAAAGTCTTCCTAATTAGTTAGCTAACATATGTCATTTTATGCTTAAAACAATATAAACTTAATTTATTCTCAGTATTCTACAAAAATTTTAACCATCATTGATTAAAAGATAAGATGGATCAAAAGATAAGAGGGATACTAACTGCCTTCTGTTAAGGGGGCATAGTACCTTTTCAATTTTTTAAAACCTAATTTTTTTATTGATTATTTCGAAAGATTAACATTTTGACCATATGTGTTTGAAGTCGTTTGCATGAATTCCAAATATTGACAAAGTTACAGCTATTTGTACCGTGCATGTCTGGAGCGATTAAACAACGAGTAAAAACTTCAACGCCGTTTTTCTCGAAACCAGGTTTTGAAAGTCGGTACCATAAATATCTCAGGAACGGCTCAAGCAATTCTTATGATTCTTTTTTTGTTTGAAAGCCAACAAAATTCTCTACTGTTTGACCTATCCTTTTCTTGATATTGTAATTTTTGAATTTTTTAGAAATGTTTAAAGTCAATTTTTTCGCTTAAAAACCATACTTTTATGTTTCAATGTCCGCCATTTTGTTATGTGTTCGAATTCTAAAAAAGGATGGATCAAACACGAGATAATTTAATGTTCTTTCATGTCGTTTTGGAATTTTTCATTTCTGATAAGCCCCCCAGCGCCAATCCATGGTACCGCAATTCATGGTTTTTTGAACGACTATCTTTAAGGAGCCGTAGGGGCAAGGGGGAAGAGGTTCCCTTATGAAAACAAAATTGCAAATATTAGTATAAAATGCAATGTTTCGAATGCAAAAAACCCGATTCAATTTGCCTTTCGCGTTATCGAGAAAAAATTATTTGAAATTAGGCCGCTAAAATTCAACCGGATCCTGTAGTCACAAAATCAGACTCGTCTGAGTAAAAAGAAGCAGCCACTTCTGATAGTTAAGAATGCCAACTTCCTCACCCTCGTGAAACTTTGTGATGCCCAACCGTCCTACAAAACTACCCGGTTTGGCAATAAAATCATCTGTGCGTCAATGGAGGATTTAGAAATTAGGTAAAGGCCTGGATAATGATATGGTACAAAAAATATAAAATTTGGATCAATATCTGGACCATTTTCGAACTGGATATGCCTAAAAAAATAATATTGTATTTGATAATTTTCTAAATAGTTTAGCTAAAATAATTATGAGGCTCAGAATAAAATAAAATTAGGCCATTAAAAATATTTTATAAAGTTTTTGTCCTTCCGGTGTTGGGCCACTGAAGGGGGGGGACAAAGTAAATTTTTTAATCGAGCAAAAAACATGGGTTTTAAGCATTTTTATTTAAAGTTTAAGCGTGAAAACCAAATATGTTCTTGCTTTTAATATATACGTTATTATTTTCCATGCAAAAATGTACGAAAAGAAGACAAAAACGAGAGAATTTTTTTGGACGATTTTCGGAAACTCCGAATTCGAATTTCCATTTATGTTTTGTGCTAGAAGTGTTAAGTACACTCATTTTTCGAGTTTTTCAGACTGTAGAGCACACGGACAATTGATTTTATACTCATAGCCTACAAATTTTTTTTAGCCCCCCGATTTTTCAAGCCAATTTCCAAAGGGGGGGGGGGGGGTGTGACAAAAACTTAAAAAATATTTTGCAAAGACCTTATATTCCGCCGATAAGTAAGCAGGTTAACTTCACATCACCTTTTGATCGATTGACAGATAGATTAAAAATCAGTTTAGTAAAATATTCAAAATCATGCAACCCGACTAACATTGTACTACGTCATCCGTGATCGCATCTTATACACAACCCCTCTGATTTTTTTCTTGGGGGATGTAAAGTTTTCTTTAAGCACCTCTCCCCTCTGACTTGTGACAAAATTAATACCTCCTTGTCCACCGAAATTGAGTGACCCTGAGATCAAAAATATTCAGCTGTACCAGATAAGGAGGAAGGTTCACCTATTTTCTGGTACAGTTCTTCATCGACTATCATTTAAAATTAAAACCTAGTATCGAACCTTACCTTTAAACCTAGTAGAATTACCAAGACTAATTTTTTCAAGCACCATTTACAGTATGATTTCGTATTTGACAACAAATGTCGCCTATGTTGCCAAAATCGAAACCGTGGCAAAATTTAGACCATTTTTTAACTGAAAAAATTGCATATAAATGTGTCAAAAATTGAATAATTACCACTAATTAACGAATTTTTCACGATTGCAACGGTTTTATATTCAAAATGTTCGACAGGGGCTGTCGCAAACCTTTAGATACTTTGCAGTAAGACGTAGTCCTACGTCAGTAAAAGTCTGACCTTTCGAAATATGTAGTCACTAAATAAAAACTCGAACCCCACTGTACTTGATAAACTACGTTTAATACAAGTTATATTACATATTTTTAATGAATGGTTTAAATTTTTGAAACTAATAGGCGACATAATTTTTTATGACGTAGAAATCGTTTCAACCATATCTGAACAACAGGTAATAATAAATTCCCAATATACAAATGTCACACACAGATACATACATAACGCATATCAAGTCACTGAAACATTGTTCAATTGTTGGGCTGACATAAAAACAAGACCCTCGGCGACTGTGACCGATTTCAAATTTTTCAACCGACTTTCATACCTTTCTAACAGAGTATAAGAAAGGTAAAAGCTGTTCAACCTTGTGTCCTATTAATAAATAACAGTAGTATAGTTGTACTATTAAAAAAAAATTCTTTGTTATTACTTTGTTCATTTACATGGAAGAAACTATGACAATCCAAATTTAGGTCCAATCCAAAATCAAAAATAGGTCCAATTCAAGATCATGTTGGGTCCATTCAAGATCAAAAAAAGGCTTTGGCAAAAAACGATATATTTAATAAAAGTTTCATCAATTATACATTTTTAAAGTACTGATAATGTAGAAAAAAGGTAGTACTTTCCAACAAATAGTAACATCACCACATATTATTTATAAATGACGAGTAAATTGAGCAGGAGTGCGAGTGGTGGTGTTGAAAAGCGCTAAATAGGTCCATTCAAGATCAATTACCCTAAATGTATGTATATGAGTTGACTTGATTTTCCCATCTACTACCTTTAGCACCTCTATTATTACCCGTAATAATTGTAGAATGCTCCTTCGGCATGCAACTCGGCATGCAACATCTGATATCCCGCTTACATCCCATTACTGACCCTAAGCCCCCGGCCGACTCAATCAAACCGGCAATTTTTGGAGATGTGTGTGACAGCTGTGATAGATAAGGATGTGCCCCAGAAACATTAATCTATTAATTATCAGAGATCCCCTTACTGGCTTTATTCTTAAACGGAATAAAAGCCTGAACAACGCAACAATCACATTTGGTAAATTTTTACCCCGAGTTACACTTGAAATCATAAAAGCATTTTGTTATATATCCACATTCAGAAGTAAACGTGACCGCTGTGCATTTACTGATTAGTTAAAAAGCCCTACACCACGTCAAGGTTCAGTTTTATCGCAGGGAAAAACAATAATAATAATGAAATAATAACACAGGAAACACAGCTACAGACTATAACTTCCTGCCCATTAATAATTGTAATTTGGCAGCATAGGCATAAGAGAAAATTCCGACTCATCATAGAACACTCAAACATATATTCATTCATACCTATACACCCATGCAAACTCATACATGCGTATATATACACATGTACACATTTTTCAGTGCTGTGCTGTCCATAATCGCATAACAGCCACAAATTCTATGGAAATCCCATAGAAAATGTCTCGATTACGCAAATAAAGACATCACATCATTTTTGAACACTCGTTCGTTCTAACTAGCGATAAGTTTAAATTTTCATGAGTAAGTCAAAACCTCATGAATGGTGGGTAGGATTTGGTTTCAGTTTTCTAGAGAAATTTTTGTGTATACCAGCATTTTATCTAGGGAACTGAGTAAGCCCTCCCGGTTGTTCGGCCTAAACGATTTAAAATCAAATCCGTACAATTCCGCTCCATTCCGCTTTACGAGACACATACTACACATTTACATTAGGCAATACTACATACTACACATATATCTAACTTAACTATATTACATTCTACATGCGGAACTAAGCTATAGGATGATGCCGTAGACCACGACAAACCACCTACCCATGGGAGGGATCCATGATTATTGTTTATTTTGGAATCTAAATATTGAAAAAAATATTTTATTTCAAACTCGATCCGCCGGGCCTTCTTTCGAAATTCGGTTTTCCGAGCGATTACTATAATACCTTTATCCTATATATTTATATAGCAGAAAGGCAAAGCGTATAATTATTTCGTGCGTAATCGAACTAATTTTATTGCGATAAACCTAAACAAATTCCATATTCCACAGCTTCTAATCGTACAACATTTTTCTCTATGGACAATCATGAATTTATACCCACCAAATGGTGCTTGCGCTGATAATACATTATAACTGTTTACCCAAACTGTACCTGCTCGAAGCCCTTGAACTACATAATTGATCTTATCTATATCCTTGGAAAAAACAGCAGCGGCTAAGCCATATTCTGTGTTGTTTGCACGTTCTATTACCTCATCTAACGACTTAAATCGAAGCAATTGTTGAACTGGACCGAATATCTAAAATGAAAAGATTTCAGTATATAGTGTACGAAATCGTAGGTTTATGGTTTGACACCTCTTCGCGAGCAATTTTCATGTCGTCTGTTACGTTTGCAAAAACAGTTGGTTGAATGAAATATCCTGGAAGACCTTCATATCTATCTCCACCAGCTACTATCTTTGCACCTTGTTTTTCTCCAGATTCAATCATTCTCAAAATTTTATCAAACTGCACCGCATCCACTTGTGGTCCATGCTCGGTCATTACATCGAAAGGGTCACCGACGACACGTTTATTGGCTCTTTCGACACTGCGCTCAACAAATTCATCATATAGTTTGTCTTCAATAAAAGTACGGGATCCTGCGCAGCAGCACTGACCCATATTAAAAAACAATCCAAAATGGGACGTTTCAACTGCATGCTTCACGTCGGCATCAGATAAAATTATATTTGGGCTCTTGCCTCCGAGTTCCAAAGTAGTTCTCTTTAAGTTGCTTAAACCAGATCCTTGCTGTATGTTTTTACCTACTACTGTAGATCCAGTAAATGCAACTTTATCCACATCATGGTGCTGTACCAGTGCTTCTCCTGCATCGCCGAAGCCTGGGACAACATTCACTACACCTGCTGGAAAACCGGCTTCTTTGGTTAATTGAGCTATATAAAGAGCCGTAAGACTAGTTTGTTCTGCCGGTTTCAAAACTATTGTATTTCCAGTTGCTAGTGCGGGCCCAAATTTCCAAGCAACCATCAGAATAGGAAAATTCCACGGTATAATTTGAGCACAAACACCAACTGGTTCATGCCGGGTGTAGGCAAAAAAATCTCCATCAGTTGGTACAACCATACCATGATTTTTATCGGCCCATCCAGCAAAATAGCGAAGATTATTGATAGCCATTGGAACGTCAACATTGTACGACATGTAGTATGGTTTACCATTGTCAAGTGTTTCCAAACTCTGTAAGATATAAAATAAAGTAAATGATATACAGTAAATACAGTCGGAGAAAAATTTATGGTAAAAACAACTATATTTTAGGTTGCTTCAACCAGATTTTAAAATTGAAATATGCGTAAATATATATTTGGTTACTTTATCAAACCATGATGCTTAAAATTAACTTAAATATTAGGTTGTTATTGCTTTATGAGTTAACTTCAATTCAACAAATATTTGCTTGAAGTAACTAGAACCTTGGTAAATGGTAAATGGTAGGAAAATGCGTAAAACAGACCTCATAGTGGTCCTTAGCCTCTTATCCAACTGCAACTGCTATCCCTACCTCCACGTGGTACTAGCCGGAATACGAACAATCTTAGCGGAGATCGGGTAACCAAACCCGGTGGCAACCAGGGCCCTACAACGTCACCTTCAATTGCATAGCGTCACTCATAAATGAAGCAATGAAGCTTCGGTTTCTACAGAAGCAGCACCGTTTCAGTTTCAAACTTGGTTCAGTCAGCGTCAGCGAAACGGGTTTCACTTCGTCATGACGATCAGTTTCAACTTTTCATTAGTACTTTTCTATCAAATATTCAGAAGAAGACCAGCAACTATGAATGCAAATGAATTGAATTTGAGTAACAATTCCTACAATGCAACGCATATTAAAGTTAACCTTGTCAATGTTGACAAATCGTGCCTGACTTTCTGCCGTCGTCAATTGAAACAGCCACCAACTTCAACTGAAGCTTGGTTGAAACGTTCAGTTCAACAAACAAAGCAAGTCACTTCATGTATGAAGCGAAGGTAAGAGAAAGTCAGTTTCATTTATTTGTTTCGACGATGCCGGGCCCTGGTAGCAACTAAGGTCGAATACCAACAGGGAAGGAGGCACAGTGTAGTCTCGACACTGTAAAATGGCAACCGCATCACGAGACTCGGTAGCGTAAGCCCTAGTACGACTATTTATCTAAACTCTCTAAACTAAAACTAAAAACTGCAAGGTATACAGCCCTAAGGGTTGCACAAAAGGGTGACGTAGGACTATATCAGATCATTAGATCATTAGAACTAATGTGAACTGCATTTCTGGAATATGTATGTGATAGTAATAAGCAAGTTTTATTTGTAGCAATTTAATAACAATATAATATTTAAACGGGATTTCCTCCAAATAATTACATCACGCGGAACAACCAAAACTCGGACGCTTGCTTTGAGATCTCTCGGCACACTAACTGTCATCTCTTTATGTTGCTTCGTCATGATCATTCGTCGTCCGTCTCTTTCTCCCTTACATCTCGGTCATCCTGAGACGGATCTGGACTCCAGACCCGATACCTCTTCATGTAGCTCGCCGCAGTTGTCGTTCGTTTCGGACCCTCGCCGCTCACCTTTTCGACGCCATAACGATCGTTTGCCTTCACTGTCACGACTTTGTATGGTCCCAGATACTCCAAAGCATACTTCTTGCCAGATCCGAATTGCGTACGCTTGATGGCCACAACATCTCCAACTTTATACTCCGTCGCTGGTTTCGCTCGAAGATTATACGCATGTCGCTGATCTTCCTGCGCCTTTTCCCGAATTTCACGACGTTGCTCATCAAACTGAGCCATCCTTATCTCCTCAAGCATCTCTCCTAGCCGAATATCACCTTCATGCCGGATTTGAACACCGAAAAGAGCTTCAAATGGTGTTACACTCGTACTCTGATGAACACTGGCGTTAATCCAACGTTGGATGTTGCCGACATGTTTGTACCATTTGGTTTTATCATCTATACTCAGCTTCGTAAGCATGGCCAATATCACCTGGTTTACACGCTCAACTTGGCCATTCCCTCTAGGAACTCCCGTGGTAATCTCGATGTGCTCAATATTCTGGTCAGCGCAATACTCCTTAAAATCGTGGGAGGTAGAGGCTGAACCTTTGTCGCTAACGATACGCCTAGGATTTCCGAACAAATCACTCTGCTGCCGTAGACGTTGGATCACCTCAGCCGCATTGGTTGTCTTGGTAGGATAAATCCATACGTACTTCGTGAAGCCATCTACTACCACGAACAGATATTTATAGAGTTTCTCCGTAACATCCATGGGTCCCACATGATCGACATGATAAGTATCGAAGGGAACATCCCCTTTTGGAATCGGCGACAAAAGCCCTTCTGTTTTTCCTCGTTTTCGCTCTGCAAGAATGCATTTTACGCAGCACTCGATTTGTCTTTTGATTTTAGCACCGAGATGCGGAATGTAGTAGTCGCGTTTGATAACATCTTCCAATTTTTTTCACGCCGAAATGTCCACTTTCATGCGCACGTCGTATTATTTCACTCTGTAGTTCTGTTGGAACAACTACTACTTCTCGTCCATCCACAATTTTCATCAGCACGTCACTTGTCACCATATAATCCTTGAAGGGTCGCGTTTTGAGCAGCTCACTGATCACCCGTAGTCTCTCATCTCGTCCTTGAGCATTTTAATTCAGCTCCATCAATGGATCACCAGTCGTAACCATAACCGGCGCCCGGCTCAAAGCATCAACGTGTTGCATCCGGCTGCCCGGTCGATGTTCCACGGTGTATGTGTATGTGTACTCTTCAAGTGCTAACGCCCATCTAGCTACTCGTGGATAAAGATGTTTCCCTTTCAGCGTATGCTGGAAAGCTGCACAGTCAGTCACAATCTTAAACGGTATACCCAGCAAATATACACGGAAGCGTTCAACTGCATTCACAACGGCGAGCACTTCTAGATGATAAGCACTATAGTTTCTCTCTGCACTCTTCGTCTTCTGGCTCATGTAGTACACGGGATGAAATTTCCCGTCCTGATCCCGTTGGAGTAACACTGCACCATAACCTTCTTTGCTCGCGTCGGTGTGCACTTCCGTTTCAGCAGCAGCGTCGTAGATTTTTAGTACCGGATCAGACACTAAGAAATTTTTCAGCTGCTCGAAACTACTGCTTTGTTTATCTCCAAACACAAACGGTATATCCTTCTTCAGCAGATCGGTTAGCGGTCTCGCTACAACCGCATAACCCGGCACGAACTTGCGAAAGTAACTGGTTAGTCCCAAAAACCGTTGAAGCTCCTTCTCGTTACTCGGAACACGAAAATTTTTCACCGCGCGAATCTTCTCGGGAGACAATCGATACTTTCCTTCACTGATTAAGTATCCCAAATATTCCACCTCACGTTTCAGAAACTGTGACTTTCCCCAGTTAAACTGAAGTCCGTTTTCACCAGCCACATTCAGCACTTGTCGCAATATTTCGATGTTTTCGTCCGGTGTGTCAGACGCAATAATTGCATCATCGACGTAAATGATCAGCAGTCCACTTCTAATTAGCTCGCGAAAAACATCCGCCACGAAACGACTAAAACTCGCGGGCTGTTACATAACCCAAACGGTGTTTTGAGAAACTCATATTGTCCCATATGTGTCACAAAACTTGTATATTTTTGGCTGGAAGCTTCCACCGGCACGTGAAAGAAAGAATTCTTCAAGTCAAGAGTAGTGAACACCTTTGCACTTTTCAGTTTATCGATTTGGTCCTCAATATTCTGCATTGGGAAGCAATCTTTCACTATTTTCCTGTTCAGCTGGCGGTAGTCGACGCACACACGCAGCGAACCGTTTTTCTTCGGAGCCAGAGTAACAGGACTAGCATATTCACTAACACTTTCGCGCACGATTTCCGATCTCAGCCACTCGTCGATGGTTTCTTCCAACACTTTTTTCTCCTTGGGTGCAAATCGTCGTGGAGCCAAATGAACCGGCTCATCATCGGTTAAAATAATCTTCGTTTCAACACGACTCTTCACCTCACTTTTCGGGTTGTAACTTGCAATGATGTCCTTAATTATTCCCGCGTACACGGGATCCACATCGATTGCTTCCGGCTCGCAAACATTTGAAATTTGAAAAATATCACTTTCTTCCGCAGCGCCATGATCACTTACTTTCTTTTTGACGTTTACGCCTTTATTATTCACTTCGACGTCCATATAATTTAGCGCATTCATACCGAGTATGGCATCGTACTTCATACATCCCGGCGGGACGACGTAAAACGTCATCGTTGGATATTTATCCGCTCCCACACACACGGCGATCTCCACCGTACCACACGCTGGTGTTTTTACCGCTCCGAATCCACTAAAGCTCATCATCGTACAATGCAACAATGGCTTACCGATTTTAGCGCACACACACTCGCACAGCAAGTTATATCGGCTACCCGTATCAAACAGTGTGCGTAGAACGATGCCACCAACTGGCAGCTCACATACCGGCATGCCTTCCGATAGCATATTCACTTCGGCCTTCTTTTTCTCTCGTTCGCTATCTTTGGCTCGATGCCCGTGCTCACCACAAGCAAAACACTTCGGACCACGCGATTTTGTATCAACTTCATTCGCATAGTGGCCGCGATTACCACAATTGTAGCACCGAACACTGTCGCTGGCGCTAGCTGTATTAGTGGAGTCTGTTGATGCCGACTTTGATTCTCTCTTCTCTTTATAACGGTCACTTGCTGTGTTTTTCGATGATCGACTGTTCGAATCGCGCGTTTGGCTCTTCATTTTTTCATACTGCTTTACGCGCTCTTTCAATTCGGGAATGGTTTTCGCGCCGTACAGACAAACCTTGTTCACAGAAATATCATTCACACCGTTCGCTATGTACTCACAGATCGCCTCTTCTTCAATTCGGCCTCGCTTTGCAATATTTTGCATGTAGTAAATATACTGCAAAAACGTTTCATCGTTCTTTTTCATTCTTTTCCGAAGCAGCTCGTGGATCTCAGCACTCGAAACTTTATCGCCAAACTCTACTTCCAGAGCAGCTTTCAGCATCGCCCAGTTGTTCAATCCACACGAACTGTTAACGAACAACTTTGCCGTGCCTTTTAGTAAACGACGGCCGTACACAAACTTATGCGCCTCACTCCAACCGAAATTGTCACTCGTATTTTCGAACTCTTCTAGCCAATCGCGTACGTCTCGGTCAGAGCGCTCTCCTGAAAATTTTTCGAGGGAGTCACCAATATCATTGAACGTGAACTGTGGTGTACGTACAACTCGCCGCGATCTCTCACTTTCATCTCCGCTCGACATATCTGACTCCGATTCCTTTCCGTTCTTGTTCGGCGTAGACGTGGCAATATTTTCACTAGCCGAATGTAACACCGTTTCTTCCTCGCTATTCTCACTAACACTCAATAATCGTTTGATCAGCTTCTCTTTTTTGCCGGTTGTAGACAAATTTTTCGCAGCACAAAACTCGCGGAGCTGCGCGTTTGTCAGCCTCGTTAGTACTTCTCGCACGAACATATCGAAGTATTTTCTCGGTTCACCAACACAAGAAAACTCTCTCGCAAAACGTATCCCCAACGGCAATACGCAACTCAAAAAGACTCTTCTCCAATTTCACTGGGAAGTTTGGCTTTGGTGTGGAGACTATTCTCTGCCTCCAGCACCTCACACAGACTCTGACGCTAGCTTGTGTAAGCGTTTCCGAATTTCGCAAGAAACGACGCCACTTGCAACGATTAGAAATTCCGCACTTTCCACCGAAATCACGCTCAAACGAACTCAAAACATGAGGGAAATCCCGGTTGAGCCCCCATGTGATAATAATAAGCAAGTTTTATTTGTAGCAATTTAATAACAATATAATATTTAAACGGGATTTCCTCCAAATAATTACATCACGCGGAACAACCAAAACTCGGACGGTTGCTTTGAGATCTCTCGGCACACTAACTGTCTTCTCTTTATGTTGCTTCGTCATAATCATTCGTCGTCCGTCTCTTTCTCCCTTACATGTATGTTTATAAAAATCTGTTAGTGCCGTTGTTTAATTGAATTTTTAAAAGAGAAGAGCGAAATATTCAAATTCAATTCTTTATTGAATGCAATGGCCGCTTTGAAAATACGTGGACGGGGGTTCATAAGTACAAGGCCTGCAACCAATGAGACAGAGATTTCTTTTAAAAATCACTTGTGTGCATCATAAAGGTTGAAATGGTAATGAATTACCAGCCCACAGATTATTGTATTGAATATGATTATGCGTAGTTTAACATGTTTCAATAATCATACTTTAACTCGCGTTACAAATAAAATTAAAGCCAAAGCACATTCATCGCAAATATGACGTGCCATTCGAATGTCCTTCTCTTTTGACATAAATGGCAACAGGCACGTAAGTTAGCGGCGTCGGTTTACTGTCTTTTGCTCTGAGAAGATTTTTCTAGTTTACTTTCACAGCCTACCGCTTGTTGCATAGCAGAAAATATGGCACATACGCAAAAATTTCAGTTTTATTTGTTTGAGAGTCCTTATCTTTAAACCATCATAAAATAAATTCATGCCTACAATAACCCCGCCGTGCCAAATTTGGTTCCATTTGCTTGATTAGTTCTCGAGTTATGTGGAAATTTGTGTTTGTATGGTTTGTATGTCATTTGTATGGCGGCTCCCCCCACCCTCTTAGAAGTAGAAGGGGTCTCAGTACACCATAGAAAAAGATCTTACCTCCAAAAACCCCCACATGCCAAATTTGGTTCCTTTTTCTTGATTAGTTCTCGAGTTATGAGGAAATTTGTATATTATTTGTATTGGAGCCCCCCTCTCAAAGAGGAAAGGGGTCTAAATTCAGCATAGAAAAAATTCTTGCTTTCTGAAACCACCTCATTGGGTTCCATTTGCTTGATTAGTTCTAGATTTATGAGGAAATTTGTATTTCATTTGTATGGGCGCCTTCCCCCCTTTACGCCCTCCTTAGAATTGGTCTCTAAATCCCCCCCCCCCCCCCCCATGAAATTGCTAGTCATTTTATCCATCCAACGACATATAAATTGTTCAGTTTCGTACAGAAGCTTAGTAGTTATTAGCATTTGAAATCTTTCATTTAAACGTTACACTTCTATTTTCGTTTTCACGAAGTGCTACCCAGTCCCAGTATAGTAAACAAAGACGTAGTCCTACGTCAAAAAAATCAAGAAAATTCTGTTCGGAACATTCGGCATGGACAAAGGTGACGAAATAAAGACATGACTGGAGACTTGGTACCTGCTAAATTTCGTTGGTAGCGACAGAGTGCTGCTCGATCAGTTAGAGCCCCGAAAGTTTGGCATCGTAGCACTGCAGGAGGTCTGTCGCAAAGGCGAGAAGGTGTAGAGGATCCGTGGCGGCAAAGCCCAATTTTTTCAGAGCAGTGGAGCTACCAACGAGCTGGGAACGAGCTGCGTAGTTTTGGGCAAAATGCAAAATCGCGTAATTGACTGGTAAGCGATTAACGAGAGGATGTGCGTGATGAGGATAAAAGGCCGTTTCTTCGAACAACACCGTCAGAAACGTGCATTGTTACGAAGGTAAGCACGACGACGAGAAGGAAGCATTCTATGCGCAGCTCGCGGCAACGTACGACAGCTGCTCACGACGAGACATTAAGATTGTCATCGGGGATAAGAACGCCACTGATAACAGCCAGCGATGCATCAACTTTGCAGCATCCGGCGGCTTGGTGATCAAACTCCGCCTGCAAATGACGGATCTCGGTAGGAACATGTGCGATGGACCTGAAAATACTGAGAACCAGAGCAGAGGGTTTAAAGCCCCTAAAAGGAGGATGGTTTTAATAGCGGTTATCCATGGCTAAATATAAAAAAAATGAATGAATAAACCCAAACAGTAATCTGTAACAGTAATAAACAGTAATCTGCCCTTACCGCGTCATGAGGGGCTGATGCAGCGGACTTTTCTTTTCCCTCAACTCGTAAGACAAGAACAATATAAAATTAACTTTACGGGAAGAGTAAATGTTTAATGTGACAAATCAAAAATAAGATGAACTGAAAATCTTGATCTTAGGCTAAAATATCGACTAAGCGAGGGTGAGAGTCGAACTTACTGCTCTCAATCTCTAGTTGAGCGTGTTGTTTAAAGTTCAACCAATTACACCACCACAGTCTAACATCAAATTTTGTTGCGTTATCGAACTTTGTGATTTTATCACGCATTTACACAACGGGAGTATTATTTACCGACACGTTTTGTTCTTGCCACGCTGGCTGATAGCTTGGTTTGCTATTCGGTTGGCATATTTATTTATTTATTTATTTTTTACTTATTTATTTGTTTATTTATTGACATATGTAACGTAAGGCAAAGCCTTTTGAATTGTTACAATGAGATTTGATTGTAAATTTAGTTGGACTACCATACGGGTCATTCCACGTCAAGTGTCCGAGTCACTTGTAATCGACCTTCTCGGATTTTCACCAAACTCGACCAGATTGTTCGTTTTGGGTCAAGAAGCAAAAATCCTGAGTTTGGTGCCGATTGGACTTTCCCTCGATTTTGAGAACCCTCCCCCCCCCCCTCTTTTATTAGAAAAAGCATCATTTTCGTCAAATTCGCATACTTTCTTTTGCTTATATCTTCGTAAATATTTGATTTAAAAAAAAACTTTGTTCTACATTTTCATGGGAAATTATCTGAGGAATCCGACAAAAATATTAGTTTTTTGCGGCAGTGCTGCCAAATACTTTTATTTTCGATCTGAAAACTAAAATTTCAACACCATCGTGTTCCTCAGACTTTTTACATAAGAATCACTCAAAACCACGAGGTGTTCCGTCCCGTTCTCGAGATATAGCGTTTTGAAACAAACAGTTCCCAATTTCTCATGTAAAACTGTAAACAAAATTAAATTTCCTAGCAATAAGCAAATAACAAAAGAAGCAAAATTAATTTGGTTTAATCTAAAGCAACATTGCGCTGTTGTGGAAGCACATAAACAGTATATAAAATAACAAAAGTTGGCTTTTGAGCGTCTTAGCAGAATGTTGAGTGAAAGAAAAGTCAAACCTCTTTTCACAATAAAATTCCACTATTAATTTTAATTCAACAGATACGCTTTTCACCTTCTATTTGAAGGCTTCATAAATGTCTGTTTTCGAACTGTTTTGTAGCTTAGATTTTTCCTTCATTCAAGAATATAATATAGTTTTTCCTAACAGTGGTGCCAACTTTACAGTTTTCACTAGTATTGGAACATTATAAATCCATATCAATATTTTATTTCACTATTAATATATTTTTATTTCTCCAAATAATTATTTCCTTGTGCCTTTTCTGCTTATTTTTTGGATACCTTATATGTAGTTCCTGAATTTGATTCGGAAACCGTTTTTACCTTTGTTATACTATAACAAAGGTTTAAAAATTGGTCGAAAATACGAAATTGATCCGAGGCCCGGAAGGCCAAGTCACATATACCAATCGATAGGGTTCGACGATTTGAGCAATGTCTGTGTGTGTGTATGTATGTAATGATTTTTTCTATCGCCTGTTTCTCAGAGATGGCTGAACCGAACGGTTCGCTATTACTTTTGTTTGAAAGGTGTTATTGTCTAGTAGATCACTATTGAGTTGTTTCGTGATACGACATTTCATTTAAAAGTTATAAGCAAAAATGTGAAAAATACGTGACACTGGTTTCTTCGGAACTACATGACCGATTTCAACGATTTTAGTATCAAATGAAAGCCCTTATTAAAGCTAAATTATTTTTAATTTTTAATTGAAAACAAAGGAGTAGTTTAAAAGTTATGCTCAAAAAACCTGTTTTGACAAGGTAATAATTATCGCCTGTTTCTTAGAGATGGACAAACCGATTTATGCGCTATTAGTCTCATTTGAAAGATAATATATCCTAATAGATCACTATTGAATGGTTTTTTGATTGGACGTTTAATTCGAAAGTTATGAGCAACCGTATACACCACAACAAAATTAACAATAATTTATAATGATTTTAACCTACATAATTTACCTAATTTCAATTATTTTAATATCAAACGAGAGGTTTTGACACCACGAATATATATGCAAAATTTCATAAGAATTGGTTTTACCGGTTAAAAGATATTAACCCTCGAACACTCGCGCCAACTTTTGTAACATAGTTACTCGCGCGCACAATAGCCCCAAACCAAAGAAAACGTGTGCTCTAGAGTTTTGACTGGGAAAACTTGGTTTTAGGTTCATCGAACCTTTGGAAGAGTTTCTTGAAATTGAAAGCTCTATCGTCTGGTGGAATTTAAATTTTGATTATTCCCCCTAAAAATGAAATATAAAAAATATTTTTCTTCAGTGTCAATATAACACATTGATGTGTTCTGCAAAGTTATAGAGCATATTATTACAAGAAATTTTAGTAAAGATGGTAACCTTCTATCTCTGCAGAGAAGATAGAAATATCTTATTTATTGTATATGAATTTGTAAAACCAGTTTTTCTATTTTTCCTCTTTTTGTAATTGTTGTATGACTTTTTCATGTACTACAAATTTGTACAAATAGTAAAAATACACAACTTTGCTGAAAATAGTATACCTGTATGTTTGCTTGTTTAGGAACTGTAGAACTTTGATTATAAAGAATACCCTAATTTTGACTCCGAATCACTCGACTACCAGCAGACGGATACATTTTAAACATTTTACATTTGCTGATAGTTTTGCTGCATAAATTTTCCCAACAATTTAAATTATTAATGCATTGAATAATTATGATATTTTACTTACAATAAGTTTGTTGAAGAATATACGTTAGTTAAACAACGATTTGTAACTTTATAACAATATGGCGTTGAAAAACCTACACGTGTTGTATAAAATACAACAGCTTGAGTTAATAAAAATTGATGAAAATTATTCAAGAAAACTCTATTCATGTGATTTAAATAGAATGGCATTACAGGAAACTATGCATAGTTCAAAAACCTATAAACTAATAACTCAGACTTATCCTTACTCAGCAATTTCATGAAAAAAGGATGTATCAAAATTTAAAAGTGTTCCTATTTTGTTCAAATATTGTTAACTTAATCAATTTTCAAAAATTTTATGTAAACCACCGCACTACGCAACGATAACCAATAGATGAATTATGTTCCGAAGACGTGTCGATTTCTATCTCAAATAGCAAGTAAGACCGTATAACAAAGGTTCCTTTCACCACTAGGTGGATTAAATCGGGTTTTATTATAACAGAATTGGTACTAACATGAATTGCGGCGTGCATAGATCGGATACAGTGGACCCCAGTGGACAGACAGTTTTTAATTTGAACAACTGGCAACCCTAAATATGCTGGAAATTGTGTGAACTGGTCACCCTACTCTTTGTTATTGTTTTGGTTTGATTCAGTTGGAAGTTGGAAGTTCTCCGATCGGATTTCTATCATAATCGTTGGGAAAACGCAATGTGAAACAGATTAAACCCGCTAGATTAATACAAAAAAATCGCGTTTATGCGCATTGTCTGCATAAGTAAATGATGTTATGTTGAGAATGACATTTGAACCATTTTGAATTTGCACGTCGTGCAAACCAACGGGATGCAAATTAAAAAGTGTTCAGATTAAAAACGGTCAAACGAACGGGGGTCCACGGTACCAGGAATAGATGTTGCTGACAGAAAGCGATCCTTCAATATTTCCTTTTCTTCGCAACTCCGGCGAAGAACTAATTTATTTCATATGAATTATATAGAAACCTAAACAATGATATATACTGCTCATTTCGTCAATACAATACAGATTTTCGATGAAAGCAATCAGGCATTGATATTTTTTTTTTTCATTTTGCATTGTGTCACCTCTGCTGCTAGCCATCTCACATGGTTGAAGGCATGAGAATCTAGGTATTGTTTGTTTGACTTTTCGTTCACTCAATTTTCGTATTCTGCTAAGACGCTCAAAAACAAACTTTAGTTGTATTATATACTGTTTATGTGATTTCACAACAGCGCAATGTTGCTTTAGATTAAACCAGAATAATTTTGCTTTGTTTTGTTATTTGCTTATTGCTAGGAAATTTAATTTTGTTTAGGATTTGACTTGAAAAATTGAGAATTGTTTGTTTCAAAACGCTATATCTCGAGAACGGGACGGAACACCTCGTGGTTTTGAGTGATTCTTATGTAAAAAAGTTTGAGGAACACGATGGTGTTAAAATTTTGGAGATCAAATTGTACTCATTGAGAGAAAAATTCAAATTTAGTTTTGAGATGGAAAATAAAAGTATTTGGCAGCACTGCCGCAAAAAACTAAAATTTTTGGTGGATTCCTCAGCTGATTTCCCATGAAAATGTAGAACAAAGTTTTTTTTCTAAATTGAATATTTACGAAGATATGAGCAAAAGAAAATAAGCGAATTTGACGAAAATGATGCTTTTTCTAATAAAAGGGGGGGTTCCCAAAATCGAGGGAAAGTCCAATCGGCACCAACTTGAGATTTTTGCTTCTTGACCCAAAACGAACAATCTGGCCGAGTTTGGTAAAAATCCGAGAAGGTCGATTACAAGTTTGTACTTTTTCTCGGTCACTTGACGTGGAATAACCCATGCTTATTTCCAAATTCATATTTATTCTAACTGTGTTTCCTCTACATTGAATTAACGGTATAACTATATGCTGTTGAGCCGTGCAAGCAACTGACGCTTAAAAACTCTCGTGCTTGAGCTAGATTTTATCGAAGTTGGTAATGAGTTCCAAAGGACAATGCCTCTAACGAAAAGTGACAAACTGTAGTCTCTGGTGCTGTGACACGGCACGGAAAAAATTTCTAGTTCTCAAGTTTCCTAGGGGTTGCAAAATAGTAAATAGACATTCAGGTTTCCTAGTATGGTTTATCTTAAATATCGATAAACAGGACCTATATTTATAAAAATCTGAGAAGGTGCAACCTAATAGCGACTTCTGTAGGTGACTTCAATAACGCAGTTTCTGTGCTCTTGGACACTTTGATGTACAAAGAATAGAATTAAATAGATGTGTCATCACTGGAAGAATCAAGCATATTAGCATATGAGAACGGTGAATCGTGGTTGCCGTCCAGTAAAGTGATTTATTGTCAACCAAAAAAGGAAGAAAAAAGTACAAAGGTCCATGCCTAGTGGCACGGGCGCAGGCTTGAAGTAGGACTACGAATGTAGCGCAATTCGTCTCATAATGCTAAAGTCGGTGATTTTTGTATGAATTTCATATATAGATGCTCAAGTTGCGCATTAAAAAATTGTCAACTTTCGTCCTTCAGATGGGCTTAGTGATGTCCGTTTATCGTTCGAATAATTCAACTAATCGAATAACACAAGGAATATTCGAATAATGCCAGCACGAGGAGTTGAATTAATCGAATAGTTTAATTAATCGATTAGTGCAGACAAGGCTCACCGATTAATCGGTAATCGAATAATTGAAAATTTCGGACATTCCCACCCATTTAAACCCTTCTGCTTCCGCGACCAAAATTTGGGTTTTCTAGCTTATTTAATATTCTATTATAGCAGCTTATTGTCAATTGCAAGTAAAATTGTACCATCCAAAGTGCGATATCGCTCATAAAGTGCTTTTGCATTAAATCGTTTCGATCTTCGGCGCACTTTTTCGTTATCTGCCAAGCAATAAGTGCGCCGAAGAGACCGAAATGATTTAAGCTAAAATAGCACTTTTATGAGCGATTGCGTACTTATTGATTGGACAATTTTCCTTGCAATTGACAATAATAGATCGATGTTAATTGGCTGCTGTCGAGTTTTACCACCTTTGCCGCGTCCGGATCCGGACAGGGAGATAAAATCGTAACTCTCATTATTATTTGTAACCCAAACAACGCGAAAATGATGCCGTTCACAAAATCAATTCAACTGCTTCAGTAGTTCTTAAAAGAACTGATTGTTTTCTACCAGCTGTTAATAATACAAATCGAAGAAATTTACTGCTTGACAGCAGCTTTTTTTGAACCGCATTCTCCGTTAAAACAACTTCTTTTGGCTTTGGAGTTTTCGGTGCCTTTGTTATGGTCTTCTTTGACTTAGTAATCTTGCTTCTCGCTAGCAAGTTTGATAGGCGAAGGAACCGGAAGCGCCAGTTCCTTGTTTGGACCAGCTTTCTCTTGTTGAAAACTAACTTCAAAGCCTTTTTCACGAATGTGTCCAACCTTGAAACGTCACAATTGTAGCTGGCGGCGATATACTTCTAGACGGCTTGCAACGAGGATCCGTTGACTCTTCGGTTTATTGGCGTCTCGCTTAGTGAATTTGGTTGTCTTCGTTGCCTTATTCCGGGGAAGCAGCTGAAGCTCAACGATTTTCAAGCGGATTCTATAGAGCGTAAATTAAATACAATCAAACTTTGATCCCTTTGATTCAAAGGGAATTTAATCCATAGCTCTTCTCCTATATATTTCTGTACTCCGTGTTAGGGAAGCACTGGCGTGAGAAGGCAAAAATTTTTAGCAAAAATAAAATTAAAGCAACGTCATGAGTTAGAAGATCGCATGGTGAGTCACCACATATTTAACGTTTTATCAAATCAAAAGAAATTCTTCATGATTTAAAGAATCAGCGACATTTGGAAATTTAATTAAAGAAATTTAGTATACAGAAAATTTTCATCTCTTCATAAACAAATTCGTTCGTCCTAAAAAGGACGGGTTGTGGTAAATTATGTGGTTGAAAATCCGGCTAGCAGAATGGCTTGAATGTTTGAAACAACACCTCCCAGGGCAATGGTGACAATGGTTACCGAACAGAGCATTTTCCATTGATTCAAGCTCTTCCACTCCCGCAACCAAATATTCTAATACAGCTGATAATAGATCAATGCTCCGGTACCAACACGTTCAGCGCACTCTACACCAAACAATGATCCGCTACTGCTGCTGCCGCTGCGCTGCGTTTTACCAGTTTGCCGAGTCCAGTGAGGGAGATATAACCGCAACTCTCTGCTGTCTGCTCTAGTGCTCTGTACCGTACCGATGCCAATGCGAAAATGATGCCGTTCGCCGGCTTACTTCTGATTATATACCAGAGCAAACCGCAGCAAGTTGTAACAAAGGCGGATCAACGTAGGGTAGAAAATCATAGACACGAAAGAAAGGCGGTACAACGAAAGTGTACTCCGTACATTGTTTGAACAAAACCGGTGTCCGGTGGTTCCTTAATGAAGAGCTACCAGTTTCTGCAGAGCAACCTAATATGAAGCATCGTCTTCATGCCACCGAAAACCAGTGGAAAGGCCGCAAAGCGCGATAGGAAAAAGAAGAAGAAGCCACGCCACTAGGAGAGCAACGCTATTTTCTTTCATTTATTGCCGACAGGGATGGCACGGCAACGGGCATGGCAGACGTGCACTCACAGTTGTGTGTGGTTGTGCCGGGTGAGTTTGCCAAGCGCGCCGTCTCGGAAGGTACCAAAGTATATCGGCCTATAGTAAATGTATCTGGTAAGGCTTCTGTAACTATACAACAATTAGCCCTTTTTAGGGCCTAATATATAAATGAAGATGCAATTCGATTTTCTCACTAAACGCTTAGTCTCGAATTACGAAGTGGCGCAGTTTTCTTTTGCCAGATAATGTGGCTTACTCGTTTCATGCTTTTAGAAAGAATCTTAAATTCGTATTATTTTGCATGTGTAGGTATATGAACAATTTTGTTCAGAAATATTCTTCGGAAGGTTTGTCTTAATACAGTTTAAACATGTAATTTCTGACAGGCTCATACTTCGAACGCTCATACTAAACTGCCAACATCACTTTAAAATGTGAGAAAAATCAATTTAACTGCTTCGTATACTTTTTATTCAGTAGTTCTTAAAAGAACTGATTGTTTTCTACCAGATATTAGTAATGCAAATCAAGGAAATTTACATCTAGGCAACAGTTTTTTTCGGGCACCTTCTTCGCTGGAACGATTTCCTTTGACTGGGGCTTTCGGTGCCTTTGCTACGGTTTTCATTGGCTTAGTAGATTTTTGTTCGGGGCACCCGCATATTTACTCCAGTAGTACAGCTTTAATCGGAGCCGCCTTTGCAGCAGTTAGCAAAGATATTGTTTTCGTCCGTTTTATCAACCTTGAACAAATCGGAAGCGCCTGTTCTTGTTGTTTGGACCAGCTTTTCGACAGCTAATTTCAAAACCTTTTTCACAAATGTGTCCAACCTTGGAACGTCACAATTGTGGCTAGCGGCGATTTACTTCTAACGGCTTGCAGCGAGCATCCATTGATTTTACTGGGTATTGATAGCAGCAAAAACCATGCCGTTCGCTGGCGGGCGAGTCGGTTACTTCTTCGGTTTGTTGGCGTCTTGCTTGGTGAATTTGAATGTCTTCGATGCCTTATTCCGAGCAAGCAGCACCCACTGAAGCTCAACAATTTTCGCGCGGATTCTATAGAGCGTAAATTAAATACAATCAAAGGTCAGCTTAACCCATAGCTCATCTCGTATATATTTCTGTCATCTGTGCTAGGGAAGCATTGGCGTGGGAAGGCAAAAACATGAAAATAATGAAATAATGAATATACGTCTAATATTTTCTCAATTATTAAACGTCTGTTTGGGAAACATGGAATCTATTGTATTGTTATGGATTTTTTGAAAATTTTCCAATCGATTGATACCAATATCTCTAGAATCTGTTGACGGATGACTGAGTTATAAGCGTGCAAACCATAACCACTTTTCGTTACATGTTCCCTTTTCGTTTTTCTAAAGTGCACCCCAATATAGAAATCAAAGAAGTAGTCCTACTTCAAAATATTCTCTAATTACTAAGTTCAGGAATAGTTTGATTATTTATAAAAATTCGTAACCCGCCAATTGGCGGGGTTGGGCACCTGGGCGCAAAATAGTTGCAAAATCAATTTTTTCGATTTAATTCGGGACATCGATTTCAGAACATCTATAACAGTGCTAGTATTTATGGAACTAGTTATAATGAGCTTCAATTGAAATTTTTGACCATATGGCCGGTTCCAGGTCCCGGAAAAGTTCCTTCGAAATCCGTTCATACTTGAATCAGAAAAGAACCCCTCCCCGGGCCCGGAACCGGTCATACGGCCTCTGTGAGACATGAGATGATCGCCGATCGCTATTTTGTCGAGTGCTGATGTTTTTTGATATGCGACACGACATAATTTACTGGTGCTGAAATGTCCCTTTATGGGAACCGGTTCCAGATTTATAATATCCCCCCGGATTCGGATGGCGCGCACCATGGCTCGTAACTGCGGCAAAGTAACTGATATGTCCACAGTCGATCAACAACAGACAAAATCAACAGATTTCAAACAAATTTTAAATATTTGGCAACTTTATCTAAAAAAGCCATGTCACGGTCGCCCAACGAACTCCGGAATAACTCCGGGACCATATGACATATGGCTATTATCAGTATAAACAATATATATAGAATGCCAGTGTCGCTGCAGTACGCGTGGCAAACATCACACATTTTCAGATAATGTATTTACATTATACTTGCATATGTGTGTGTGCCTGAGATTCAGCAAAAGGGGAATCTCATTGTCAAACTTTGACAACCAGTTTAAAATTTCGAATATGGCTGCCAAGTAATGTAATTGTAAACTTCGCTTGCTTCAAATTTCTGAAAAAATCGGTGCAAAAAGACTCAGTTGAGGGATTCAATTCATCCTGAAGAAAGAAAATGAGCGTTTAAAAACATTTCACTGGCATGAAAACACAGCGATGAGCGCACTGATGACAGCAGCAACCAGCGCACAGATAAAGAACAGATAAATAACAATAAGCAACTTTGACAATGAAGTTCCCGATTCACAGACTTGATACAGATTGTTAGCATCATGTTTACCACAATGAGTCCTGCAGAAAAACAGCGACACTGGCATTCTATATATATTTATTCTACTCTATTATCTATAGATATTATGAAAATAGAAAATATTTCCGGAAAAATCCCAAATTTGGTGAAAAAATATTGAAAGATAAAAAAGTTACGGCAATTTTAGTGAATTTTGCAGTGCTAAAAATGAAGTAGACCCTAGAGGGGTTAATCGAAGCGTCTTGCGGAGGAAAACTAGACTTGACTTCCAGCTTGAATGCATCATTGAATCTCCTTACCCGTAATATTGTCGGCGGAGACCAGAAATCCCAAATATATGAACTCATCAACCACTTCCAGTTCATCGTTGTCTATAGTCATTGCCCGTGGGAAGCGAATCTTTCCAAACAGACACAGAAACAGTTGTATTTTCAAATTTGGCAATGAATTCAGCAGAATCACCACGATCTTGCCTATTGATATCCTTATCAGTAAGCAGTTTGCTTTTGGGGATTCTATTCCTCCGAATAGTTCCCAGTCGTATATTCCTCTCGTTCCTCTCGAGTGGAGATATAAAATCAATGGTAATTTCGTAGGGGAAGGGCGGTAAAGACGGACACTGCGGGAAAGACGGACACTTGTCATATTTCATAAACAATAATTTTTTGAAACAAATCAATGATGGGAAATGTTTCTATAGATTGAATTAACACTTTTGAAATAAACTTCCGATTTTTAGCAGCGTAGCTGACAAATTTATAAGTAAAACAAAGAAAAAATGCGTATATACACTAACCGATGTAATTTTGTGCGTGAAGAAAATAGCTGGTAAATCGTCAAAAAAACAACATATTCATGCTAAACCGACGACATTGCGTTAGTTTGATCTTTCACTGAATATCCATTGGAAACCTAGTGAATTTTTGAATATTCAGTAAAAAGTTAATGAAGTTTGAAAAAATAGTATCCAAGTCGGGAAAGACGGACACCCAACGGTAGGGAAAGACGGACACACAGATTTTGAACAAAATGGGTTCACAACAATGCCCAACAACGATTTAACATTGCAAATACTTCCATATTATATATGTAAAAGTAGCCAGAAGTCATATAACAGTTGGAATGAGCCAACTTTTAGAAACGATTAATTCGTCACCAGTTAAAATATTGAAGGGAACCATTCTATTTTCTCGCTCAAAGGGGGGATCGGGAAGGGGGTTTCCCAAACCAATTCTTTCCTAAATACATTGTGAAATACGTTAATTTTTCTTAATACTGATAATTCAACGGCGCGTGACATCTTTTTGCGAGTGTCCGTCTTTCCCATATCAAGTGTCCGTCTTTCCCGCCCATGCGCAGAAACTCTGATTTATACATGATGTTTATAATATTAAAAAATGCATAAATTTTGGAAGAAATTTTCCAGCACACGTTGTAACTTTATTAGACAGAGACTTAAAGGTTCAGTTTATACGAAAATTGGGATCAATACAGTTATATTTGAGTAGATATTGAGTCTTTACCTTAAGGTGTCCGTCTTTACCGCCCTTCCCCTATAATAATAATCGAAAAATATGATTTTTAAAATCCGGCATTTAAATTAAATTTTAGAAAGGCAAACAACAACATTAGTAGCTGCTCCCAAGTCAGGATTGCCTACGCCATAATAATATAATATGCTTTGAAACTGTAACCTTTGAAAAACCTTTGGAGTCTGATAGAACATGAAACTTAAATCCTCATTTATGTGACTTGTTTGATAAATTGGGTTTTTAATTTTTGTAGTACACATTTGTTCACTATAATCTTTTATCGACTGGTAATTTATTCAATTTGTTCATTAACACAAACTTATTAAGCGGTATAGATTAAAATTTGCGGTTTTAAAATAGTCTATGATGGATCCCATTTTGAATAATATTGTCTTGCTTATCAAGATTTTGTCGTTAAGCAGTAACATTCGCCGGGTTTCAATGAATCTGTTTTTTGGTTATAGGGTTATGGTTTTCAAATACCATCAAATGCAAAAATGTTTTGTGATATAGCTATAAAGCGTTATAGTGCAGCTCGTCAAAATTAGGCGCACTGAAAATTAGGTGATAAGTCTTGTAAATTCCCTTTCCATATTAATACCACTGCATGCTTGTGTATTTTTCAATGCATATAAAAGAAGCTAACAAGGCCTATAACAATAATTTGTAGATTAAACTCGAAAAAAATCAATAAATACAACGGAAACAACACGTTGTCAAATTACCAAAAAAAAGTTGACGTTAATGCCCAACCCCGCCAATTGGCGGGGTCAGTTCCTTGATAAAAATCGACCAGTTCCTAAACTTTTTATCGCAAATTTCCTTTTTTACCATGAAGTACAACTCATCAGCTATTCACCAATAATTTTTTTGTTTATTTATTCCAAGAAATAAGCAATTTACAACAATTTGAATTTCACTCTGCAGAGCAAAATAATTTTTTGACGTAGGACTACGTCTTACGGCAAGTTTTGAGATAGGGTGTCATTCCAAAAAATCGAAAAATGCGAGCGTCACGAAAAATGAAAGGTTTTGAGCGCTAATAGCTCAGCGGTTTTCCGATCGATTTTCAATATTCTTACACCAATCGATCGGAAAATCTTCTAAGAATTGACCCAAATGAAGAAAAGTATGAATTCTTGATGTTGAACTATTGAAAAATTGAAAATAATGAACCTATGTTTTACCAGAATTCTCGCTTCGTGATTGGTTGGAAGATTCTATACGATGATCTAAACCTATACCAATTTGATATCTGTGCTTGGGAAGTAAGCCAAAACAAGTGACAAAGCTTCCTCATTTCAACAAGATTTCTTAACACCGCGGTTCAACCTAGACCATTTTGATGTCCTTGCTTGGGAAGTACGCCAGAGAGAGCGACAAAGCCCCCTCGTGCCAACAGATTTCTTACAAACGCGATTAAACCTAGTCCAATTTGAGGTCTGTGTTAGGGAAGTGTGCCAGAAAAAATGACACAAGTTCGTTGTCCCAATAGATCGCAAATTCTTTACTGCGAGACGATTACACCTCGGCGAATTTGATATCTGTGTTGGAAAAATGTACTACAGCTGTAGTGTTCGGTTATAATACGACTCTGTATGAATACGCATGCTTGCCGTTCCATTAGAAGTGTAGTGAAAAGATATGCTGTTGATAAAATAGGATTGAATTGGTAAAATCCCTTCAACGTGGGGAACCATGGGTAATAAAAACAATCTTTAATTTCAGTAAGGTAGCAGGAAAGCAATAGTTTGTGTTCTTGATTTTGTTAAATTGTTTTCAAATGCACAATCTTTTGAGAATTGAACGTATGCAATGTTACTACTTTGATAAATGTTACATACAACACATGTAGCATGTATATATGTTACATATAGCATGTATACATGAAGAATCGAATGATTACAAGCATGAATACATACTACTATCACTATACAAAGAGACTTACGTAGTCCTGCGTCACTTATATATGCGGTCGTGTCTTGTACACAACCCCTTTGATTTTTGTTTCTCAGTTTTCTGGCATTTTTCAAGTTTCGCACGAAATATCTGTTCCAAATTAACGTAATAAAACAAACAAACCACTCGAATAGTTATAGATTAGACTATAATGAGAAGGTATGGGTGGATACCAACATAAAACGAATAAGCATAGTAGATTTACAACGATTTTGCTGAAGCCCGCCAATTGGCAGGGTTGGGAACTAGAGGGTTAATTTTGGCATGCATATAAGGGATCATTCAGTAATGACGTCCATTGCTTATCGGGGAGAGGGGGGGTGTCAATTTTGTGACAGGTTGTGACACAGGGGGGGAGGGGGTTTAGGCAAATGTGACATCCGTCGTAAAAAATTGCATTTTCATCAAAAGGCAGCAAAAATATGTTTCTCAGTCATTCATCACTCATCGATTTATTTCGATTTTCGAACTTATTGTTCCAGCTGGCGGCCCTTGAAAGTCAGGCACAATTTGTCAATGTTAACTAAGTAGACCACGCGTTACATTGAAGGATATATGTAAATCAATTTCAGCTCATTTGCAATCAAAGTTTCTATCTTTTTACTAAATATTGGACAGAAAAGTACCATAAACTGTAAATGCTATCGTCACGATGTAGTGAAATCTGCCTCGCCGACGCAGATTGAAGCTTGTTTTGAAGCGGAGCCGTGCTACTTCAATTGAAACCAAAGCTTCATTTCTTCATTGATTTGTAACAATTTGCAATTGAATGTTGTTAGAGTCTTTGTTCGAAGTTATTATTTGTTGTTAATTGTTATTTCCTATTTTGTTTAATCATACACTAATTCTTAAAAGGTTAAGCTATTTTTATAAACCATTTTTTACTTTCAAAACGCTTTTCATTTTTATTTTGAGTTTGTGTGACGTCCAAAGGGGGGGGAGGTTGAGTTTTTTGTTCGATTTCTGCCGGACGCGCCTAAGCGGGCAACCGATTCTGGCAGAAATTTCGCCTAACGGTTTTGTCTGCCAGATTTCTGTTCGATTTCTGTCAGCCATGTCGAACAGAATAGATACCGAAACCGATTCAACCGGTTTGTGTTTTTGCGTAACTTTTTGATTAAAAAAAGCTAGTCATATTGCTGGTCGATTCTCTCAGTGATGATATTTTCTTTTTGGCCTCTTCTATGGTCATTTTCAGTATATCCAGAAAAAAACTGGCATATTTCCGACTTACCAAAAGTATCTTACGCTTTTCAGGTGTGCTTTAGTATTGTTTGATGCAAAATTAAATGATAACTTGCCTCTTGAAGCTAACGGAACACATCTTCTTATATCTACCAGCTGTTTAAGCAGTGTTGCCACATATTCATCTGTACTGGAAGGGGCAAAAATCTTGTTCATCTGTACTTGTTCTTCCAAAAATCTGTACCATTAAAAATATTTATTGTATAGACAAAGTCTCAAATCATTTTTTTTTATTATGTTTGCAGATTTATCTGCTAAACATAGGCATACATACTTTTTGTTTTGTTTTCATTCATATTAAGAATTAAAACCAGTAGCCTAGTTTATTTTTGTTTTTAGTTTAATGTTAAGCTTATTTTTTATTTTTGAGCCCCTTAAAAGGAATCATAAATTCCACTGGGTGCTCATTGTGTAATAAATTAGTAATTATACCTCTTTTGTAAATACCTCAGCTATAAATTTGTGTTTAGTTTGTTCGCTGTCCAGTTTTTCCCTACTAGCTGAGGTCTGTAAGTGTCCGATACCAGGGGGCTCTCTGTGTGAGCTTTTTGGTAACGGGGGTGTGTGGAGGGTTAATAAAAAAAAAAAAAAAAAAAAAAAAAAAAAAATTGCTTCTCTTTTGATTTCAAGAAACAGTACTGAGAAAAAAGTAAGAATTTTTGACACTCAGAAAAATCTGTACCTATCTGTACTTTTTGGCAAAAATCTGTAATCTGTACCAAAAAATTCGAAAAAATCTGTACTTTTCCAGATAAATCTGTACATGTGGCAACACTGATGCCAGCTCCAAGTAAATATGTTCGGTCAAGCGTCAAAATGAATGAAACCATGGGTTTAATAAAATGAAAGAGTTTTAGTAACATCTTTTGCATCTTCAAAAGATTTTGTTCGTTCTTCAATGAACGGTTTTCGGTAATTGATGAAACCTATAGGAAACTTGTAACTTAGGGCTTTTCACTCGGTTTTCTTTAGCCACATTTTTCTCCGTGTAGTAATCACTGCTGTTGGAAATCCCTTGAGGAAAGTAATCAAATGCAAGGGGTTTCCAACTGCAATGATTACTACGCACCTTCGAAATAAGTTACTTTTGATTACTTTAATGATTACCTCTGATTACCAGTAATCAATCTCTTGTGATTACTATAAATTAATCATGATTACTAATGATTACTTAAGATTATCATTACTCTACTGATTACCATTGATTACCTAATTAATTCGTAAATGATTACAACCCCTTAATCAACTGTATAACTTTTTCAAAGGTGCGTAGTAATCATTGCTGTTGGAAACCCCTTGAGCTTAAGGTTCGCTATAACGAAAACCAAACAAAATAAGTATCAGAATTCAGCAACTTCGTATTCGGGAATAAGTTAATTTTTTGCGCTAAGCGCTGTTGTCTGGTTCTGGACATGTTAATTTGCAGTTTTATGATCTCGGATTTCGGTTTAATACAGTGTTGCTTATAGGATAACGTGCTAGAAAATCAAATTTGAGATTGATTTTGCACATTTTGCAGATGTATAGTAAAATGAATGGATATCCATCAACATTTAGGTCAAGGTACATGAGACGTATGTGTAGCATAAAGTTATAAATTTGCTCATAACCGAAGAAGTGTTTAATTGACAATTTTATAATAGTAATTCTATTTTTGTTTGTTTCATGTGTATCGAAATATGCAGCGGTGGTCGGCTATGGGGAATGTCGCACTCTCTTCCGTCAGGAATGGTATGATTTTCGCTTGGATGCGAACATAGAGTTAAGGTTGATACTGGCTTTTTTATACATCCTACAAATGCGAAACAGGCATGTAAAAAAATAACATGCAAGAGGTAATTTTACCTGTTTTCATGCCGTGTTGATAGAACTAACGAATTATGTCAGCTAGGTATTTATATTAATGGCATTAGCATTAATTTTTCTTTTTGATTCTAGTAGAAACTAAAATGTCACTAAAATATTTGCTTGTGGAAAAAGAAAAAACCAAAGGTTTCGATTTAAAGTAATGAAATAAGTGTTCAACGTTGTGTTCGTCGCTAATAGTCCGAATGTGTACCTATAAAAATGTTCTCTTGTAAAATCCCAAAAATCTACTATAGTTGGATTTCGAATTTGGCAACAAATGCGTGTCACCTATGTTGCCAAAATCGGGACCCTTTTGACGTAGGACTACGTCTTTGTTTACTATACTGGGACTGGGTAGCACTTTGTGAAATTGAAAATAGAAGTGTAACGTTTGAATGAAAGATTTTAAACGGTAATAACTACTAAACTACTGAGCGAAACTGAACAATTTGTATGTCGTTGGAGAGATAAAACGACCAGCAATTCTATAGAGGGGATAAAGAACAAATTTATGAAGGGCGTCGGAGGAGGGGCTCCTTTATACAAATGAAACGCCATTTGTGGGGATAGTAAGGTGATTCCAACTCCTAAGAGCAAACACCGAATTTTGGTATATAGCTACAGAAAAAGCTTTATTAGAAATTGCGTAATAATAATAATAATAATAAAGTGTGGCTTACAATTTTGGTGATCTACCCGATCAATGGTAGAATCGTTTTGCTGCTAAAGCTCGCTGATATCCTGCCTGTTAATAATTATTTGTTTAAGCTTAACTGTGATTTTCATTATATAATTACTCACTTCTGGGATAGGATTATGTAGGATTAGTCCCACGGTATAGAATTAAGTTCCACGGGTTTTATCTTCCGCGTAGTTTAAGACAAATTCTAATTTTAGGCAATAATTAAGTATAAAATAGGTTATAATGCAGATAAGTTCATTGCATGTAACAATCTTAATTTCAGTTCACTTCAATCGTAATTAGGACCAATACTCACTAGTTTTAGATTAGATGTAAGTACACAGTGTAAGTTTAGCCAATTGGATGTAGGATTTATAAGCACTGACGAACTGACACGACACATAGAAGAAAATCCTTTAAAAACCATTGTCTTACACATTTTGCTTGCACACTAGCACCCTCTATTATGCATGTTGCGGAGTAGCTTGCATTTGCTGGGTTTTATGCTGTAGGATTTTTACATTTGTATGGTTTTATACTGAAAACTCGAAGCAACACTCGCGCGCCACGGTGTGTCCATGTTACGAAACATGCTTTTTTGAAAAATGAGTGGTTTTTGATTGGACGATGGAATTAAAGCGAGTGTCTCGTCTGTTTGTGGTGAAATCTTAATTAATGGTTCTTATATCGCTTATATATCTATACTTATAACACGATCGACGAAACCGATCGTATATTCGGCATGGTAGTACAAATTTCTTCAAAACTCTATAACTAAACAAGCAAATGGAACCAAATTTGGCATGTGAGGGTTTTGGCAGGCAGTAATTTTTTCTATGGTGAAACCTTTGCCTTCTTCAAGAAGGGGAGATTCTATACAAATGAAATACAAATTTCCTTATAACTCAAGAACTAATCAAGCAAATGGAACCAAATGTGGCATATGGGGGATTTTGGAGGCATGAATTTATTTTATGATGGTTTGGGACTCCTCACCCCTGTGGTAGGAGGATAAGGACTCTCATACAAATTAAACAGAATTTTTTGAGTATGTGCCATATTTTGTGCTATGTAGCAAGCGGTAAACTATGACAGTAAACTAGTAAAAACTTCACGAAGCAAGAGACAGTGAATCGACGCCACTAGCTTACGTGCCTGCTACCATTCATGTCAAAAGAGAAGGACATTAGAATGCCTCGTCATATTTGCGATGAACATGCTTTGGTTTTAATGTTATTTGTAACCAATGGTCCTTTTAAAGGCCACAACCGCGTTAAAGTAAGATTATTGAAACATGTCAAGCTACGCATAGTCATGTTTAATACAATAATCTGTGGGCTGGTCATTCATTACTATTTCAACTTTTATGATGCACACAAGTGATTTTTAAACAAAAAATTCTATGTCTTAATGCTTGTACGCGTTGTAATCATGAACTCCTCTCCACATATTTTCAAAGCCACCATTGCATTTAATGAAAAATTTAATCTGAATATATCGCTCTTCTCTTTTGATTCACTTAAACAATAATTCTTATAAACATACATATGCCAGAAATGCAGCTTCAAAGACTCAATAATCAAAGATCAAAGAACGATCAGACTAATGATTTAGTGATCTGATATAGTCCTACGTCACCCTTTCGTATAACCCTTAGGGCTGTATACCTTGTAGTTTTTTGATATGAAAAAATTTAATGTAAATGCGTTAAAAATTGAGAAAATATTAATCAGCAATTGCAATCATTTTATGCTTGAAAAGTGCGCCGAGAGCTATTCGTCCGGTGCAAGTAAGTTTTTCGCAACCTGCGGTAAGTCGTAGTCCTACGACCATAAAAATATTATTGTTCAAACCATTCTATAACCGCAAACTTTTTTTTGATGAACACTGAGGGCATCATTATTGCGTCATTTAAAGCATGTACGCGGAAACTGACTGATATTTAAGCATATTATTGGAAGGGAAATATTTTGTGTTGCCAAAAACGGATACTTTTATTGCCAAAATCGAACTATGCCAAATTCGAAATCCTACTGTATTATGATATGAAGTATTCCACCACGCAGGCATATAAAGATTTTTTGTCTATAGCTGGGGCGCTTGCTGAGGCAGTAGGAATAATATCAAAAACATCAAATATCCAACTCCCGGATCCTCTCCTCTACTCTTCGCTCCCCTCTCACTCCTACATATACGATCCGCAGCTAATGTTATTCTCGTTAGTGACGAAACCGCAAATTACTTCATTGGAAGTTGCGCACTATGCTCGACATATTGCTGTTGCAGTTGAAAAGTGTAATAATCGCCGTGCGATATTCGGTTTTATTCTTGTTCTGTGTGTCGCAACTACGGGCCCTATTCTGTAAGTCACGTCGAGTGTCACTTTGCTCGACTAGTCGACTTTTGGTATTATGTAAGACACACGCGACCCGGTTTTGTCGAGTAACTCGACTGAGTCCACCGCTAAAAAGCTAGTGACTAAATCCGAGCAGGAGCGAAGAGCAAAATAATATAAAAACAATAACAAACTGTGTTATAAGGGTATATTTTGTTATTGAATAGATTAGAGTGACTATATACAGAGTGGCGACAATGTCAAAATTGGAATGATAATTATCTGTCAGTGTCATTCCAATCGAGCAGACAACCTATCCAACGCGTATGCAGGAAAGAGAAAGAAAAACCTAGGATAAGCCGCATTGCATACATTTGGGATGACTTGGCGCCACTCTGTATATAGTCACTCTAGAATAGATATGGAGATACATTGATAACACATTTTGTTATTGAGTAGATATTTAAAACAGTGGTTGTGAGATGAGTTTAATAACTGATTTTGTTATCATGTCTTATTTTGGCCTTAGAAATGACATTCGATATATTTCATACAATTTTTTTTATTGATTAAAGAGATTTTAGATTATAAATATTTTATAAAATGATTTTTTGATATCTCATATACTACTGCATTTGTTATTCAATATCTTAATAATACTAAAATATGTTATTCTAAACTCTGAATACAGTCATGTTATTGCTTTGTTATTCAAATAACACAAGCAGTTATTCTTTTGGCCTTAAAGGAGTAAAATTTTGATATTATTTTTTGTTATTTTACCAACTATGTCAACCAAACCAAGACCAAATTTTGATATGAGTTATTCGATTTCGAATAACATATTTTGATATTATTTTGCTCTTCGTTCCTGCCCGGGAAAGGTTAGCAAGTGACGCCTGAGCTAGCTTTGTTTTGGTCGTGCAATGAACCGCTATGTTGCCCATTCTTCTTGCACTCGACACTCGACAGTGACTGAGTCGAGCCGAGTTGCTCGACGTGACTTACAGAATAGGGCCCTACGTCGCACGTGGTGTGCTGTATAGCGCATCAATATGCGATCACAACACACTACGTACGACGTAGTTGCGACGCACAGAAATAGAATAAAACCGAATGTCGCACGTCGATTATTACGGTTTTCAACTGCAACAGCAATATAAACCGAATCACACGGACCATCAGCGAACATCATCGGCAACGTATCGTAACCACGGTCCTGCCATGTTTTTGAAGTCAACATCTAACCATTTGCGTAAATGAAACAGCATGACACCGCTATACGTTCTGTTCGTTTCACTCTGCAAAGCCGGTATGCTGGCAGACGGGTAGTATTTTCAAATCTTAGCCAGATTTTTGCAAATAATATCCACGCCGGCAGTAGATGTTGGCTACACATTGAGTTGGGATAGGGTTGTCAGTCCCTTGATCGTAACGGAACGCCAGTGATGGTCGCTTGCATTTTTAATGTGCGCATTCACACGCGTTCGGAACGTCACATCACGGAACGTAAAGGCACTCGTGTGAATGCGCTCATTGAAAATGCATGCAACCATCACTGGCGTTCCTTTACGATACGTTGCCGTTGATGTTCGGTGATGGTTATATTGTTGATGCAGTTGAAAACCGTAATAATCGACATGCGACATTCGGTTTTATTCTTGTTTTGTGTGTCGCAACTACGTCGCAGGTGGTGCGCTGTATAGCGCATCAATGTGCGAACACAGCGCGCCAAGTGCGATGTAGTCGTGACACACAGAACAAGAATAAAACCGAATGTCACGTCGATTATTAGGTACGGTTTTCAACTGCAACAACAATAGAGGTTATATATACCATTTTATATGACAAGCGACAAGGTAACGTGCTGATGTTGATATTGAGCTTTCTCGTGCTGGTACTTTCAGAATCCACAGATGACCCCACGGGAAAGCAATATCAATATCAGCAATGTTGTTAGTTCGTAAAATGGTTTATTGTGCATCTTTCCCCTCCTTCACCAAAAAATTTTCATTTCTTTCCCCTACCGTCCCTTCATCAATTGTAGAACCACCGTACAAAATATATATATATATATATATATATATATATATATATATATATCTATATATATATATATATATATATATATATATATATATATATACTAGCTGACCCGCCAAACTTCGTATTGCCACAAATTAACCTGTGTTGTACATAAATCATGAATCTCGGATGATCTTTGTCACTTCTCGAGTTTTGCAAGCCCCCCAGTGGGCGGCGCTTCCGACGGCGGGTCACCGGCAACACTCGCGACCGGCTCGTCCTGAATGATCTAGTGTTACTTGTTATTGATTAATGTTTTATGGAAGAGTCTCGAATTTCTCGAGTTGGATTAGTTTTTGAGTTTCGCAAAAATTTCTGTTTTATTTGTATGAGAGTCCATATCCCCCTACCACAGGGGTGAGAGGTCTCTAACTATCATAAAATAAATTCAAGACTCAAAAATCTCCTACATGCTAAATTTGGTTCCATTTGCTTGATTAGTACTCAAATTATAAGGAAATTTGTATTTCATTTGTATGGGAGCCCACCCTCTTAAAAGGGAAAGGGGTCGTAATACACCACAGAAAAAAAATTCTGCCATCTAAAACTCTCACATGCCAAATTTGGTTCCATTTGCTTGATTAGTTCTAAAGTTATGAGCAAATTTGTATTTCGTTTGAATGGGAGTCCCCCCCCCCTCCTAAAAAGGTAAGAAGTCCTAATTCATCATGGGAAAAATGGTTGCCTCCAAAAACACCCACATGCCAAATATGGTTCCATTTGCTTGATTAGTTCTCGAATTATGAGGAAATTTGTATTTCATTTGTGTAGAAGCCCCCCCTCTTGAAGTGTGGAAGGATCCTAATTCACCGTAGAAAATATTTTTGCCTCCAAAAACCTCCACATGCCGAATTTGGTTCTATTTGCTTGATTAGTTCTCGAGTTATGGGGAAATTTGTATTTCATTTGTATTGGAGCCCCCCTCCTAATGTGGGAAGAGGTCCTAATTCATCACAGAAAAAATTCTTGCCTCCAAAAACCTACACGCCAAATTTGGTTCCATTTGCTGGATTAGTTCTCGAGTTATGAGGAAATTTGTATTTCGTTTGTATAGGACCCCCCCTCCTAAAGTGGGGAGGGGTCCCAATTCATCATTGAAAAAAAAATTGTCTCCAAAAACACACACACACGCCCCCCCTCTTAAAGGGGAGAGGAGTTATAATTCCTCTTATAAAGAGGGGAGGGGTCTCAATTCACCATAGAATAAATTCTTGTCACCAAAAAAAACACCCACATGCCAAATGTTGTTCTATTTGCTTGATTAGTTCTCGAGTTAGGAGGAAATTTGTATTTCATTTGTACAGGAGCCCCCCCTCTTAGAGTGGGGAGGGGTCCTAATTCACCGTAGAAAATTTTCTTGCCCTCGAAAACCTTCACATGCCAAAGTTGCATTTGCTTGATTAGTTCTCGAGTTATGAGGAAATTTGTATGGAAGCCCCCCCTCTTAAAGGGGAGAGGAGTTACAATTCCCCTTAGAAAGAGGGAGGGGTCTCAATTTACCATAGAATAAATTCTTGTCACCGAAAACACCCACATGCCAAATTTGGTTCTATTTGCTTGATTAGTTCTCGAGTTATGAGGAAATTTGTATTTCATTTGTATAGGAGCCCCCCCTCCTAAAGTGGGGAGAGGTTCTTATTCATCATAGAAAACATTCTTGCCTCCAAAAACACCTGCATGCCAAATTTGGTTTCATTTGCTGGATTAGCTCTCGAGTTATAAGGAAATTTGTATTTCGTTTGTATAGGAGCCCCCCCCCCCCTCTTAAAGTGGGAAGGGGTCCCAATTCATCATAGAAAAAAATTTTGTCTTCAAAAACACACACATACCAAATTTGGTTCCATTGGCTTGATTAGTTCTCGAGTTCTGCAGAAATTTGTGTTTCATTTGTATGGGAGCCCCCCCTCTTAGTGGGGGAGTGGTCTCTAACCATCACTAAAACCTTTCCTGGCCCCAAAAACCTCTACATGCAAATTTTCACGCCGATTGGTTCAGTAGTTTTTGATTCTATAAGGAACACAGGACAGACAGACAGACAGACAGAAACCCTTCTTTATAGGTATAGATATATATATATATATATATATATATATATATATATATACTAGCTGACCCGACAAACTTCGTATTGCCACAAATTAACCTGTGGTGTACATAAATCATGAATCTCGGATGATCTTTGTCACAATCTCGAGGTTTTCAAGCCCCCCAGTAGGCGGCGCTTCCGACGGCGGGTCACCGGCAACACTCGCGACCGTCTTGTCCTGAATGATCTAGTGTTACTATAGATAGTTTTTGTGGTTTTGTATTGACTAATGTTTTATGGAAGAGTCTCAAATTTCTCGAGTTCGATTAGTTTTTGAGTTTCGCAAAAATTTCTGTTTTATTTGTATGAGAGTCCATATCCCCCTACCACAGGAGTGAGAGGTCTCTAACTATCGTAAAATAAATTCAAGACTCCAAAATCTCCCACATACCAAATTTGGTTCCATTTGCTTGATTAGTTCTCAAGTTATAAGGAAATTTGAATTTCATTTGTATGGGAGCTCCCCTCTTAAAAGGGGAAGTGGTCGTAATTCACCATAGAAAAAATTTCTGCCATCTAAAACTCCCACATGCCAAATCTGGTTCCATTTGATTGATTAGTTCTCGAGATAAGAGGAAATTTGCATTTCATTTGTATGAAAGCCCACCCTCTTAAAGGGGACATGCTTTCGAAAGAAGAGAGGGGTCTCAATTCACCATAGAAAAAAATCTTGCGTCCAAAACCACTTACATGTCAAATTTGGTTCCATTTGCTTGATTAGTTCTCGAGTTATGAGGAAATTTGTTTTTCATTTGTATAGGAGCCCCCCTCCTAAAGTGGGTAGGGGTCCCAATTCATCATAGAAAAAAATTTTGTCTCCAAAAACACCTACGTGCCAAATTTGGTTCCATTTGCTTGATTAGTTCTCGAGTTATGAGGAAACTTGTATTTCGTTTGTATAGGAGCTCCCCCTCTTAAAGTTGGGAGGGGTCCTAATTCACCATAGAAAATATTCTTGCCCACGAAAACTTTCACATGCCAAATTTGGTTTCATTTGCTTGATTAGCTCTCGAGTTATGAGGAAATTGGTATTTCATTTGTATAGGAGCCTCCCCTCCTAAAGTGAGAAGGGGTCCCAGTTCAGCATAGAAAAAATTTTTGTCTCCAACAACACCCACGTGTCAAATTTGGTTCCATTTGCTTGATTAGTTCTCGAGTTATGAGGAAATTCGTATTTCGTTTGTATAGGAGCCCCCCCTCTTAAAGTGGGGAGGGGATCTAATTCACCATAGAAAATATTCATGCCCTAGAAAACTTTCACATGCCAAATTTGGTTCCATTTGCTTGATTATTTCTTGAGTTATGAGGAAATTTGCATTTCATTTGTATAGGAGCCCCCCTTCCTAAAGTGGGGAGGGGTCCCAATTCATCATAGAAAAAATTTTTGTCTCCAAAAACACCCACGTGCCAAATATTGTTCCATTTGCTTGATTAGTTCTCGAGTTATGAGAAAATTTGTATTTAGTTTGTATAGGAGCCCCCCCCCCTCTTAAAGTGGGGAGGGGTCCTTATTCACCATAGAAAATATTCATACCCTCGAAAACTTTCACATGCCAAATTTTGTTCCATTTGCTTGATTAGTTCTTCAGTTATGAGGAAATTTGTATTTCATGTGTATAGGATCCCCCCCTCCTAAAACGGGGAGGGGTCCCAATTCATCATAGAAAAAAATTTTGTCTCCAAAAACATCCACATGCCAAATTTGGTTCCATTTGCTTAATTACTTCTCGAGTTATGAGGAAAATTGTGTTTCTTTGGTACAGGAGCCCCCCCTCTTAAAGTGGGGAGGGGTCCTAATTTACTATAGAAAATATTCTTGCCCTCGAAAACCTTCACATGCCAAATTTGGTTCCATTTGCTTGATTAGTTCTCGAGTTATA